>NC_091282.1:515376212-515679712 GCF_032444005.1 Ranitomeya imitator | reverse complement strand
GTATACCATGATGTTTGCAGAAAGATAACAACAATAGCAGTAATATAAACATTTGCAAAGACAATTCAGCCTGTAAGAATATTATTAGAAAAACAGGGCATACATGATCAGAAACAGTATCTCACCCATAATATCCTGTATATGGATATGCAGAAAACGTGAGAGTTTCACGTGGGCTATACATGCTGGGGAGAATGTATTCCCTAAAGGTAGACCACGTTTTGCTACAGATCGGCAGCCATTATGGATAATATCTCTAAGGTTATCATCTTGATTAATTACCAGTAAATGCCTAGAAATAATAACTTTGATTTGGTTGCGTTTGGGACTTTAGGCTATTGAAAAGATAATGGGAAATGAATCTGGAGTTTTCATTGTTGGTGGTGTATATGTAATCAGATTTAGATTTCACATTCACCCTCTCAACAGCAGATTTTATTAAGTGCATTCTCTGTCCGTGAGCCTGGTACAGACTCTCTTTTTCTTTTAAAAAAAGCAACATTGTCAGAGCAAGTGCATTTATCTCACACCAGCTCACAATATGGGATAAATTTAGTAGTGTGTCATGAATGACAGCTTGATGCAAGAAAAATACTATTTCCATATATTTATTTTCTGAATAGAGAAGTATGTACTTTGCCTGTATCTACAGCTATATGAAAAGTTTGGGCACCCCTATTAATCTTAAGCTTAATGTTTTATAAAAATAGTTTTTTTTTGCAACAGCTATTTCAGTTTCATATATCTAATAACTGTTGGACACAGTTATGTATCTGCCTTGAAATGAGGTATATTGTACTAACAGAAAATGTGCAATTTGCATTCAAACAAAATTTGACAGGTGCATAAGTACCCTTATCATTTTCTTGTTTTAAATATTCCTACATACTTTTTACTGACTTACTAAAGCACTTTTTTTTGGTTTTCTAACCTCATTGAGCTTTGAACTTCATAGCCAGGTGTATGCAATCATGAGCAAAGTTACTTAAAGTGGCCACTTGCAAGTTGTTCTCCTGTTTGAATCTCCTCTAAAGAGTGGCATCATGGGCTCCTCAGAACAACTGTCTAATGATCTGAAAACAAAGGTTATTCAACATAGTTGTTCAGGGGAAGGATACAAAAAGCTGTCTCAGAGATTTAACCTGTCAATTTCCACTGTGAGGAACATAGTAAGGAAATGGAAGAACACAGGTACAGTTCTTGTTAAGGCCAGAAGTGGCAGGCCAAGAAAAACATCAGAAAGGCAGAGAAGAAGAATGGTGAGATAAATCAAGGACAATCCTCAGACCACCTCCAGAGAGCTGCAGCATCAACTTGCTGCAGATGGTGTCACTGTGAATCGGTCAACTATACAACGCACTTTGCACAAGGAGAAGCTGTATGGGAGAGTGATGCGAAAGAAGCCGTTTCTGCAAGCACGCCACAAACAGAGTCGGCTGAAATATGCAAACGCACATTTGGAGAAGCCAATTTATTTTTGGAAGAAGGTACTGTGGACTGATGAAACCAAGATTGAGTTGTTTGGTCATACAAAAAGGTGTTATGCATGGCGGCCAAAAAACACAGCATTCCAAGAAAAACACTTGCTACCCACAGTAAAATTTGGTGGAGGTTCCATCATGCTTTGGGGCTGTGTGGCCAATGCCGGCACTGGGAATCTTGTTAAAGTTGAGGGACGCGTGTATTCCTCTCAGTATCAGCAGATTCTTGACAATAATGTTCATGAATCAGTGACAAAGCTGAAGTTACGCAGGGGATGGATCTTTCAGCAAGACAATGATCCAAAACACCGCTCCAAATCTACTCAGGCACTCATGCAAAGGAACAATTACACTGTTATGGAATGGCCATCCCAGTCCACTGACCTGAATATCATTGAACATCTGTGGGATCATTTGAAGAGGGCTGTCCATGCTCGGCGACCATCAAACTTAACTGAACTGTAATTGTTTTGTAAAAAGGAATGGTCAAAAATACCTTCATCCAGGATCCAGGAACTCATTAAAAGCTACAGGAAGCGATTAGAGGCTGTTATTTTTGCAAGAGGAGGATCAACTAAATATTAATGTCACTTTTCTGGTGGGGTGCCCATACTTATGCACCTGTCAAATTTTGTCTGAATGCAGATTGCCCATTTTCTGCTAGTACAATAAACCTAATTTCAAGGCAGAAACATTACTGTGTCCAACAGTTATTAGATATATGAAACTGAAATAGCTGTTGGAAATTTTTTTTTTTATAAAGCATTAAGCTTAAGATTAATAGGAGTGCCCAAACTTTTTCATATAACTGTTTATTGCCTTGAAAATAATATCTAGAAAGTAAATATTTGTACTGGGAGTACTGGATGTGATTTGGAGATTATATTCATTGCAGTTCAAAAATTAAACAAACTTGGGTACGAACATTAAGTCGCCCGACCATACAAAGAGCAAGTCGTCGACATATCGTCCATACCATTCCAAGCTTTCAAAATATGGATTGTTAGTATTAAACATATATTTCTCCTCCCTCCATGCCAAATACAGAATAGTCACTGACGGTGAACATTTAGAACACATTGTGGCACCTTTTATCTGTAAATTAAACTTTGAGATTAAAAAAAATTATTCTGGCACAAATATGTTGTATGGCTATGATGAATTGTTTTAATTATGCAATGTAGGAGCTATATTGTTCTAAATGAAATGGAATTGCTTCAATAGCTAAGTGATGTGGAATAACAGAATATAAATGAGTGACACCACATGTAAAAAAAAAAAGAAAGATTTTGATTCCAATGAAAATTGTCGAATATTTAGTTAGCCGTAATCAATAGGTATATGGCTAACTAAGGGTTGAAGGTGTTCATCAACCAAATCAATGAGTTTTTCCCTCAGGGAACCTATCTCTGTTATGATAGGATGTAATGGTGGGGGGAAATATTTTATGAGTCTTGAGAACTTGAGAAGATCATAAAAAATACGAAAAATAGCATGATCAGGCAAATAGTATTTTTTCTCTTTTTCCTTAATGGCCCTAAAACTTATCCCCCCATCAAGCCATCTGCAAAGATTATCTTTAAAAATTGTAGAGGGATCATTGCTTAGATATTTATATGTGTTGTAATTATTCCTTATTGAAAATGCTATAAATACCAAATGCTTTGGTATATAAAGCTGTTTTCCTAATGACAACACATCCCGACATTGCACTTCTATTATTAACCACCATGAATGAATTTTTCACGAAGCATGCCTGAAATTACGTAGAAGCGAGATGAACAAGATAAATGTACACAATATCATATACAAAAATGCATTAAACATTCATTCTGCAAATTTATTGGGAATTTTTGTGCCTTTTCCTTTCCCAAATGGAAATGTTAAAAAATGTAACTTCCAATTCATCAAACAACCCAAGGCTTTGACATGGTTCAGCGTGGTCTCCACAATGGACCTGAATTTAGGCTCTTTGTTATTATATAGAAATTTCTCCACAACTTCTTTAAAAGAATCCCAAGCCATTTTCTCAACATCTTTTATTTTTGTTTCAAACATGTTGTTCTTACTGAATTTCCGCATAGCCAGACCCACAAAAATGCCTCCCTTCAGTTTTGCTTTGGACAGTCCCTGAAACTTGGTACACAGGTACTTAAAAGTCTCTGCTTCTTTCGGTAGAGCTTTCACAAACTGCCTCATCAGTCCAAGCTTAATGTGGATTAGTGGAAGGGAAATTTAGTGCGATGAACTAAACTTTCCACAAATATGTTTTTGAGTCCAGGTTGCAAAAAAAGTTCTCGTTGGCCAACTTTTTGGGCTCCAGTGATGAATCCTATCCTGGCTGTCCCATTCGCACAAAAAGCATGAGTACTTTGCATATCCTTCTTGCTGCCCAAGGGGCAAAGAGAACTTTCAGATCACCACATATTGACCATCTTTATTCTCAAGAAACTTAACTACGAGGATCAAAGTCTAAATTTTCATAGTTTTCTTTTAAGTGCACAGAATGCTCCACATGCACTGAAACATACTTGCTGCCATTGTGCAGTAGCATGGCTGTCAGAATTTCCCTGCACTGTCTTGAGAAAATATGGAAATAATTCCTTTTTTCTGCTTCTTTACAATGAGAAACCATTTCTAGCCAGTCAAGTGACACCAAAATAATCCACCTAAAGTCATGCAAAAGGATCAAAGTATGGTGCAAGAAAAAGCCTATGGAGTCAGTGTCTGTGAAAAAAACTGTGTGTGATGCAATTTTTTCGATATTTTTACTTAATTTAGTGACCTAAAGTATATAGAACTCTTAAGGTACCGTCACATTAAGCGACGCTGCAGCGATCTAGACAACGATCCCGATCGCTGCAGCATCGCTGTGTGGTTGCTGGAGAGCTGTCACACAGACAGCTCTCCAGCGACCAACGATGCCGGTCCCCTGGTAACCAGGGTAAACATCGGGTTACTAAGCGCAGGGCCGCGCTTAGTAACCCGATGTTTACCCTAGTTACCAGCGTAAACGTAACAAACAAACAAACACTACATACTTACATTCCGGTGTCTGTCCTCCGGCGCTGTGCTTTCCTGCACTGTCAGCGCCGGCCAGCTGTAAAGCAGAGCGGTGACATCACATCAGGAAAGCACAGCGCCGGAGGACAGACACCGGAATGTAAGTATGTAGTGTTTTTATTTTTTTACGTTTACGCTGGTAACCAGGGTAAACATCGCTGAATCGGCGTCACACACGCCGATTCAGTGATGTCTGCGGGAGATCCAGCGACGAAATAAAGTTCTGGACTTTCTGCTCCGACCAACGATGGCACAGCAGGATCCTGATCGCTGCTGCCTGTCAAACTGAACGATATCGCTAGCCAGGACGCTGCAACGTCACGGATCGCTAGCGATATCGTTCAGTGTGACGGTACCTTTACTTTTCAAACATTTTACCCTTGGAGACCTGTAATCAGCTCACATAATCAATGTTACATAATAGATCAGATGATTGGCATGATCTAAGAGTTCAGCTGATATTTCCTACCAAAAAATGCTATTATTTCATAAGATAGTATGGTATGACGGGGTATGCTTAAACAGGGTAGGAGGTTTCTACACCATTTGCATTAGAAACTCTTGTGGGACATGGACATTTGATTTTTTGGCAGTATGTTTGCAAATTTGCTGCTGCAGATAGGGCAAAATAAAGAAAGGAACTGGTGCTAAACTTAAGACAGGAGCGAACATACCATTGGTGCAACTTGTGCAGTCCAAGTGGTAAAGGAGCCCTCTTCCATCACCAAAGCAGAAAGCAGCTTCTGCAAAATGTGTTTTTGGACTTCAATGGCCTCTTATACTAGCTCTTCTTGCACAGGGTCAGTTTTCTGTCTTGTGCAAATAGAGCAGACTGCTCGAGTATGATCTATGACAACTTTATATTAAAACTATAGATTTAGGATTGGTCTATACTGAGGCAAGTTGTAGCAATGCTGATTAGTGTTGAGCATTCCGATACCGCAAGTATCGGGTATCGGCCGATACTTGCGGTATCGGAATTCCGATACCGAGATCCGATACTTTTGTGGTATCGGGTATCGGTATCGGATCAATAGGGATGTGTAAAATAAAGAATTAAAATAAAAAATATTGATATGCTCACCTCTCCGGCGGCCCCTGGACATCATGCTGGTAACCGGCCGGCTTCTTTGTTTAAAATGAGCGCCTTCAGGACCTGCAAATGACGTCGCGGCTTCTGATTGGTCGCGTGCCGCCCATGTGACCGGCACGCGACCAATCAGAAGCCGCGACGTCATTCTCATTCACAAAACTCCTAATTCTAGGAATTAAGGACCTGCGAATGACGTCGCGGCTTCTGATTGGTCGCGTGCCGGTCACATGGGCGGCACGCGACCAATCAGAAGCCGTGACGTCATTCACAGGTCCTGAAGGCGCTCATTTTAAACAAAGAAGCCGGCCGGTTACCAGCGTGAAGTCCAGGGGCCGCCGGAGAGGTGAGCATATCAATATTTTTTATTTTAATTCTTTATTTTACACATCCCTATGGATCCCAGGGCCTGAAGGAGAGTTTCCTCTCCTTCAGACCCTGGGAACCATCAGCATACCTTCCGATACTTGATGTCCCATTGACTTGTATTGGTATCGGATATCGGTATCGGCGATATCCGATATTTTTCGGGTATCGGCCGATACTATCCGATACCGATACTTTCAAGTATCGGACGGTATCGCTCAACACTAATGCTGATTGATTTTAACTGTTTATCTACATTTGCAGTCCAAAGCAATACACTGCGTTGTATGGAAGTGGGAGGTCTACAGCTGCCACTCAATAGGTAAAATAAATCAGTACAAAAAGTCACTTATGTTACCTTAAGTCTCATGTCCATAGCAACAAGACCAGGATTCAGCTGGATTACTGTTGTGCTGATCTAAGAACATGTCAGAGCTGGGACGGTATTTTATTTTCCCTCTTAGATTATTATTAATCAGATTTATTTGAAGAAAAATATACTATAAATAAAGAAATTCTATAAAGAACGCCATCAAAGCTGTTTGAATAGAATCCCAATAAACCCTTCATCCCATGATGATTTATTTTTTCGGGGATTAAAGCATGCAGATAATTTATTATATTTTTACTCTGCAAACCCCACTAATCCTTGAAAGAAATAATGCGTACCACTGTAAGTTCACATAGTCTACAAGCTATTATGGAAAGCCATCGCGTACCTGTAGCCTGAGTATTATACAATGCATCTTTAAGGCGCCTATTAATAAAATAAACTGTCACTATTACCTGGCAATCTATTTTCATTTTCCTATTTCTTCAAGGAAGTAATAGCTTTCTTAGCTAAATTAAGCATTTATCTTTGCAAAAGAGATTCTAAATCCTGGGATATTAAAGTATTTCATCATTATGCAACGTGCCTATAATGTTTAGATTGATAAAACCAATCTGTTAACGTTCTTGAACTTGTTATCAGGATACATGGTTCCAAAAAATGAAATTAAACAGGTTGGCTTAACTGATGGAATATAGTTTCAGAGTAACTTCATGAGTTTTAATCCATCTTTGTTACTGCATGAATAATCCTTGCACACCGAGATGGAAGACAGACTTCATTTGTCTGTCGGGTTCTCGTGGGATATTACTTTTCATTGTAAGAGAAAATAATGTCCCCAATTTTAGGTTTTTAAAATAGCACATCCACTTAGATCTCCCAGCCTACCATCAACTGTGGATAAAAAATGACTTTGGGGAACAAGATGAAATATGACAAGCATACCTCTATGGATTTACAGCACTCGTAATTTTATCTATTCTATTTTACTTAGACCTAATTATGGGATATTGTATCAAGCTTTTTGTCAGGGCTAGAACAAGATAGAATTGCTTCATATTGGACCTTCAGAAAACACTGTGTATGGGACTTCTAAGAGAGTTTAATGTATTATGAATGCACTTTTTTATAGGCGAATAGATGAAATCCAAATTAATTTTTACTTTTGATCATCTTTTTGTCATTTTTCATTTGTATAGGTCTATAAATGTGAACTCTTAATTGCGGATAGAGGTTCATTTTACTAAGGCTATGTTCCCACGATGAGCCTTTGGTTAGTTTTTGATGTTGCAGATTTTTTACACCATTTCTGCACAAGTCTACACTCACACGTTGCATACATGGTCAGTATTCTACATTAGTATCTGTCAGCCAAAATCATGAGTGAAACAATCAGAGGAAAAGTATAATAGAAACATGTCACCACTCACCACTTCTGTATTTTTCACTTTCTCCTAGTTTTGTCTTACAGTTATTGAAAAAAATATGATGCAGTGTTCATGGGAGATTTCAACTATCCAGACATTTGGTGGAAATCTCCACCAGGCAAAAGTAACAAGTCCAGCAAATTCTTATCCTCTCTTGCTGACAACTTCATCTTCTAAGAGGTAGAAGAGAGAACAAGGGGAACTGATTCCTTGGATCTACTTCTTCTAAAAGGGAGGATATGGTTGAGGAGGCAAAGGTGGCTTGTACCCTAGGAGGCAGTGATCAAACTATCATAGAATTATGAATACCGTATTTTTCGGACTACAAGACGCACTTTTCCCCCCCCAAAAAAGGGGGGAAAATGGGGGGTGCGTCTAATAGTCACAATGCAGGCTTACCGTGGCGGCAGAGGTCCGGTGGCAGAGGTGCAGCGGCAGAGGTGCGGCGGCAGAGGTGTGGGGGCAGAGGAGGCGCAGTAAGCGGGGTCCCTTTCTCCGGTGAGGTGATGCAGCAGCCCGGTATGCAGCAGAGCCGGGTGAATCCTGTTGTTATCGGTGGGCGCGGCCATTTTCCTGAGGCCGCGCGTGCGCAGATGAAGCGCTCTGCTTCCCGGGGCTTCAGGAAAATGGCCGCGGGAGGCCGCGCGTGCGCAGATGGAGATCGCGGCGGCCATTTTCCTGAAGCCCCAGGAAGCAGAGCGCTCCATCTGCGCACGCGCGGCCTCAGGAAGATGGCTGCGCCCACCGATAACAACAGGATTCACCCGGCTCTGCTGCATACCGGGCTTCTGCATCACCATACCAGGGAAAGGGACCCCGCTTACTGCGCCTCCTCTGCCGCTGCACCTCTGCCACCGCACCTCTGCTGCTGCACCTCTGCCACGGACCTCTGCCTCCACGGTAAGCCTGCATTGCCTGCACGTTAAGCCTGGGACCCCTCTCACGCCATACCTCTCACTGCACCTCCTGATCCCAGCACCTCCTGATCCCAGCACCTCCTGATCCCAGCACCTCCTGATCCCAGCACCTTCTCATCCCAGCACCTCCTCATCCCAGCACCTCCTGATCCCAGCACCTTCTCATCCCAGCACCTCCTCATCCCAGCATCACCCCACCTCTGCCGACACCTTGCCTCCTGTGACCCTGCTCTGCCACCGCCAGCCCTCAGGTAAGATACTGTAAATTCGGACAATAAGACGGAACCCCATCTTATAAAAAAATCTTTTTTTCTGCAATTTTCACCCCAAATTTGGGGTGCGTCTTATAGTCCGAAAAATACGGTAGCTAGAGGAGAAAGACATGTGAAGACTCAGACTTCAAGGTTGGATTACAGAAAGGCAGATTTTAAGGGACTCAGACAGAGGATAGGAGGGATCTAATGGCTGGATGTCCTTAACCCCTTCCGTCAATAGGGCCATGTGAGGACTTGTTTTTTGCAGGACAAGTTGTAATTTCAAACGACACCATTAGTTTTATCATATTGTGTACTTGAAAACGGGAAAAAAATTCCAAGTGCGGTGAAATTTAAAAAAAAGTGCAATTCCACAAGTTTTGGATGTTTTCTCACCATATTCACCAAATGCTAAAATTGACCTGCCATTATGATTCTCCAGGTCATTATGAGTTCGTAAATGCCAAACATGCGTAGGTTGTTTTTTATTTAAATGGTGAAAAAAAAATGCGTCATTTTCCAAAACACATAGTGCCTCTATTTTTCGTGATCTAGGGCTGAGTGAGGGCTTATTTTTTGCGTGCTGAGATTATGATTTTAATAATACCATTTTGGTGTGGATACAATCTTTTAATCACCCGTTATTGCATTTAAATGCAATGTTGTGGTGACCAAAAAAACCTAATTCTGTTGACTTTTATTTTCGCTATGCCTTTACCAATCGGTTTAATTCTTTTTATAGCTTGGGTGATTTTGAACATGGCAATACCAAATATGTGTATTTTTATTTTATTTTAATAGTAGTTTTTTTAATAGAGCGAATGAGGGGTGATTTGAATTTTAATATTTTTTAAAAATGTAATATTTTTAAAATATTTTTTTTAACTTTTTGTATGTTCCATGTCTCCATGAGTGACTAAAAGCTGCAATTGTTGTAGCACCTCTGCTACACACAGGTGATGATCAGATCGCCTGTGTGTAGCAGAAAAGCTCACTTAGTAACATAGTAACATAGTAACATAGTTAGTAAGGCCGAAAAAAGACATTTGTCCATCCAGTTCAGCCTATATTCCATCATAATAAATACCCAGATCTACGTCCTTCTACAGAACCTAATAATTGTATGATACAATATTGTTCTGCTCCAGGAAGACATCCAGGCCTCTCTTGAACCCCTCGACTGAGTTCGCCATCACCACCTCCTCAGGCAAGCAATTCCAGATTCTCACTGCCCTAACAGTAAAGAATCCTCTTCTATGTTGGTGGAAAAACCTTCTCTCCTCCAGACGCAAAGAATGCCCCCTTGTGCCCGTCACCTTCCTTGGTATAAACAGATCCTCAGCGAGATATTTGTATTGTCCCCTTATATACTTATACATGGTTATTAGATCGCCCCTCAGTCGTCTTTTTTCTAGACTAAATAATCCTAATTTCGCTAATCTATCTGGGTATTGTAGTTCTCCCATCCCCTTTATTAATTTTGTTGCCCTCCTTTGTACTCTCTCTAGTTCCATTATATCCTTCCTGAGCACCGGTGCCCAAAACTGGACACAGTACTCCATGTGCGTTCTAACTAGGGATTTGTACAGAGGCAGTATAATGCTCTCATCATGTGTATCCAGACCTCTTTTAATGCACCCCATGATCCTGTTTGCCTTGGCAGCTGCTGCCTGGCACTGGCTGCTCCAGGTAAGTTTATCATTAACTAGGATCCCCAAGTCCTTCTCCCTGTCAGATTTACCCAGTGGTTTCCCGTTCAGTGTGTAATGGTGATATTGATTCCCTCTTCCCATGTGTATAACCTTACATTTATCATTGTTAAACCTCATCTGCCACCTTTCAGCCCAAGTTTCCAACTTATCCAGATCCATCTGTAGCAGAATACTATCTTCTCTTGTATTAACTGCTTTACATAGTTTTGTATCATCTGCAAATATCGATATTTTACTGTGTAAACCTTCTACCAGATCATTAATGAATATGTTGAAGAGAACAGGTCCCAATACTGACCCCTGCGGTACCCCACTGGTCACAGCGACCCAGTTAGAGACTATACCATTTATAACCACCCTCTGCTTTCTATCACTAAGCCAGTTACTAACCCATTTACACACATTTTCCCCCAGGCCAAGCATTCTCATTTTGTGTACCAACCTCTTGTGTGGCACGGTATCAAACGCTTTGGAAAAATCGAGATATACCACGTCCAATGACTCACCGTGGTCCAGCCTATAGCTTACCTCTTCATAAAAACTGATTAGATTGGTTTGACAGGAGCGATTTCTCATAAACCCATGCTGATATGGAGTTAAACAGTTATTCTCATTGAGATAATCCAGAATAACATCCCTCAGAAACCCTTCAAATATTTTACCAACAATAGAGGTTAGACTTACTGGCCTATAATTTCCAGGTTCACTTTTAGAGCCCTATTTGAATATTGGCACCACATTTGCTATGCGCCAGTCCTGCGGAACAGACCCTGTCGCTATAGAGTCACTAAAAATAAGAAATAATGGTTTATCTATTACATTACTTAGTTCTCTTAGTACTCGTGGGTGTATGCCATCCGGACCCGGAGATTTATCTATTTTAATCTTATTTAGCCGGTTTCGCACCTCTTCTTGGGTTAGATTGGTGACCCGTAATATAGGGTTTTCATTGTTTCTTGGGATTTCACCTAGCATTTCATTTTCCACCGTGAATACCGTGGAGAAGAAGGTGTTTAATATGTTAGCTTTTTCCTCGTCATCTACAACCATTCTTTCCTCACTATTTTTTAAGGGGCCTACATTTTCAGTTTTTATTCTTTTACTATTGATATAGTTGAAGAACAGTTTGGGATTAGTTTTACTCTCCTTAGCAATGTGCTTCTCTGTTTCCTTTTTGGCAGCTTTAATTAGTTTTTTAGATAAAGTATTTTTCTCCCTATAGTTTTTTAGAGCTTCAATGGTGCCATCCTGCTTTAGTAGTGCAAATGCTTTCTTTTTACTGTTAATTGCCTGTCTTACTTCTTTGTTTAGCCACATTGGGTTTTTCCTATTTCTAGTCCTTTTATTCCCACAAGGTATAAACCGCTTACACTGCCTATTTAGGATGTTCTTAAACATTTCCCATTTATTATCTGTATTCTTATTTCTGAGGATATTGTCCCAGTCTACCAGATTAAGGGCATCTCTAAGCTGTTCAAACTTTGCCTTCCTAAAGTTCAATGTTTTTGTGACTCCCTGACAAGTCCCCCTAGTGAAAGACAGGTGAAACTGTACAATATTGTGGTCGCTATTTCCTAGATGCCCAACCACCTGCAGATTTGTTATTCTGTCAGGTCTATTAGATAGTATTAGGTCTAAAAGTGCTGCTCCTCTGGTTGGATTCTGCACCAATTGTGAAAGATAATTTTTCTTGGTTATTAGCAGAAACCTGTTGCCTTTATGGGTTTCACAGGTTTCTGTTTCCCAGTTAATATCCGGGTAGTTAAAGTCCCCCATAACCAGGACCTCATTATGGGTTGCAGCTTCATCTATCTGCTTTAGATTTACACTTGCTATGAGTGCCGACCGCATAAATGAATTCAAGTTTCCAGGTCCAAATTAATTACATCCTAGGGTGCTGAAGGAGATAGCAGAGGAAATAACTGAACCACTCTCCATAATCTTTGAAAATTGTTGGAGAATGGGATAAGTCCCAAAAGACTGGAATAGAGCGAATGTTGTCCCTACTTTTAAAAAGGGGAAGAAGGTTGACCCAATGATCTATAGGCCTGTGAGACTTACTTATATACATGGAAAGATCTTTGAACAAATTATTTAACATGTATGCAAGTACCTTTATGAGAATTAAGTGATTAACTAGAGCCAGCATGAGTTTGTACCTAATAAATCATGTCACACTAACTTAATTTCCTTCTATGGCATAATCACTGACTGTGTGGATCAGGGAAATGCAGTAGATATAGTGTATCTTGACTTATTGAAAAAATGACCAAGTATGGAATGGACAATGGGCAACTGTATAAGTGGATTCATAACTGGCTTAGTGATCGGACCCAAAGAGTGGGCATAAATGGTTGCACATCCAGTTAGAAGAATGTCTCAAATGGGGTACCACAGAGATCTGTCCTGGGTCATGTGTGTTTTAACATCTTTATTAGTGATGAGCGAATATACTCGTTACTCGAGATTTTTCGAGCATGCTCGAGGGTCCTCCGAGCATTTTGTAGTGCTCAGACATTTAGTTTTTCTTGCCGCAGCTGGATGATTTACATTTGTTAGCCAGCATAAGTACATGTGGGGATTCCCTAGCAACCAGGCAACCCCCACATGTACTTATGCTCGCTAATAGCTGTAAGTCAATCAGCTGCGGCAAGAAAAACTAAATCTCACATCAAGGGTGATCAGGGATTGGAGCAGGCTGCCATGAGAAGTGGTGAGTTCTCATGCAATGGAAGTCTTCAAACACAGGATGGGTAAACATCCGTCTGAGATGGTTTAGTGAATCCTGCATTGAGCAGGGGGTTGGACCAGACGACTCTGGAGATGCCTTCCAACTCTACCTTTCTATGATTCTATGAAATATTGAGGTAAAAAACTCACCAAGTGCTAAACCTGTATGCACTTAATTGCATTTTTAGTACATTTTTAAATGAGTTTTTCATGTACTTTTATCTGTTGTTTGCATGTCATGTTTAAAACAAAGTTGCTTAATTTTTATACAGATTGCACTATGACCAAAACGATGGTATTCTGCATGAGCCCTAACTGATTATTGATAAGAATCGATGGATGAAAAAAACGTTCAGATATTTTTGTTACTGGTGCCAAACTAAACTAAATATGAGAAAAAAACAGGGGCAACTAGGATTAGAGGTGGGCCAACTCGTAGATGTTCGAGTTCAGCTCAACATTTTAAAAAAGCCAGTCAGAACACACTAAGACAAGAGCGTGATTACACTCCTGCAGTGTGTAGCACTGATGTGACAAAGTTGACCGGAGTTCATAGCTGATGAACCTCAGGCACCTCACTGACATCACAGCTCGCTGCGTGATGTGCGAGGTTGCCAGGGTTCATCGGCTATGAACTATGGTAACCTTTCTCATTTCAGTGCTAAACATTGCAAGAGAGTAATCACCTTCCTGTCTCAGTGTGTTCTGGATGATTTGCTGAGTGGTTGCATCATACCAGCGCTCAGCAAATCACACAGATGTAGCAGAGCTAAACTTCTTCATGGGACAGATACGGATTATCTTCTCATAGGACAGGTGAGGAATATGGTGTTTTATTACTTTTATTTTTTTTAATTAATGTGTAAAAGTTAGTGGGGAGTTTTATTTCAAATAAAGAACGTTATTCTTGCTGTTTCTTCATTACAATCTGACTATGGGGTTAGTAGTGGGGGCATCTTATAGATATCTCTCCAATACTATCCTGTGGGCTTGATGTCAGCTAACATTACAAAGCTGACATCAACCCCACAACTATTACCTCACTTGCCACCGCACCAGGGCAAGTGGAAAGAGCCAGGCAAAATGCCATAATTGGCACATCTAAAAGATGCACCTTGTCTGGGATGGCTGAGGGCTGATATTTTTAGATTGGGGGGCAATATCCATAGTCCTTACCCAGCCTGAGAGTACCCGTCTCCAGTTGTCTGCTTTAGCTTGGCTGGTTGTCAAAAATAGAGGGGACGCTACGTTGTTTTTTAAAGTTATTTAAAATGTTATTTTAAATAACTTAAAAAAATGGTGTGGGGATTTCTCTATTTTTGCTAACCAGCTGATCAGAGCCAGTGTTTCTCGTGCTGTCATACAAATGATAGCATGGGAACCAACCGATGTTCTGGCTGCAGTACCAGAACAGTAACATGGACTCCCTGTTGAAGTCCATGTTCAGGGCCCTTGCACAGACACTAGGTGTTCGGTACTGACCCTGAACTTTACTGCTCAGGTTTGCCAATCACTATCTGGGATGTTAAAAGGATGATACCTCAGACAAAGATTGATCTATTTCTCTCAGATGGTAACATTCACACGATCGTGCGCATTTAGCCTAAGACCGGGATCAAATGAGCATATGAAAAGACATCCGATTTTAATTAAGACAACTTGGATGATTTTCAACCTTCAACAGTGTTGTCAGACGTATTTCATCTGTGTGCCATTCGAGTGTCCGTATTTAAGATTTGTGTGACATCTGTATTTATTCATTAACAGTTAAAATTTACACTACCATTCAAAAGTTTAGGGTCACTTAGAAATTTCCTTATTTTTGAAAGAAGAGCACAATTTTTTCCAATGAAGCTAACATTAAATGATTCAGAAATACACTATATACATTGTTAATGTGGTAAACGACTATTCTAGCTGCAGACGTCTGATTTGTAATGCAATATTTTCATAGGTGTATAGAGGCAATTTCCAACAACCATCACTCCAGTGTTGTTATGGTACTTTGTGTTTGCTAACTGTGTAAAAAGGCTAATGGATGGTTAGAATACCCTTGAAAACCCTTGTGCAAGTATGTTAGCACAACTGAAAACAGTTTGGCTGATTAGAAAACCTATAAACCTGACCTTCCTTTGAGCTAGTTGAGAATCTGGAGCATTACATTTGTTGGTTCCATTAAACTCTCAAAATGGCCAGAAAAAAAGAACTTTCAGGTGAAACTTGATAGTCTATTCTTATTCTTAGAAATGAAGGCTATCCCATGCAAGAAATTGCCAAGAAACTGAAGATTTCCTACAAACGGTGTGTACTACTCCCTTCAGAGGAGAGCACAAACATGCTCTCACGAGAGTAGAAAGAGAAGCGGGAGGCCCGGCTGCACAACTGAGCAACAAGACAAGTACATTAGAGTCTGTAGTTTGAGAAATTGATGCCTCCCAGGTCCTCAACTGGCAGCTTCATTAAATAGTACACGCAAAACGCCAGTGTCAACATCTACAGTGAAGAGGCAACTCCAGGATGCTGGTCTTCAGGACAGAGTGGCAAAGAAAAAGCCATATCTGAGACTGGCTAATAAAAGGAAAAGATTAATATGTTCAAAAGAACACAGACATTGGACAGATGAAGATTGGAAAAAGTGTTATGGACAAACGAATCAAAGTTTAAGGTGTTTGGATCACACAGAAGAACATTTGTGAGACGCAGAACAACTGAAAAGATGCTGGAAGAGTGCCTGACGCTATCTTTCAAGCATGGTGGAGGTAATGTGATGTCTGGGGTTGCTTTGGTTCTGGTAAAGTGGGAGATTTGTACAAGGTAAAAGGGATTTTGAATAAGGAAAGCTGTCACTCCATTTTGCAACGCCATGCCATACCTTGTCGGCAACCGCTTGATTGGAGTCAATTTCATCCTACAAAGGACAATAACCCAAAGCACACCTCCAAATTATGCAAGAACTATTTAGGGAAGAAGCAGGCAGCTGGTATTCTATCTGTAATGGAGTGGCCAGCGCAGTCGCCAGATCTCAAACTTATTGAGCTGTTGCGGGAGCAGCTTGACCGTATGGTACCCAAAAAGTGCCCACCATCAAGCCAAACCAACTTGTGGGAGGGGCTTCTGGAAGCATGGGGTGAAATTTCTCCAGATTACCTCAGAAAATTAACTGCTAGAATGCCAAAGGTCTGCAATGCTGTAATTGCTACAAAGGGAGCATGCTTTGACGAAAGCAAGGGGGGAAGGAGAAAATTATTATTTCAGATAAAAATCTTTTTTTCGAACCTTGTCAATGTCTGGACTAGATTGTCAATTCATTTGACAACTCATTTGATTAATAAAAGTATGAGTTTTCATGGAAGACATAAAATTGTTTGGGTGACCCTAAACTTTTGAACGGTAGTGTACATGATCACATACAGTTTCACAGATTAGTAATGGCATTGTACTGCTTGCAATACAGAAGATCTGAAAGAAGATCCCATTTTTCTGTGCACCAGTAAACTTTAACAGGTGAGTGTCATCCAAGATACAGAAGAGAATATTGCTTGCTGCGATTTTTCTTGACGCTGTAAAGGCGAAAATGCTGTCATCTGAGAAGAATTGACTACCTTGGTCAGTGTGCTGTCCGATGTTTACTTCAACAGCACATGTCCGTGTAATACACTTGTCTGCACGAGCCCTAAGTCCAGGTGCACACAAGCATATGCAAAACCATTTGCTTTTGTCCAGAAAAAAAAGATGTTTTTGCATCTGTATTTAGTTCCATATGCCCCTTTTTTCCATTGAATCCATATTTCAGTTTTTTATGAACATCTGCCATCTGTCTTTCTGTTTTGTACATCCTTATGGCATGCAGTTTTATAGTACGTGAACAATTTAATAAATAATACAGGTCAAATACAATTTGCTATCTTAACAATTCTAAAGGATCCAAAATAGGATTTAACCTGTGTTTTTTTGTGCACATGTAATGGGCAAGTGTGATCCTGAATACAGATCAAAGTAGTGCAAGCAACAATTCTATACATGCAGACCATTGTGAAGTAGCACATTGACTTGTATTAGTCTCTGAGTTGTCGGCATGCTGTCAGTTTTGCACACAGACGTCTATCTGGACGAGCACTATAGGTTACACTCTTCAGTATTTGTAAGGCAGAAAATGTCATTTTTCTCACATATTCTGCACTTGCTGTAATGAAAACCAACTCTCTCTGCGCTGACTTCCTTGTGAGCCTTATGTTTATACTCAGTAGCCCACCTGAGGGCCAGAATGGCAGGAAGCGAGAGGCAGCCTGCAGCAATCCTGAGATTCCCTAAAGCTGGCCAAACACATCAGCTTCTGTCTGTCTTACAGCTGTATCTCTCCCGGCTCGCTCATACACTTCAACGCTCAGCTTGGCCCATCTGTAGAGATTGGCGGGTTCAGCCAGCTATCATTAAATTTGCATTGGGGCCTTGTGACTACCTGTAATCATGAAGCTAAACTGTAATCATACACAGATTACAGGTCTGACCCAATGAATCTGAGCAAAAAAGCAGCCATCGAACAAGCCTTGAGAAATATTCATAGCAGCTAAGCATCAAATATAGACAATGAATTCATAACAAGGGTGTTACTTTAACGTTATGGATGGTTTTACAACCATTTTGCATTGTTCCAGAGCATCTAAAATAAAACATGAGGCAACTTTGTAAATATAATTAAGGAGAACCTATCAGCAAGTTTTCACCATGTAATCTGAGAGCAGCATGATGTAGGAGCTGACATCCTGATTCCAAGAATGTGTTTTGTTGTTTCAATACAATCAGTGTTTTATCAGCAGGCGATTATCACTAGAGGACTAGGTGTCTTGAGCCTCTTAGTCAGCTTCTATGTGTACCCCCCTTCCATCACTGCTTAGCATCTTTCTGTTATTATAAAGTGTCCTCTTGAGCTGTTAATCAGTGGTGTGGGTGGTGCTATCCAGGGCTCAACATTTTGAGCTCTGCTAATCTGCAGAAAAGAGACCTCTGATTCTATCTAAAGGACAGCAAGCCTAACAGCAAATGACACATTACTGGAATCAGGGTTTCAATGTCTACATTCTACTGCCCTAAGATTACATAGCAGGAACCTGGTGACAGATTCATTTTCATAAAAATGACTTAATATATTGCTATTCTGACTTAATCAGGTTATAGCAAACTGTACATGGTTTACTACAAATGGGGGTTGGGACAATTCCTGAAAATTTCTACCAACTATTTAGAATTGCTAATTTTCTTAACACCTCAAAGCATGTAAAAATGGGTTTATAATGATTGAGTCCTTAATATTGAGGCGCGTAATAATATTTAAGGTTAATTAATCCTTTAATTCCAAAGTGAAATCTACATTGTTTTCAAGGTCACACTTAAATATATACATAAATGCATGCTAAACAACAAAAGTTTATCTGTAAAGTAGGACAATGATTCTTCGAGAATTTATCATTCTGCTATCAAGAGCTTAAAATCCAACACTTTAGGGAATGTGAAACTCTGAATGAAAAAATGGCAACCTGGTAAATGCCCCAAGTGGAATGGGACTATTTCATGCCTAATTAGCAGAGCAAAGTAATCCCTAAACACAATTTTATTTTTGTTAGTGAAAAGGGATCTCACTTTCATTGGCAGCACTAACCCCATTATCGCAGAAACTTGGTAGTAAAGCAATAGTTAGGTGTCACAGTTCTTACGGAATTAACTGTTAGTTAACTATACTGACATTGGATGTTCTGGCTCGTTGCTGTTACCCTGTTAAAAGCCACTGTTAATCTCTGACAGAGGAATATATAGTGCACAAACCATCTGACCTACCATGGTGTAATCGTGGATTGTCCATGGGTTACCACGATTGTCCATGGGATAGTTGGGAATCTGTTGAAGACCCTTGTGCTTGTCATTTCACTAACCCTATGAAGACCAGTCTGTGTCTAGGCTTCCTAAGGGACCTTAATTTTTGCTACAAATTGCAATACTTTGGGTGATCAGTCATTCAGAGGTTCAAGTCTTACATGAGGCCTATCAAATAGAGTAAAATAATAAGAGAAAATAAAAAAATAAATAAAAGTTTGAATCAACCCATTAAAAATAAATGTAAAAAATACACTGCTCAAAAAAATAAAGGGAACATTAAAATCCCACATCCTACTGTAGATATCACTGATTAAAATATTCCAGTTGTAAATCTTTATTCATTACATAGTGAAATGTGTTGAGAACAATAAAACCTAAAAATTATCAACGCAAATCACAACCTAAATCCCACGGTGGTCCGGAGTTGGAATGATGCTCAAAATCAAAGTGGAAAAAGAAGCTACAGGCGGATCCAACTTCAGTGGAAGTGCCTCAAGACAAGGAAATTATGGTCAGTAGTGTGTGTGGCCTCCACGTGTCTGTATGACCTGTCTGCAATGCCTGGGCATGCTCCTGATGAGGCGGCGGATGGTCTCCTGAGGGATCTTCACCCAGACCTGAACTAAAGCATCCGCCAACTCCTGGACAGTCTGTAGTGCAACGTGATGTTAGTGGATGGTGCGAGACATGATGTCCCAGATGTGTTCAATCGGATTCATTTCAAGGGTAGGGGCGGGCCAGTCCATAGCTTCAATGCCTTCATCTTGCAGGAACAGCTGACACACTCCAGCCACATGAGGTCTGGCATTGTCCAGCATTAGGAGAGACCCAGGGCCAACGGCACCAGCATATGGTCTCACAAGGGGTCTGAGGATCTCATCTCGGTACATAATGGTAGTCAGGCTACATCTGGCGAGCACATGGAGGGCTGTGCAGCACTCCAAAGAAATGCCACCCCACACCATTACTGACCCACTGCCAAACCAGTCCTGCTAAAGGATGTTGCAGGCAGCAGATCGCTCTCCACGGCATCTCCAAACTCTGTCACGTCTGTCACATGTGCTCAGTGTGAACATGCTTTTATCTTTGAAGAGCACAGGGCACCAGTGGGGAATTTGCCAATCCTGGTGTTCTGTGGCAAATGCCTAGCGTCCTGCAAGATGTTGGGCTGTGAGCACAACCCCCATCTGTGGACGTCGGGAACTCAGACCATCCTCTTGGAGTCGGTTTCTAACCATTTGTGCAGACACATGCACATTTGTGGCTTGCTGGAGGTCCTTTTGCAGGTCTCTGGCAGTGCTCCTCCTTTTCCTCCTTGCACAAAGGCTGAGGTAGCGGTCCTGCTGCTGGGTTGTTGCCTTCCTATGGCCCCCTCCACGTTTCCTGGTATACTGGCTTGTCTCCTGGTAGTGCCTCCATCCTCTGGACATTATGCTGACACACACATCAAACCTTCCTGCCACAGCTCGCATTGGTGTGCCATCCTGGATAGGCTGCACTACCTGAGCCACTTATGTGAGTTGTAGAGTACGTCTCATGCTACCACAAGTGTGAAAGCACACCCAGCTTTCAAAAGTGACCAAAACATCAGCCAGAAAGCTGAGATGTGGTCTGTGGTCCCCTCCTGCTGAACCACTCCTTAATTGAGTGTGTCTTGATAATTGCCAATAATTTCCATCTGTTGTCTATTCCATTTGCACAAAAGCATGTGAAATTGATTGTCAAACAGTGTTGCTTCCTAAGTGGACAGTTTGATTTCACAGAAGTTTGATTTACTTGGAGTTATATTCTGTTGTTTAAGCATTCCCTTTATTTATTTGAGCAGTGTATATACACATATGTGGAATCGCTGTGTCCAGAAAAGTCCTTTCTATTAAACAATAAGATTTTTTTAATTAATCCAATTGGTAAACACCGTAAAAAGAAAAAATACAAAAATGCCAGAATTGCAATTTTTTGGTTACCGATACCGATACACTCCAAAAAAATGCAGTAAAATTGATCAAAATTTGTCCCCAAAAGGGCATCAATATAAACATCAGCTCATGATATGCAAAAAAAAAATCACGCCCTCACACAGCTCTATTAATGAAAAAATTAAAATATTATATGTCTCGGAAAATGGCGACACCAGCAATTTTTATTTTTAAGAATTTACAATTTTTTTCAAACTAATTTATTCAAACTAATATAACACAAGTTAAAAAAAGTGTGTTAGGGGTCGAGTTCCCGCCTCTGCACAGGGGGAATCTCGGGCCATCTCTGCTGCGGTGTCCCATTCTTCTCCAGCCGCAGTGGAGCCTGCTCAGTGGAGACGTCGGTCCCAGCATCTAGCTCAGCCTGATACTGTGCGGATTGTTACTGCTGTCTTTCCAGGCTCAGCCATTGTAGCCAGTACTGGTCAGTGGCGAGCAGACATCTCTGGGACTAAGTCCTGCTTTTCCACTTCTGAGCATGCCTGGGGTAAGACCTCTCATTGGAGGTCCGGGGTCACATGCTCAGGTACTGTGGCAGCTCCCATTGGTCCTCTAGGAAGGTCCTGAAGTTGCTGCAGCTATAAAAGGTTCTCATGGCCACACAGCCATGCGCTAGTATCAGCTTATGCTATGAGCTTTAACTACTCAGTGGTCTTGTCTGATTGTGGTCATGGTCCGGCTGAAATAAGCCACTAGAATACCAGTACCTCCGGTGAGGAGTTTGTATGGTGAATTCATGGCTGGCGTAAAGCCATTAGAATTCCAGCTCCACAGAGAGGAGGTGTTTGTGTGCTTGCTACTCCCTAACCACTGATTGCTTTTGCTCTGTTAGGCAGCTGTGTTCCCCTGTGACTAGTGTTGAGCGATACCGTCCGATACTTGAAAGTATCGGTATCGGATAGTATCGGCCGATACCCGAAATGTATCGGATATCGCCGATACCGATATCCGATACCAATACAAGTCAATGGGACACCAAGTATCGGAAGGTATCCTGATGGTTCCCAGGGTCTGAAGGAGAGGAAAGTCTCCTTCAGGCCCTGGGATCCATATTAATGTGTAAAATAAAGAATTAAAATAAAAAATATTGATATGCTCACCTCTCCGGAGGCCCCTGGACATCACCTCTGGTAACCGGCAGCCTTCTTTGCTTAAAATGAGCGCGTTTAGGACCTGAGAATGACGTAGCGGCTTCTGATTGGTCGCGTGCCGCTCATGTGACCGCCACGCGACCAATCAGAAGCCGCAAAGTCATTCTCAGGTCCTATATTCCTAGAATGAGGAGTTTAGGGCCTGAGAATGACGTCGCGGCTTCTGATTGGTCGCGTGGCGGTCACATGAGCGGCACGCGACCAATCAGAAGCCGTGACGTCATGGAAGTCCCTAAACGCGCTCATTTTAAACAAAGAAGGCTGCCGGTTACCAGCGGTGATGTCCAGGGGCCTCCGGAGAGGTAAGTATATCAATATTTTTTATTTTAATTCTTTATTTTACACCTTAATATGGATCCGATACCGATTCCCGATATCACAAAAATATTGGAACTCGGTATGGGAATTCCGATACCGCAAGTATCGGCCGATACCCGATACTTGCGGTATCGGAATGCTCAACACTACCTGTGACCCTGACAGGGCACAGCGTTTTCCCTTCTGTGCGACTCTGTGAAGTAACAGAGTTCACTTCTACTGCCATATTGTGCCACCATTTGCTAGGAGCAGGTTGGTCTCCTGCACGGTGGGCCACAGGCTGCGAACGCACCAATAATAATATCTAAATATACTAGGTGCGTTCCGCCAGCCCTAACAAAATGTTTGCAGCCTTCTTGGAGAAAATTAATTTGACACTTCTTATGTAACCCTTTTCCGGTGTGTGTCAGGGAGGCGATACAAAAGAGGAGGAGTGATTCATCCTACATCGTTCTTTTATATTTACACGAGAGGGTACACTATCTTCTTGAGATTCATATTTCCTAAAAGAACATTAGGAAAAGGTTGTGATCACGAGTAGTGTTGAGCATTCCGATACCGCAAGTATCGGGTATCGGCCGATACTTGCGGTATCGGAATTCCGATACCGCAAGTATCGGGTATCGGCCGATACTTGCGGTATCGGAATTCCGATACTGAGTTCCGATACTTTTGTGGTATCGGGAATCGGTATCGGATCCATATTAATGTGTAAAATAAAGAATTAAAATAAAAAATATTGATATGCTTACCTCTCCAGAGGCCCCTGGACATCACCGCTGGTAACCGGCAGCCTTCTTTGTTTAAAATGAGCGCGTTTATGGACTTCCATGACGTCACGGCTTCTGATTGGTCGCGTGCCGCTCATGTGACTGCCACGCGACCAATCAGAAGCCGCGACGTCATTCTCAGGTCCTAAACTCCTCATTCTAGGAATTTAGGACCTGAGAATGACGTCGTGGCTTCTGATTGGTCGCGTGGCGGTCACATGAGCGGCACGCGACCAATCAGAAGCCGCTACGTCATTCTCAGGTCCTAAACGCGCTCATTTTAAGCAAAGAAGGCTGCCGGTTACCAGAGGTGATGTCCAGGGGCCTCCGGAGAGGTGAGCATATCAATATTTTTTATTTTAATTCTTTATTTTACACATTAATATGGATCCCAGGGTCTGAAGGAGAGTTTCCTCTCCTTCAGACCCTGGGAACCATCAGGATACCTTCCGATACTTGGTGTCCCATTGACTTGTATTGGTATCGGGTATCGGTATCGGCGATATCCGATACTTTTCGGGTATTGGCCGATACTATCCGATACCGATACTTTCAAGTATCGGACGGTATCGCTCAACACTAATCACGAGACAACCAGTTAAAATGCAAATACATATCATATTTTAATTTACATAGACATAATGTTTTAAAATAATTTACCTCTGTGACCGCAAAACTTCTCTTCCCACAAGGTACCACTTTATACCACTTATCATGAAGCGTGTCCATGTATCCACTTGATTTATACTGACTGATCAATTCAGATATGTTTGACGTCAAAGGAGAGTTGGGGGGAAGACCAATTCCGTAACCTAGAAAAAAAATATATATATGTACATGTAGGTTAATGGTTGTATAATCGTATTCTCTCAAATGATTTATCATATTGTATAGTAACATCTCTATCGTTTTCATGCAAAAGTTAGTTACAGTTCTTCTTTATAACACTTGTTTCATCCTTCGCAGATAGCAATCACTAAAGTTACAATGTGCTTTTGGAGCACAGCTATAAATATGCAATATGGACTGTAGGGTTAACACTATTTAAATCATATTGAAGCAATAAGGTAAAAAGCATTTTTATAAGACCATGAGTATTTAAAAAAAAGTCATAGTAATGAAGTGGAGTCATGGAGTCAAACACTTAATAAAACTGAGACACTTCTCTGTAGAAAAAGAAAAATAATGGAAAATGAAGACAAAAAAATTAAATATAAATATATATATATATATATACATATAATTACGTTGTCTAAACTTGTATGTAAAAGATAAAGAAGTGTAGCAAAACTGGATGTGGGTGTTAAGATTTGCCTGAGAACATCAGGCTGATTTGGACAGACTTGGTGCAAGTCAATCCGCTTAGCATGTCCCAGAGTCTACCCGACCGTCATAGCTTAAAACCTATGCAGGTATCTTGACTTATTTCAGTGTCACTTGGGTTGCGCTCACAGAGTAGCTCCTGGCCAGGGAAGCTAGAGTGAGGCAAGAGTGGTAAAAGTAGTCTGGTCAATAACTTTAGTGTCAAAAAATGTTTTGAAAGTCAAAAGTCAGTGTAATGGCTGCTATGTACAGGTAAGAGGAAGTCAGTTAAAACATAGTCAAACAGGATATGATCAATGTTAGAGGAAGCTGGGTCAGGATCAAGATAAAACGGTAGGGATAAACCATCAGAAGTATATGGTTAAATAAAATAACAATTAGCAACTCTCAACAGACTGATGGAAGTTCAAATAAGTTGTGGCTTTAACCTCAGAAAAATGATCGACCAATGGAAAATTTACACATTACATAAATTCTAGGTATTGTACTCTAACACAGCCAATTAGTACATTGAGGAGTTCTCTTATTAATTTGCACATTAAGTTCCATAAATCATGTCTCCAAAACTTTTTTTATACTGTATGTATTACAGTTTTTTTTTTTAAGCGCTGCCCGCTTATTGGTGCAGTACACAATTTGGTTCTTAAGATGTTTGCTGAACCTGTAAATACTTATTTATCAGTAACAAATTCATTTTTCCTATTACCGTAAGTCTGCTTTTTTGGCATCTGAATATGGAAAAGCACTACAATTTAACAACATGTTATTTCATGCACACTTTTGTTGCACGTCACTGCTTAAAACCTGGTCATTATTATTCTAAATGTTTATGGTAAATTCTTTTAATGCATGGTAAGTTGTATTTCTGAATCACAAAAAAGGTCCTAAGTAAAGAATAAATAGAAATTTAGCACATTTTAAGGCAAATTATAGTTATTTTCATCTACTGTATAAATTGTAAGGAAATTATAGTAGAGTTTTCACCCAAACTATTATTCATGAAAATTGCTTTTGTTCTCAATATATTACAGTAGGTGTCATTTAAACCCACTCACCATCGGCAGCAGAAGGTTTCTGAGGGCTTTCTGAATGCTTCTTTAATACAGTGTTACAATGTAGTCTGACAAAACAATCATTTCTGTGACCCGATTGCTCACCTCACTTGTTGTTAGATAGTAGATTAAAATGATAGCCCCCCCCACTTTTATCGTTTATAATATTGCTATCTTCTTGTGTGGCCGAGGAACCTTTAAGCTCCCATTTCCAGGCATCAGGGCCCAGTTGTGACAGCTATACTGCATTCTATATAGATATGCTAAATAATACATTATTAAAAGGAAATCTTTATGTAAAATCTTTATACCTCTCCGCACCTCAGTAATAATCAATGGGGTAGATGGCACCAAATTGCATCCAAGAGCGCCCCAACGCACGTTTCGCCTGTTGGTATTTAGCTTTATCCCCTTGATAAAGTTAAATACCAACAGGCGAAACGTACGTTGGGGCGCTCTTGGATGCAATTTAGTGACATCTACCCCATTGATTTTTTGCTGGTAAGCGCTGCTCTTGATATGTATTTGTAGGTACAGACCACTTGGTCATGATATATATGCACCTTACTTAGAGCATGCCTTATATACTTCAGATGTTCTGTGTATCACTGGGGGGTAGGTGGCGCTGGTGATCTTGCACATCATCCTTTTCTCTTTTACTTTTTGTATTATATTTATGTCACTTGATTAGTTTGTAATAAAGTATCTTTTTAACCCTAAATACTCAATTCTCCTCCAATTTTTCTAAGATAAAAAGGTGTATCATAAATATGGGCTAGCTTGTTAGCTGTAGATTGGTAATAATGCCCATGTTGACCCCTTTCCTCCATATAAAGCACCTAAAATAATCATGGGAGCATTAAATATGGAGAAAGAAGAAATGGAAAAGTTGGACTGGTCTGATAAATCATATTTTCTTTACATCATTATGTAAATAATGTTAGCTAGCAGACGTAATATGATGCTCAAGGCAATGTTCTGCTGAAAATCCTTAAATCCTGGCATTCATGTGGATGTTATTTGACCAACAATGCACATGACCATTAACATCCTTTTACTGGTTAACAAAATTAGTAGCTTAGAAAAAAATTGTTTTTTGCAATTTTTTTAAGACTAATAAATTTTTTGTATTTTAGGAAATAAAGCTGTAAGGGCTGATTTTTATTGTTGGCTTTTGGTTTTATTGATATCATTCTTGGGTAGATACAGTATCCTATTATTGCATGCTTTACAAGAAATACTGCGACAAATAAAACAGCAATTTTGGGCATTTAATTTTCTTTCTTCTTATGGTGTTTCCATTATTACTTTTGAGACTTGAAACTGTGATCCTTCCATTAATTTGATTATGTGTTCTAATTACTTCTTGCAGCATGGAAGTAAGTCCATTTGCATTATATGATTAAAGGGATGTGTCAACAGAAAATGAACACTTGTTTAAATGAATTTTTTGGTTAAAAATATTTTACAAAATGATTTTTTTTTTAATTTTCATGTTACTATCTTCTTTACAAATATACTTCATATTAGGACTCAGTGGCTCAGTGGTTAGCATTGCAGTCTTGAAGCGCTGGGGTCATGGGTTCAAATTCCATCAAGGACAACCTCGTAAGGAGTTTGTGTCTTCTCCCCATGTTTGTGTGGGTTTCCTCCAGTTTGCTCCCACACTTAAAAGACATATCATAGGGAATTTAGATTGTGAGCCCCAATGGGGACCGTGATGATAATATCTATAAAGCGCTGCGGAATAAGATAGCGCTATATAAGCAATGCATAATTATTAATAAATATTATGTAAAAATGACTTCTCATTGATCATCTGATAAGCTGTCTTTGAGCATTACAATGAAAGATATCAACTGCATATAGATAAAATAGGATCACACTCTTCACAATAGGTGATGTTCACAGTTCACCTCCTACTCTTCTTACACAATGACTACTACATATATCTGAGAAAATGGCTAGGACACTCTCCCAGAAAAGTCAATGTACATCTCCAGAAAATTGTTTCCTATCTTCCTACTTATGTGGCTGCTGTAAAGAATATATCTGACTACTCCTATGTATATCTCTATTGATTATCTTTGAATTCATCCATGATGTGTCTGCTCCTTATATTTCCAAACTAATCCCCTGATACCTTCCCAGACGTCATCTATAGTCCTCATAAGACCTCCTTCTCTGCTCCTCTCTCACACAATCCTCATTAGAGATGAGTGAATGTGCTCAGTGATACTCGGATATCACTCAAGTATCCGGGTGCTCAGATGTGCTCGGCACTTGACGAGCATTGGCTGGTGCTCGGATTTGAAGCTCGAATACCTGCCCCACATGTTTGGCGCCTGTTACACAGCAAATAAGCATTCAGAGATTGTCTGTCAGTCACTGTAATGCAATTGATAGTGCGATTACTGTGATTAGCTGTATGCATCGCCTCATTGCAGATTATAAAACAACCTGCACTGTCATCCTCAGCACATTGGCGCTATTGCATACCTCAGGGACAGGTATGATTGGAGTTAGAGAACAATTATCCAGGCCTCTGTGTGCACAGTTTAACTAATCTGAGTCCTCTAGCGTTGATACTGGTGCTGATGTTAAAGCATCATTCTAACAGTCCTCCTAAGAGATAATCCTGCGCTTTGCTGTTTGTATTAGATACATTTTCCATTTAGCCTAGGGGCAGTTGCAGGAGCAAGAAGAGCGGCAGAGCGTGGGGCTTTGCAGTCCATTGCTAAATATATAGCTGCTGCACGTGACTACATTCTTTTTTATTGGGGTGAAAAATTATATATTGTCATTCATATAGTTTAACCTGCTTATTGTTACATTTTAGTAGTATGTAAAACTCCAAAAACTATTAAATTTTTTTTTCTGGATTGAACTAGTCATCCATAAACTTTAGCGCACAGCTTAGTGTTACATTAAGTGGGATATAAAAACTCCAAAAAAAGTTCAACATTTTTTTCTGGATTCAATCAATTGAATTAAATGCACACCTTATGTTAGGGCTAGCGGAACGCACCAAATAATAAGACTGATAGTGTACGGTGCGTTCGTAGCCCGGGGTCCACCGTGCAGAGATGGAACCTGCTGCTGAGTAATGACGGACTATATGGCGGTACTCATAAGTATACTCGCGTGGGTTAAACTTCACCCAACGTGAAGGAAGCGATCCTGTTGCGTCACAGGATCGCGGTACCGCACATAGAAGGCGAGCAAGCAGTCAGCGAACTTAACCCCAACTAGGATTGAAGTCCGATTAGACCACTTGCTGACACAACACCGCAACAGGGTGTTAGGCAACTCTTATAATTAGAGCACCGAAGTGCGAACTGTGCCGTGCTGGCAGGCACCACTAAGCACCCAGACGTGGGTCAGGAAGCGCACTACTGGCGCGTGGCGCTGCACTGGCGGTCACAGCAATAGACGCTGATACGTGTGTGAGTGATTTCTCGGGCGCTAGATAGCAGCCATACTCCATACGCGAACAGTCATACAATAGGGTAGGGGTATTTAATGAACGACTTGCACTCACAACAAACACACGTATTCAATTGTACACTAGCGCATGGCCGTGCGGTCATGCGCAGTTTATATAATTGCAGGACAGGAAGTGGCCACAGAAACTTTGCCCTTCCAGGGCCTGCCAAGAGGACCAATGGAATGCGCTGCAGAGCCTGAGCACATGACCCTCGATCTCCAACGGGAGATCTTGCTCTGGGCATGCTCAGTGTGCGCAAACAAGGACTTACTCCCAGGGAAGTCCGCTCGCCGCTGACCAGTACTGACTTTAATGGCAGGAGCTGAAGAAGCAGCAGTAACTCTCTGTACAGAGTGAGAGCGAGCAAGACACTGGGAGCGACGTCCCTGCTGAGCAGACTCCACTGCGGCTGGAGGAGAATGGGAGACCGCAGCGGAGACGGATCGAGATTCCCCCTGTGCAGCAGAGGAAACTCGACTCCTAACATTACCCCCCCTCCTAGGGCCCCCCCCTCCTTTGGCCTCGCTACGCTCGAAGGCAGCAATGAGCTGTGGGGCCCGAATGTTTTCAGCAGGCTCCCAAGACCTGTCCTCTGGACCATAACCCTTCCAATCCACCAAATAAAACTTTTTGCCGCGTACCACCTTGCACCCCAAAATAGCGTTCACCTCGCAATCGTCCGTAGACGAACCCGATGTCCCGGCAGATGACTCGGAAAACCGGGACATGTATACGGGTTTCAAGAGGGACACATGAAAGGTGTCGGTGATACCCAAGCGTGGAGGAAGAGCCAGGCGGTAGACCACAGGATTAACCTGTTCGAGAACCTTGAAGGGACCCAAGTAGCGAGGAGCAAACTTAGTGGACTCAACTCGCAGCCTGATGTTACGGGCGGAGAGCCACACCAAGTCGCCAGGGGCAAAAGTCGGAGCGGGGCGCCGATGAACATCGGCGGAGGACCTCATTCTCTCCTTGGAGGCCCGAATGGCATCCTGCGTGCGATCCCAAATGTCCCGTGCCTCCACAGCCCAGTCTGCCACCCTGGGATCAGCGGAAGACACAGGCATGGGCACAGGAACACGCGGATGCTGGCTGTAATTTAAGAGGAATGGAGTCTGACCAGTAGAGTCGGCTACGGCATTGTTAAGTGCAAACTCTGCCCACGGTAGCAAGGATGCCCAGTCATCCTGTCTGGCAGAAACAAAATGTCGCAGATATGTGACCAAGGTCTGGTTGGCCCTTTCTACCAACCCATTCGTCTCAGGATGATATGCCGAAGAGAGATTTAACTCAATACTGAGTAGACGACATAGCTCCCTCCAGAATCGAAACGCAAACTGGGGACCCCGGTCACTAACAATTTTGTCTGGCATACCGTGTAGGCGAAAGATATGCTTGATAAACAAGACAGCCAACGCCCGTGCAGATGGTAGCCGTGGAAGAGGCACCAAATGCACCATTTTGGAAAAATGATCGGTGATCACCCAGATAATGGTGCAATTACGAGACTTGGGTAAGCCAACCACAAAGTCCATCCCGACCATCTCCCAGGGCCTGTCAGCCACGGGCAGAGGATAAAGCAACCCAGCTGGCCGTTGCCGAGGAGTCTTGTTCCTGGCGCAAGAGACACACGCCCGAATGTACTCCGCGACATCACGAGCCATATGCGGCCACCAGTATGTCCTCGCCAGTAACTATGATGTCCTTTTAGTACCAAAATGTCCACCCACCCTGGACGAGTGCGCCCAAGAGGGAACCTCCGGTCGCAAACTAGATGGAACAAAAGTCTTGCCCGGGGGCACAGACTCCAGTGAAACCGGGGCCACGGTTCTCAAACTCTTGGTGGGGACAATAAGCCGAGGCTCCTCCTCCGCAGATGACACAACGGAGCGAGAGAGAGCGTCGGCCCGAATGTTCTTCTCCCCAGAAAGGAAATGGAGGGTGAAATGAAACCGGGAGAAGAACAAGGACCATCTGGCCTGGCGAGAATTCAACCGCTGAGCTGTCTGCAGATACACCAAATTTTTGTGATCTGTGAAGACTTGGAAGGGAAAACGTGCTCCCTCCAAGAGATGTCTCCACTCCGAGAAAGCCAACTTCATGGCTAGCAACTCCCTGTCCCCGATGGAATAATTCCTCTCTTCTGGTGCGAAGGTCTTGGAGAAAAAGAAGCAAGGATGCTTCCGACCTTGAGCATCCTTTTGGAAGAGGACTGCTCCAGCACCAACAGAAGAGGCATCCACCTCCATGATAAATGGCTTATCAACATCAGGGCGATGAAGAATGGGAGCGCTAGCGAAGTGTGACTTTATAGAGATAAAAGCCTTGGAGACCTCCTCAGACCACAATTTGGGATTCGCCCCCTTCTTGGTGAGGGCAACCAAGGGAGCTACCAAAGTTGAGAAATGCGGGATGAACTGGCGATAATAATTGATGAACCCCATAAAGCACTGCACCGCTTTAAGAGAATGGGGTTCCTGCCAGTCCATCACAGCCTGTAGCTTGGCAGGATCCATAGCCAATCCCTGGGCTGAGATGATGTAGCCTAGGAAAGGTAAGGACTCCTGCTCAAACATATACTTCTCCAACTTGGCATAGAGGGAGTTTGCCCGTAGGAGGTCGAAGACTTTGCAAACATCTCTCCGGTGGGAGTCAATATCTGGAGAGTAGATGAGAATATCATCCAGATAGACTACGACCGAGGTGGAAAGCATATCCCGGAAGATATCATTCACAAAGTCTTGGAAAACGGCTGGGGCATTACAGAGCCCAAAGGGCATCACCAGATTTTCATAGTGTCCATCCCTGGTGTTAAAAGCCGTCTTCCATTCGTCTCCCTCACGGATGCGAATTAGGTTGTAAGCACCCCGCAGATCTAATTTAGTAAATACCCTTGCTCCCCGAAGCCTATCGAACAGTTCAGATATCAAAGGCAAAGGGTATTTATTCTTAACGGTGATGGCGTTAAGACCCCTGTAGTCTATGCATGGACGCAATTCCCCACTCTTCTTCTGCACGAAGAAGAACCCTGCCCCAGCAGGTGACACTGACTTCCTGATGAACCCTCTTGCCAGATTTTCCTGGATGTACTGTGACATTGCCTCCGTCTCCGGGAGAGATAGCGGATAGACTCGACCCCGGGGAGGCTCAGCACCAGGCAAGAGGTCAATAGTACAGTCATAGGGGCGATGGGGCAGAAGGGTCTCCGCCGCCTTTTTGGAGAATACGTCTGCATACGACCAATACTGCTTGGGGAGAGAGGAAAGATCTGCGGGTACCTCAGTTGTAGCTACCTGAACGCACTCCCTCTGACACCTACCCCCACAAGATTCACCACATCCCAGAATTCTGCCTGAGGACCACTCGATATGAGGAGAGTGGTACCGTAGCCAAGGTATTCCCAACAGGACTTCATCAATTCCCTCTGGAATGACGAGCAGAGAAATAATCTCCTGATGAGATGGCGACATGGACAGAGTAAAAGGGATGGTCTGGTGAGTTATCTGTGAGGGCAGAGTCGACCCATTCACCACTTGTACCGTTACAGGTTGAGCTAGCATAACCAGAGGTATTGCGTGGCGTTGGGCGAAGGCAGAAGACATAAAATTGCCCTCCGCCCCAGAATCCACGCAGAGCTCTACCGAGTGGGAGAACGAGCCTATAGTAATTGTCCCCTTAAAGGACAATTTAGAGGCAAACGTCGCCGTGTCTAGTGTACCTCCACCTACGACCACTAGACGCTGACGTTTCCTCGACCGCTGAGGACATCTGGTGGCTAAATGTCCAGACTGCTGGCAAACATGACAGACCCTGAGTGCACAAGCGGTCCGGGACTTAGGTCCCGCTTGTGACACTTCCCTGGCCTCATGTGACTCAGGAACCAGGACCGGAGATTCCAGAGGTTTGGCGAAAGTAGGAGCCAGCCGAAACCTCTGCCTACACTGGGCTCGCTCTAACCTCCGCTCGTTAAAACGGAGGTCAATTCGAGTGGAGACTGTTATTAACTTCTCCAGTGTGGCAGGAATCTCCCTAGTGGCCAGAGCGTCCTTTACATGGTCAGTCAAGCCCCTCCAAAATATGGGGATAAGAGCTTTATCCGACCATTCCAGCTCAGATGCTAAAGTGCGGAATTGGACGGCAAAATGACTGACCAAGGACTCACCCTGAGTTAATGCCAGCAGTTGGAGCGCAGTGTCATGAGTGACTTGAGGTCCTAAAAAGACCTGTTTTAAAGTGCTCAAAAACAGAGGAGCACTCTGCACCACATGATCGCCACGCTCCCACAGCGGCGTAGCCCATTCCAACGCCCTGTCCGACAATAGAGACACAATAAATCCCACCTTAGCCCGCTCTGTGGGGAAACGTGCAGCCAGAAGCTCGAGATGAATAGAGCACTGACTCACGAATCCCCTACAAAATTTGCTATTACCAGAAAATTTTTCTGGCAGCGGGAGGTGAGAAAATGTCGGAACAGGGGTGGCAATGGACTAAGTTGCTGCAGCCACGCTGGCAGCCTGTACAGCAACTGCGGTAACATCCACAACTGAGGTTGCGCTCTCGAGAGCCGCCAACCTACCCTCCAGCTGCTGTATATACCGCAGGGATTGCTGTTTGTCCGTCATCACTAGCCAGACCCTGGCGCTAGTGTAATGTTAGGGCTAGCGGAACGCACCAAATAATAAGACTGATAGTGTACGGTGCGTTCGTAGCCCGTGGTCCACCATGCAGAGATGGAACCTGCTGCTGAGTAATGACGGACTATATGGCGGTACTCATAAGTATACACGCGTGGGTTAAACTTCACCCAACGTGAAGGAAGCGATCCTGTTGCGTCACAGGTTCGTGGTACCGCACATAGAAGGCGAGCAAGCAGTAAGCGAACTTAACCCCAACTAGGATTGAAGTCCGATTAGACCACTTGCTGACACAACACCGCAACAGGGTGTTAGGCAACTCTTATAATTAGAGCACCGAAGTGCGAACTGTGCTATGCTGGCAGGCACCACTAAGCACCCAGACGTGGGTCAGGAAGCGCACTACTGGCGCGTGGCGCCGCACTGGCGGTCACAGCAATAGACGCTGATACGTGTGTGACACGTTGAGTGATTTGTCGGGCGCTAGATAGCAGCCATACTCCATACGCGAACAGTCATACAATAGGGTAGGGGTATTTAATGAACGACTTGCACTCACAACAAACACACGTATTCAATTGTACACTAGCGCATGGCCGTGCGGTCATGCGCAGTTTATATAATTGCAGGACAGGAAGTGGCCACAGAAACTTTGCCCTTCCAGGGCCTGCCAAGAGGACCAATGGAATGCGCTGCAGAGCCTGAGCACATGACCCTTGATCTCCAACGGGAGATCTTGCTCTGGGCATGCTCAGTGTGCGCAAACAAGGACTTACTCCCAGGGAAGTCCGCTCGCCGCTGACCAGCACTGACTTTAATGGCAGGAGCTGAAGAAGCAGCAGTAATTCTCTGTACAGAGTGAGAGCGAGCAAGACACTGGGAGCGACGTCCCTGCTGAGCAGACTCCACTGCGGCTGGAGGAGAATGGGAGACCGCAGCGGAGACGGATCAAGATTCCCCCTGTGCAGCAGAGGAAACTCGACTCCTAACACCTTAGTATTTTATTATGGTGGATATAAAACTAAAATAAAAAGGTTCACAATTTTTTCTAACATGAATTAGTCATCCATAGTGTTTAATGTGGTTAGTGTTACATAACGGTAGTATATAAAACTCCATAATACCATTTGGATTGAATTAATCATCCTTAAACTTTAACGCACTGTCCAGTGTGTTAGGGGTCGAGTTGCTGCCTCTGCACAGGGGGAATCTCGGGCCATCTCCGCTGTGGTCTCCCATTCTTCTCCTGCCACAGTGGAGCCTGCTCAGCAGAGATGTCGATCCCAGTGTCTCGCTGAGTCTGACTCTGTGCTAAGAGTTACTGCTGTATTTCCTGCTTCTGCCATTGAAGTCAGTGCTGGGCAGCGGCAAGCAGATGTTTCTGGGACTAAGTCCTGCTTTTCACGTTCTGAGCATGCCCAGAGTAAGATCTCAGTGGAGATCGAGGGTCACATGATCAGATACTGCAGCTAAGGTCATTGGTCCTTCTTGGAAGGTCCTTGTAGGTGCTGGGACTAAGTCCTGCTTTGCACTCTGAGCATGCCCAGGGCAAGATCTCTCAGTAGAGATCTGGGGTCACATGCTCAGGTACTGCAGCAACTCCATTGGTCCTTCTTTGAAGGTCCTAAAAGTGCTGCAACTATTTAAGGCTTGCATGGCCGCATGGCCATGCGCTAGTATTGTCTTTTGTTATGTGCTTTGCGCCAGTGTGGTCATGTGAGAGTGTGCTCAGTGACCCGGCTGAAATAAGCCCCTAGAATGCTGGCCCCTCCGGCGAGGAGTTTGTGTTTGAATGTATTCAGGGACCCCGCTGAAATAAGCCCCTAGAATGCTGGCTCCTCCGGCGAGGAGTTTTGTGTACATGCATGACCACTGACTGCTCTCTGTTTGGGCAGTTAGCCTGTGCCTCTGTGGAGTCTAACAGGGCACAGTGCTTCTCTTTCACGACTACTCGGTGAATTCACTGAGTTAGTCTATACCGCCATATACTACCGCCGTTTGCTAGCAGCAGGTACTCCTGCACGGTGGACCTCGGGCTGCGAACGCACCAATATCAATAAAAACATCTCTATTTACTCGGTGCGTTCCGCTAGTCCTAACGCAGTGTTACATCAAGGTGGTATATAAAGCTGAAAAAATTATTCAAATTTTTTTATGGACTTAATTAATCATCCATACAATTTAACGTGATTCATTGCAGAGATATATAAAACTCAAAGAAAATGTTCAAAAATGTTTTCTTGATTCAGTCATCCATACATTTTAACATGTTTTATGTGAAATTACAATTACAGTGGTTTTAAAATGGTTAAAAAATGTTTGGCCTGGTATAATTCATCAAATATTTTTGTTTTAAAAATTTACTATTGTCATTCATACAGGTTCATGTGCATGGTGTGAAATTTAGTTGATTTGAAGTAAAAAAAAATTGCCTTGCTACAGCTGTACAAATTTGGTTGTTCAAAATTGACTATTGTCACATATTGTAGAACCTGCTTTGTGTGAAACGTCGTTGTTTTGAAATAAAAAGAAAATTTGGTCTGCTACAGGTGTGCAAATTTGTTTGTTCAAAAATTGACTATTGTCATAAAGTGGAGACCAAAGGTTTAGCATTTTTTTAAAAAAAGTGTGATTACTTCTGTATGGTTGTCTTGATGCCATTTTCATGGTGATGAATTAAAAGTGCATGAAGTTGTCATCATGCAAGATTTTAACTAAAGTGCCTTAGAATATAGGTATGGTCATTTAATTAAAGAAAACTGACTGCCAAAAATTTTGCATATACTATGTGTTGATCATAACACAAACACTAAGTTATGGCACTGTTTACAATGCCACAACTTAGTATTTTGTAGCATAACCTCTTGCTTTAATTATTGCACGACACCAATCGGCATTGACGCCACTAGGGTATTCAAGGCATCCTAAGGGATCTTGCTCTATTCCATTTGCAAATCTGCAAACAATTCATCTTTATTGCTATGGGTACGGGCCCCAACTGTCGCTCTAACTCATCCCAAATTCTCCTATATAGGCTTAAATCAGGTGATTGGATTGGCCATTGCAATAGGCAAACATTTTCCTTTGCTAACCAATTTTTGATTAAATAAATATGTGTGCTTAGGATAATTGTCTTGCTGGAATTTCCAGCCCTTGTCTACTTTTGGTTTTACCATGTGGCAGCATTACATTCTCCAGTGTATCCTTGTACATGGCAGCATTCATATTTCCATCATTTCTATGCAGATGGCCAATGGCAGATGCAGAAAAGCAGCTCAAAACCATGATAATGTCACCAACATGTTTCACTGTAAATATTTGGTACCTTACATCATTACATTTTCCATTTGGGAGGTATATAGTGCTTGCCATCACTACCAAACAGATTGAACTTGGATTCATCAGAACACAATGCATTTGACCAAGCTGTCTCTTTCCATTGGCTGTGTTCATTGGCAAACTCAAGTCGGACCTTTAGTTCTTTTTTGCAGAGATGAAAGGCTTCTTGACTGGAACTTTAGAATTCAACTCTACTGCTGTTAGCCATCACACCACAGTTTGACGACTCACTTTGACCCCATATTCTTTGTTCATTTTGTACAAAATCTGAACAGCACATTTATGGACGTCAGATACTGACTTCTCCTTCAAAATTGATCACATTATTACGAAAGTTTTCAATGGCCGTCCACTTCTAGGTTTGTCAGCTGTTCCTTAACTCTGAAAGTAGTTGAATTCCAGAGCTACCTTCATTTTGGCTTTTGCCTGACTTCACTCTCAGAATAATAAGCATCCTGAAATCTGGTGATATATTTGGATTTGTCTGTGCCATGTTTTAACCAAAATGCACAAACAAACAAAAAAAATAAAATTTTAGGCAAAATTTCACTACCTATGACAAATTATGCAAAACATTTGGCCTAGCAAATGCTGAAAGCTAACACATAAAGGGATAACACAATGTCACACACAATTTTCATCCCTATAGCTGACAACCATTTGCTTCCCATTTCCTAAATCAAATGGTCATCACAACAACCAGACAGAAGTAATCACACTTTTTAAAAAATTGTAAAACTTTTGGTTGCTACTTTTGTTGGTTTGAAATAAAGAGAAAATTGGCCTGCTACAGGTGTACACATTTGTTTGTTCACAAATTGATTATAGTCATACATACTGTGGAACCTGGTTTGTGTGAAATTTTGTTGGCTTGAAACAAAAAAAAGCAAAATTGACCTGCTACATATGTACAAATTTGATTGTTCAAAAATTTAATATTTTCATATATACTGTAGAACATGGTTTGTGTGGAAATTTTTTTAGTTTGAATTAAAAAAAGAAAAATTGGCCTGCTACAGATGTACAAATTTAGTCTCTCGATACTTGGTTCCCAGTCACTTCAATTTTTCCCAGTGTGGTGTCCCCGCCTTGTACCAGCACATGTCCTGGAACATCACCCTTGCTTTGCTTTTACCAACGCGATTACTGGGATTGTCCACTTAACAACCAACATGTGGAAAAATGCTTTCCCAGGGACACTACATTTACCTGATGGAACACCAGGTGGACATTGTGGGGCCGAGTCCCACCCTGGCATAGCACATGTGCTCATGACATTGAGGATTGCTGACTCTACCACTTTCAGTGTCTCCTCCACCTCCTACACAAGTTGCTGTGCACCCTTCTGCTCTTCCTCATCCTCCATCTCTGTTGTGCAACATCAGAGCATGCCTTCCACATCAGTAAGAAGATGTAAGCTCTGCATCACTGCCTCAGCAAAGTGGCAACAGACTCTGCTGAAGCTAATTTGTCTGGGAGACAAACTACACACTGTGGTAGAGGTATTGAAGGGAATAGCAGACCAGACAGATCTGTGGCTCTTGCCACTGAACCCACAAGCAAACATGGTTATGTGTGATTATGGGCATTACCTGGTGGAGGCTATGTAGCTTGGCAAGCTCACACACATACCATGCTTGGCTCACATGCTCAACTTGGGAGTTCAGTGGTTTCTGAAAACCTACCCATATTTGCCAGAGATTTGCCAGAGGACCTGCATCAGCACCCATTTCTCCAAGTCATCTACAGCTTCTGACACTGTGGCAGAAATGAAGAAATGCTGCAGCAGCGCATGCAACTGCCAGCTCACCTACTGGTGTACGATGACGCAATGTGCTGGTAGTCCACACTGCACATGCGTGCAAGACTTTGTGAGCAGCAGAGGCCAGAAATGGAATGCCAGCTCCAACACGCCTATCGGTAGTCTGGTCATCCTCGGCACATAACCGCAGAGTTGGCATGGATGTCTGACATTTGTGCAGTTCTCCAAGACATTGAAGACTCCACAAAGATGGTAAGTGGTGAGAAGTCCATGTTTCGGGGTCCGTCCCCAAACCCTATGTATTCGGTATGGACCCTGAAGTTTACAGTTCAGGTTCACCCATCTCTAATTTTAATAATAATGCCCATGACTGAATGCAAGATTGGTACCACCAAAGTCTTGTACTTAAAATATAGTATAAAGCTGCAATCTGTAAGTAAGAAACAGATTAGAAAAAACAATGTTTGTATCTGCTTTAAGTGATTAAAAAGCAATAAAGATGATATATTCATTAAAAGGATAACAGTAATTAGAAATATGAAGGGTGCCTATTAAAAAAGAATAATTAAACATCTCCAGCATTTAAGCCAACAAGACTTCTAGATACTGTTGTTATAGTTGAAAAGGCATATGTCATGACCAGAAGCTGAGGAGTATCCAGTATGTTGCAGTGATTTATGGATATCCTGGGATCAAAATAGAATCTTAAATTATTAATATTATGGTGTACTTGAGCTTTCGAATACAAGCCTTTTATAATATTATCCTGCTAGCTGTGGTTCCAGAAGAACAGTTTTAATTATTAGATCTATATGTTAGTAATTGAAAGAATTTACCCATTTCTAAACAGTAGAGATGAGCGAATATGTTCGAAAACCGATCGCCAAACATAAATTCAGCACGAATATGGCACACTAGGATTCGCGATCGGAAACGCAAGCAAATTTTTATAAAATCAGTAAAAAATCGGTAACTGTTGTGATAGGCAATTCAGTATCACAATGGACATAGCGGTCAGAGCACATACAGTGATCTGACAATAACCCAAAATAATAGAACGAGCTCTGAGACGTGGGAACTCTGCAGACCGCAATCCCTAATCCTCTCCAAACAACACTAGAGGCAGCCGTGGATTGCGCCTAACTCTGCCTATGCAACTCGGCACAGCCTGAGAAACTAACTAGCCTGAAGATAGAAAATAAGCCTACCTTGCCTCAGAGAAATACCCCAAAGGAAAAGGCAGCCCCCCACATATAATGACTGTGAGTTAAGATGAAAAGACAAACGTAGGGATGAAATAGATTCAGCAAAGTGAGGCCCGACTTTCTTAACAGAGCGAGGATAGGAAAGATAACTTTGCGGTCTACACAAAACCCTAAAGAAAACCACGCAAAGGGGGCAAAAAGACCCTCCGTACCGAACTAACGGCACGGAGGTACACCCTTTGCGTCCCAGAGCTTCCAGCAAAACAATTAGACAAGCTGGACAGAAAAAATAGCAAACAAATAGCAAAGAAGAACTTAGCTATGCAGAGCAGCAGGCCACAGGAATGATCCAGGGAAAAACAAGTCCAACACTGGAACATTGACAGGAAGCATGGATCAAAGCATTAGGTGGAGTTAAGTAGAGAAGCACCTAACGACCTCACCAGATCACCTGAGGGAGGAAACTCAGAAGCCGCAGTACCACTTTCCTCCACAAACGGAAGCTCCCAGAGAGAATCAGCCGAAGTACCACTTGTGACCACAGGAAGGAGCTCTGCCACAGAATTCACAACAGGTAACATTTGGTAAAAAGTGCGGGAAAATATTTGCATTGCCACTAAAGTATTTTGGAAAAATATTTAGAATTGAGAGTCCTCAGTGGTTGATACCTTTTAATGGCTAACTGAAAAGATGGTAACAAATTGCAAGCTTTCGAGACTTTATTCTTCATAAAGTTTTTTGAGCACTTTGACTAGGATACTGCTTGTGCATGATGAGCGTGGGGCATATGTTTGATGGGTAAATGGGGTGGGAAGAGCCCAGAGGAGCAGCGTGTTTGTTGAATTTTTTTTTATTTGGTGTGCACATTGCGGCTAGCCGATCAGGACCCAGGAAACATCCACAATGTCCCAACACAATGGCTTGTGTTATTGGCTGCTAAAATCACATGTCCTTCTCTATATAAAGAGCGGACATCTTGTTTTAGTACCATTTTGTCAATATAACAGCCCAAAGAGGTTGCTCCTGATGCTGGCCCTGGGTGCTGATAGATATTAACTAGTTAGCTAGGCAGTTGTTTCTAAGTCAGATAGTTTACATAGCTCGTGTCCTGTGTGGCTGTAAAATCGACCTTCCAGCAGATTCTTTTGTGCCATTACTGAGGTCCACAGACAAAGACAGCAGGGCACATTCCATAGAAGTGTGTTGTGCACTGCTTCTATTGTGCCCCATGCACGAGTAGACCTTTCTAAATCTTAGTTTTCCAGTTGCTAAATGTAATGCAGCAAGGTATATGTCACCATGTCATTTAGTAGCAGTGATATTGTTCTGTGATTTGAGCTGCTGACCAGTTAAAAAAAATTGGGGGGGCAGCACTCCATATCTCATCTTGTCATTTTGAGCTGGTGAAATTCAGCTGTCTGCAGAGCTCATGCATACTACAAAAAAGATAAATTATGTTACAAACGTGATTCAACATGCTATATACCACCTTGTCATCTAGTTTCAGCAAAATTGTTCAATGATTTGAGCTGTTGGCCAGTAAAAAAAATATTTTTGGCAGTTGCTAACATGATTCAGCATGCCATATCTCATCTTGACCTTTTGTGGCGGTGAAACTCTGCTGTCTGCAGAGCTCATGCAGATTACAAAAAACTTTTTTTTTCTGTTGCTAGACATGATACAGCCTGCCATATCCCACCTTTTTGGCGGTGAAATTCAGCTTTCTGCAGAGCTGTCGCATAGTAAAAATGAAAAATGTTGTCAGTTGCTAACATGATTTCCCACCTTGTCAGTTAGTGGTAATGAAATTCAGCTTTCTGCAGAGTTCATGCAGATTATTAAAAACAATTTGTTTCTGTTACAAACATGATTTAGCATGCCATTTCTCACTTTGTCATTTAGCAGCAGTGAAACTCTTCTTTCAGCAGAGATCAGGCAGATTAATATATATATATATATATATATATATATATATATATATATATATATATATATATATATATATATATATTTTCCTAAAAATGATACAGCCCACCATATCCCACCTTGTTATTTTGTGATGGTGAAATCGCTCTGTGTGCAGAGCTGTTGCACAGTAACAATAAATATTTTTGGCAGTTGCTAACATGATTCAGCACACCATGTCTCATCTTGTTATTTAGTTGCGGTGAAATTCAGTTGTCTACCGAGCTCATTCAGATTGCAAAAAATATTTTTTTTTGTCTGTAAGAAACATGATTCAGCGAGACATATTCCACCATCTCATTTAGTGGAAACAGGAACACATGGGCTACTTGCACAGTGAACAAGTCTGTATGATCATGTTCACACACCACCAAGAAACCTGAAGACACAAAAGAGAATAGTAAAACCAAAAACACTCAGTTTGAAAAAATGTTGCAGTAATCCGCAAGTGCTAGTAAAAGATGTAAAAAACAGGGTATTTGGTTGATACGTTTTTTGCAAAAAATGTATACTAAGCTGCTCTACCAATCTTCACGGTATACCCTTATCAGAGCAGTCCTAACTAATGTATGCAATCCCTATCTGATGTATTTAAAAACCTGATCATCTGTATATAACCTGTGTGAACAGGGTTCAGAGAGGAAAAATCCATGTGTGCATACAGGGTAGAACAGCTTTTGTGCAGATAGCCCAAGAGGAGTGGTGGAAATCCCCAGTCTTGTAGACACAAGAGAACAATTATGGAAACAGGAACACATGGGCTACTTGCACAGTGAACAAGTCTGTATGATCATGTTCACACACCACCAAGAAACCTGAAGACACAAAAGAGAATAGTAAAACCAAAAACACTCAGTTTGAAAAAATGTTGCAGTAATCCGCAAGTGCTAGTAAAAGATGTAAAAAACAGGGTATTTGGTTGATACGTTTTTGCAAAAAATGTATACTAAGCTGCTCTACCAATCTTCACGGTATACCCTTATCAGAGCAGTCCTAACTAATGTATGCAATCCCTATCTGATGTATTTAAAAACCTGATCATCTGTATATAACCTGTGTGAACAGGGTTCAGAGAGGAAAAATCCATGTGTGCATACAGGGTAGAACAGCTTTTGTGCAGATAGCCCAAGAGGAGTGGTGGAACTCCCCAGTCTTGTAGACACAAGAGAACAATTATGGAAACAGGAACACATGGGCTACTTGCACAGTGAACAAGTCTGTATGATCATGTTCACACACCACCAAGAAACCTGAAGACACAAAAGAGAATAGTAAAACCAAAAACACTCAGTTTGAAAAAATGTTGCAGTAATCCGCAAGTGCTAGTAAAAGATGTAAAAAACAGGGTATTTGGTTGATACGTTTTTTGCAAAAAATGTATACTAAGCTGCTCTACCAATCTTCACGGTATACCCTTATCAGAGCAGTCCTAACTAATGTATGCAATCCCTATCTGATGTATTTAAAAACCTGATCATCTGTATATAACCTGTGTGAACAGGGTTCAGAGAGGAAAAATCCATGTGTGCATACAGGGTAGAACAGCTTTTGTGCAGATAGCCCAAGAGGAGTGGTGGAACTCCCCAGTCTTGTAGACACAAGAGAACAATTATGGAAACAGGAACACATGGGCTACTTGCACAGTGAACAAGTCTGTATGATCATGTTCACACACCACCAAGAAACCTGAAGACACAAAAGAGAATAGTAAAACCAAAAACACTCAGTTTGAAAAAATGTTGCAGTAATCCGCAAGTGCTAGTAAAAGATGTAAAAAACAGGGTATTTGGTTGATACGTTTTTTGCAAAAAATGTATACTAAGCTGCTCTACCAATCTTCACGGTATACCCTTATCAGAGCAGTCCTAACTAATGTATGCAATCCCTATCTGATGTATTTAAAAACCTGATCATCTGTATATAACCTGTGTGAACAGGGTTCAGAGAGGAAAAATCCATGTGTGCATACAGGGTAGAACAGCTTTTGTGCAGATAGCCCAAGAGGAGTGGTGGAACTCCCCAGTCTTGTAGACACAAGAGAACAATTATGGAAACAGGAACACATGGGCTACTTGCAGGTTTTTAAATACATCAGATAGGGATTGCATACATTAGTTAGGACTGCTCTGATAAGGGTATACCGTGAAGATTGGTAGAGCAGCTTAGTATACATTTTTTGCAAAAAACGTATCAACCAAATACCCTGTTTTTTACATCTTTTACTAGCACTTGCGGATTACTGCAACATTTTTTCAAACTGAGTGTTTTTGGTTTTACTATTCTCTTTTGTGTCTTCAGGTTTCTTGGTGGTGTGTGAACATGATCATACAGACTTGTTCACTGTGCAAATAGCCCATGTGTTCCTGTTTCCATAATTGTTCTCTTGTGTCTACAAGACTGGGGAGTTCCACCACTCCTCTTGGGCTATCTGCACAAAAGCTGTTCTACCCTGTATGCACACATGGATTTTTCCTCTCTGAACCCTGTTCACACAGGTTATATACAGATGATCAGGTTTTTAAATACATCAGATAGGGATTGCATACATTAGTTAGGACTGCTCTGATAAGGGTATACCGTGAAGATTGGTAGAGCAGCTTAGTATACATTTTTTGCAAAAAACGTATCAACCAAATACCCTGTTTTTTACATCTTTTACTAGCACTTGCGGATTACTGCAACATTTTTTCAAACTGAGTGTTTTTGGTTTTACTATTCTCTTTTGTGTCTTCAGGTTTCTTGGTGGTGTGTGAACATGATCATACAGACTTGTTCACTGTGCAAGTAGCCCATGTGTTCCTGTTTCCATAATTGTTCTCTTGTGTCTACAAGACTGGGGAGTTCCACCACTCCTCTTGGGCTATCTGCACAAAAGCTGTTCTACCCTGTATGCACACATGGATTTTTCCTCTCTGAACCCTGTTCACACAGGTTATATACAGATGATCAGGTTTTTAAATACATCAGATAGGGATTGCATACATTAGTTAGGACTGCTCTGATAAGGGTATACCGTGAAGATTGGTAGAGCAGCTTAGTATACATTTTTTGCAAAAAACGTATCAACCAAATACCCTGTTTTTTACATCTTTTACTAGCACTTGCGGATTACTGCAACATTTTTTCAAACTGAGTGTTTTTGGTTTTACTATTCTCTTTTGTGTCTTCAACCATCTCATTTAGTGTTGGCAAAATTGTTCTGTAATTTGACCTGTTGCACAATTAAAAAAAAAATTGGGCAGTTGTTAACCTGATTCTGCATACAATAGCTCATATTGTCATTTGGTGGCAGTGAAATTCAGCTGTCTACAGAGCTCATGCAGAAAAAAAAATGAAATTGTTATATGTGCAGAGCTGTTAGGCTTGTCCCACACATCCAGATAATTCTGGTACCGGAAAAATCGGTACCGGAATTATCCGTGTCCGTGTGTCCGTGTGCTTACGTAGCACATCAGTGTGGCACACGTTCGGCAGCCGAGTGCCGCCTGTGTGCTGACTGAGGACCAGACGGACCGTGCAGGAGACAGCGCTACAGTTAAGCGCTGTCCCCTGCGTGCGGTGCTGAAGCCGGTATTCATCCCTTCTTCCCAGCAGCGTTCGCTGGAGAGAAGGAATGAATAATCTTTTTTTTCTTTCCCCTTAAAAATAAAGTTTGTGCGTCCCCTCCCGCATCCCATCCCCTGTGCGCCCCCCCCACTTGCCAGGAAAAATACTCACCGACACCCAGCTCCAGCGATGTCTCCTCTCAGCGCCGGCAGCAGGCCCTGTGTGAGCGGTCACGTGGTCCCGCTCATTACAGTGAGGAATATGCACATATTCCTCACTGTAATGAGCGGGACCACGTGACCGCTCACACAGCACAGGCTGCAGCTGCTGAGAGGAGACATCGCTGGAGCTGGGTGTTGATGAGTATTTCCTGGCAAGCGGGTGGGGGGCGTACAGGAGATGGGAGGCGGGAGGGGACACACAAACTTTATTTTTAAGGGGAAAGAAAAAAAAATTATTCATTCCTTCTCTCCAGCGAACGCTGCTGGGAAGAAGGGATGAATTCCGGCTTCAGCACCACACATGGGGGGACAGCACTTACAGTAGTGCTGTCTCCTGCACGGCACACGGACTGCACACAGACAGCATCTGTGTGCGGTACGTGTTTTACATGGACCCATTGACTTTAATGGGTCCGTGTGATCCGTGCGTTCCCACAAACACTGACATGTCTCCGTGTTTTTCAAACGGACACACGGTCCATGAAAACATGCTGACATGTGCAGAGACACATTGATTTTAATGTGTCTACGCGAGTCAGTGTCTCCGGTACGTGAGGAAACTGTCACCTCACGTACAGGAGCCACTGACGTGTGAATCTGGCCTTACACAGTAAAAAAAAAATTGGAGAAGTTGCAAATGTGATTTTGCATGCGATATCTCAACTTGCCATTTATTGGTGGAGAAATTCAGCTGTCTGCAGAGCTAATGCAGATTATAAAGAAAAAATAATAATCTGTTACAAATGTGATGCATCGGTGCCATATCCCAACTTGTCATTTTCTGGTGGTGAAATTCAGCTTTCTGCAGTGCTCATGTAGATTAAAAAAAAAAATTGCTAAATGCTAAATGTGATACAGCCCGCCTTGTCCCACCGTGTCACTTTGTGGTGGTGAAATTGTTTTGTGTGCAGAGCTGTTGCACATAAAAATATATATATTTTTTTGCAGATGATAACATGATTCAGCACAACAAATCTCATCTTGTCATTTAGTGGAGGTTAAATTCAGCTGTCTGCAGAGCTCATGCAGATTACAAAGAACAATTTTTCTCTGTTTCAAACGTGATTAAGAACGCCATATTGCACCATCTCATTTATTATTGCTGAAATTCAGCTGTTTTCAGAGCTCATGCAGATTACAAAAAATATTTTCTCTGTTGCTAGACGTGATACAGCCCGCCATATCCCACCTCATAATTTTGTGGTGGTGAAATTCAGCTGTCTGCAGAGCTGTTGCACAGTAAAAAAGAAAAATGTTGTCAGTTGCTAACGTGATTCAGCACGCCATATCTTACCCTGTCATTTAGTGGCAGTAAAATTCAGCTGTCTGCATTGCTCATGCAGATTACAAAGAATAATTTTTTTCTGCTACAAACGTGATTCAGAACTAAATAGCAAAGCCACTAAAAACTCAAAGTGTTAGGACTGGCGGAACGCACCAAGTTTAAGATGTAAAGGTATTAGGTGCGTTCGCAGTCCGAGGTCCACCGTGCAGGTGAAAACCCTGCTGCTAGTAGAGATGGACGATATGGCGGTACAATGTGAATACACACATGGGTTAACTTCACCCTGTGTGAAGGAAGCGAACCATGTTGCATCACAGGGCCGCGGTACCGCACCAAGAGCGCAAGCAAGGAGTCTCAGAACTCAATCCCAAGAATCATGATTTGAGTTCATAAAGACCTCATGCGCTCGACACCGCTACTGGAGTGTCAGAGAGACAGAAATAATATAATTTGAGATGCACGAGAGTGCGTGCGGTGCCGCACTGGCGGACGCCACTAACCACCCAGGCTTGGGTCAGGAAAGCGCAGAGAAAGCGCACGGCAACATATGGGATAGCTGACGCACCACTGCAATATGCAGATATAATATATAAAGGGGGTGCAAGACTGATGGCTAATAATGCAAACTAACAAAAGCACAAGAAACAAGAGCCATCAAAATATCTGCACACCACCAAAGTTATGATAAAAATAATATAAGCTTTATTGGGAACATAATTAAAAACATCTAAAATCACACATAACCTCCGTGCAGACGCCCCTGTGAACACTGTATGCCAAAATATACATAGATATATAAACGTATATTTATATCTGGAAGATTTCATACGTTTATATATCTATGTATATTTTGGCATACAGTGTTCACAGGGGCGTCTGCACGGAGGTTATGTGTGATTTTAGATGTTTTTAATTATGTTCCCAATAAAGCTTATATTATTTTTATCATAACTTTGGTGGTGTGCAGATATTTTGATGGCTCTTGTTTCTTGTGCTTTTGTGAGAAAGCGCACGGCGCCGCAATGGCGGTCACAGCAATTAGAGGCTGTAATGTGTGTAACGTGCTGATGGCTAAGTCGGGCGCTAGATAGCAATCATCTACCTTCCGCTCATCCACCTTCCACGAGCAGTCATACAATAGGGAGGGGATTTTAAAGAACGACTTTCACTCACAACACACACACGTTTACAAAAGTCAATACTAGCGCATGGCCGTGTGGCCATGCGAGCCTTAAATAGTTGCAGCACGTTTAGGACCTTCAGAGAAGGACCAATGGAGTTGCTGCAGTACCTGAGCATGTGACCCCAGATCTCCACTGAGAGATCTTGCCCTGGGCATGCTCAGAGTGCAAAGCAGGACTTAGTCCTAGCACCTACAAGGACCTTCCAAGAAGGACCAATGACTGTTATGATAAGGTAATTCAGTACCACAATGGACATAGTAGTCAGAGCACATACAGTGACCTGACAATAACCCAAAAACATAGAACGAGCTCTGAGACGTGGGAACTCTGCTGACCGCAATCCCTAATCCTCTCCAACCACTCTAGAGGCAGCCGTGGATTGCGCCTAACGCTCCCTATGCAACTCGGCACAGCCTGAGAAACTAGCTAGCCTGAAGATAGAAAATAAGCCTACCTTGCCTCAGAGAAATACCCCAAAGGAAAAGGCAGCCCCCACATATAATGACTGTGAGTTAAGATGAAAAGACAAACGTAGAGATGAAACAGATTTAGCAAAGTGAGGCCCGACTTCCTGAACAGAGCGAGGATAGGAAAGGTAACTTTGCGGTCAACACAAAACCCTACAAAAAACTACGCAAAGGGGGCAAAAAGACCCTCCGTACCGAACTAACGGCACGGAGGTACACCCTCTGCGTCCCAGAGTTTCCAGCAAGCAAGAAAAAACAAATAAGCAAGCTGGACAGAAAAAACAGCAAACAAAATAGCAAAAGCGGAACTTAGCTATGCAGAGCAGCAGGCCACAGGAACGATCCAGAAGGAAACAGGTCCAATACTAGAACATTGACTGGAGGCCAGGATCAATGCACTAGGTGGAGTTAAATAGAGCAGCACCTAACGACTTCACCACATCACCTGAGGAAGGAAACTCAGAAGCCGCAGTACCACTCTCCTCCACCAACGGAAGCTCACAGAGAGAATCAGCCGAAGTACCACTTGTGACCACAGGAGGGAGCTCTGTCACAGAATTCACAACAAATGACCTAGCTGCAGTATCTGATCATGTGACCCTCGATCTCCACTGAGAGATCTTACTCTGGGCATGCTCAGAACGTGAAAAGCAGGACTTAGTCCCAGAAGCGTCTGCTCGCCGCTGCCCAGCACTGACTTCAATGGTAGAAGCAGGAAATGCAGCAGTAACTCTTAGCACAGAGTCAGACTGAGCGAGACGCTGGTATCGACGTCTCCGCTGAGCAGGTTCCACTGCGGCCTGAGAAGAATGGGAGACCGCAGCGGAGATGACCTGAGATTCCCCCTGTACAGAGGTAGGAACTCAACCCCTAACACAAAGTCTCCAAAAATTTGATTCAAACAGCAGAAAAAAGGCAGCAATACATACCTGCCCAGATCTTGGAACAAATGCACTACAGGGCGCAGCCAGGTCATAAAGCAAGATGTTACAAACTTGATTCAGCATGCCAAATTGCACCTTGTCATTTATTAGCAGTGATATTCAACTGTCTGTACAGCTCATGCAGATTACAAAAAACAATTTTTTTCTGTCTGTTGCTAGACGTGATACAGCCCACCATATCACACCTTGTAATTTTGTGTCGGTGAAATTCAGCTGTCTGCAGAGCTCATGAAGATTTAAAAAAAAAACAACTATTTGTTTCTGTCACAAATGTGATTAAGCATTCCATTTCTCACTTTGTCTTTCAGTAGCAGTGAAATTCAACTTTCTGCAGAGGTCATGCAAATTTTAAAAAAGTCTATAGCTAAATGTGATACAGCCCACCATTTCCAATCATGTCATTTTGAGGCGGTGAAAATGTTTATGTATGATAAAAAATTTTGTATGATAAAAATGATAAGGCAACATGTTTTTCTAAACTATTTCAATATACCGAGGACATTAAGAACTTGCTTGAAGCCTACCTGGTAGCTTGGCTTCAAAGGACTATCAGTATGGCAGGCACAGGGGCCTTCAGCAGGCCCTTTTATCTGTGGAAACCAATCGGCACCTCAAGATCGGACCAGAAATTTGCAATGGCATTTAAAGGATTGACAGCATCAATTTGTGTTGTTTGAGACAGATGCCGCTATGTAACACTATCGGCATCTTCCATGTATGGTGCAGAATTATCCACCGGACATGGTGTAAGACAGGAGCTGTCAGGAATGAATTAGAAGGCTACATATGACTGCTCATTTATGGAACTTAATTGTAATGAGGAAAATACTGTATATTCATACACGGCATATTTTGGTAAAAATTTTGCATCACTGCATGTAAGCCAAAATCATTGTAGTTTATTTGAAGAAGGCAAACTGGTGAATGCAGTGTGATACTCTGCTGGGAAAATTTAGGTCCTGACATTGGCATTCATGTGAATGTTTCTGTTCATATTATTGCACACAAAATAAAATATTGTTATACAATATATAATACAATATTGTCACAAGGGTTTCACGTCCCCCTGGAACACTTGGAGTTAGAGTGTCACGTTGGGTAATGAATTGCAGGTGTTCTTTAGAGATGGTGTGATTTGTGGCCCACATTAAATGGATTTAGCTTCCTGTGGTGCTGGAGTTTCCTTTTAGCTGAAGAAGTTAACAACCCTTTCTATGTTGGTCCGAAATTTGCAGCTATATTTCAGCTGCTTCTCATCTGGTCATTATCTCTTCCTATAAAAACTGTTCAGACCTTCTTGTTCCTGCCAGTGAAAGATTCATCTTCCTGTGCTCTGTGCTAAAGCTGAGTGGTTGGAGTGGAGTTGTTGTAGTAGTGTTCTGTGGTTTGTGGTAGTACATATGTGTTCCCATTTTGTTTATTTCTCCCTGTCCTTATACTCCTACCTATTGTTGGTTAGTGTTTTGTATGATGGAGGTTTCCTGTTATCCCTGTTTTGTCTTTGTGTCTTGTTTAGCTTAAATTTGTGTCCCATGCCTCATCGGGTGGGGGAGGAGACAGAGTAGTGTTTAACAGGAGCATAGTAGGTTTGGAGACTCTGGCCTCTCTAGGGGTCAGCATTGGGCCCTCTTCTTTTTAACATATTTATTAATGACCTTGTAGGGGGCATACAGAGCAGAATTTCAATATTTGAAGATGACACTAAACTCTGCAGGGTAATCAATACAGAGGAGGATAATTTTATATTACAGGATGATTTATGTAAACTGGAAGCTTGGGCTGATAAATGGCAAATGAGCTTTAATGGTGATAAATGTAAGGTAGAAGTAATAAGATGTATAACTATGTGCTTAATTCTAAAACTCTGGGCAAAATTGTCAATGAAAAAGACCTGGGTGTATGGGTGGATGACAAACTCACATTTAGTGGCCAGTGTCAGGCAGCTGCTACAAAGGCAAATAAAATACCGGGATGCATTAAAAGAGGCCTAGATGCTCATGAAGAGAACATAATTTTACCTCTATACAAGTCACATGTTCGACCACACTTAGAATACTGTGCACAGTTCTGGTCTCCGGTGTATTAGAAAGACATAGCTGAACTAGAGCGGGTGCAGAGTAGAGCGACCAAGGTTATTAGAGTACTGGGGACCTGCAGTATCAAGATAGGTTATTACACTTGGGGCTATTTAGTTTGGAAAAACGAAAGCTAAGGGGTGATCTTATTCTAATGTATAAATATATGAGGGGACAGTACAAAGACCTTTCTGATGATCTTTTTAATCATAGACCTGAAACCGGGACAAGGGGGCATCCTCTGCGTTTGGAGGAAAAAAGGTTTAAGCATAATAACAGACGCGGATTCTTTACTGTAAGAGCTGTGAGACTATGGAACTCTCTGCCGTATGATGTTGTAATGAGTGATTCATTACTAAAATTTAAGAGGGGACTGGATGCCTTTCTTGAAAAATATAATGTTACAGGTTATATACACTAGTATCCTTGATAGGGCGTTGAAGGAACTAGTCTGATTGCCGTATGTGGAGTCGGGAAGGAATTTTTTTCCCCATTGTGGAGCTTCCCCTTTGCCACCTGGGTTTTTTTTGCCTTCCTCTGGATCAACATGTTAGGGCATGTTAGTTTAGGCTGTGGGTTGAACTAGATGGACTTAAAGTCTTCCTTCAAACTTAATGACTATGTTACTGTGTTACTATGTTACTTCCAAGAGTATTCCTGGGACAGGGAAGGTTAGGGTCCCAGTTCCATGGACTGTTTGAGGCTCCCCTTCCTTACCAAAGACCATCACTGCATGACAATTATTATGCAATATTGTGACACACAACAAAATACACCACTTAATTTTAGGGATATTCTTTAACCCCTTTACCCCAAGGGTGGTTTGCACATTAATTACTGGGCCAATTTTTACAATTCTGACCACTGTCCATTTATGAGGCTATAACTCTGGAATGCTTTAATGGATCCCGGTGATTCTGACACTGTTTTCTCATGAGATATTGTACTTCATGATAGTGGTAACATTTCTTTGACATTACCTGCGTTTATTTGTGAAAAAATGGAAATTTAACGAAAATGTTGAAAATTTTGCAATTTTCCAACTTTGAATTTTTATGCAATTAAATCACAGAGATATGTCACACAATATACTTAATAACATTTCCCACATGTCTACTTTACAACAGCACAATTTTGGAACCAAATTTATTTTTTGTTATGGAGTTATAAGGGTTAAAAGTTGACTAGCAATTTCTTATTTTTACAGCACCATTTTTTTAGGGACCATATCTCATTTGAATTCATTTTGAGGGGTGTGTAGGATAGAAAATAACCAAGTGTGACACCATTCTAAAAACTGCACCCCTCAAGGTGCTCAAACCACATTCAAGAAGTTTATTAACCCTTCAGGTGTTTCACAGGAATTTTTGGAATGTTTAAATAAAAATGAACATTTAACTTTTTTCACAAAAAATTTACTTCAGCTCCAATTTGTTTTGTTTTATTTTACCAAGGGTAACAGGAGACCCCAATGGGTCCCCAAAAGTTGTTGCAAAATTTGTCCTGAGTACGCCGATACCCCATATGTGGGGGTAAGCCACTGTTTGGGGGCGCATGGCAGAGCTCGGAAGCGAAGGAGCGCCATTTGACTTTTCAATGCAAAATTGACTGGAAGTGAGATGGGACACCATGTTGCGTTTGGAGAGCCCCTGATGTGCCTAAACATTGAAACCCCCTACAAGTGACACCGTTTTGGAAAGTAGACCCCCTAAGGAACTTATCTAGATGTGTGGTGAGCACTTTGACCCACCAAGTGCTTCACAGAAGTTTATAATGCAGAACCGTAAAAATAAAAAATCATATTTTTTCACAAAAATGATCTTTTCGCCCCCAATTTTTTATTTTTCCAAGGGTAAGAGAAGAAATTGTACCCCAAAAATTGTTGTACAATTTGTCCTGAGTACGCTGATACTCCACATGTGGGGGTAAACCACTCTTTGGGCACATGGCAGAGCTCAGAAAGCAAGGAGCGCCATTTGATTATTCAATGCAAAATTGACTGGAATTGAGATGGGATGCCATGTTGCGTTTAGAGAGCCACTGATGTGCCTAAACATTGAAACCCCCCACAAGTGACACCATTTTGGTAAGTAGACCCCCTAAGGAACTCATCTAGATGTGTTGTGAGAGCTTTAAACCCCCAAGTGTTTCACTACAGTTTATAACGCAGAGCCGTGAAAATAAAAAATATGTTTTTTTCCACAAAAATTATGTTTTAGCCCCCAGTTTTGTATTTTTACAAGGGTAACAGGAGAAACTGGACCCCAAAAGTTGTTGTCCAATTTGTCCTGAGTACGCTGATACCAGATATGTGGGGGGGGGGGAAACCACCGTTTGAGTGCATGGCAGAGCTCGGAAGGGAAGGAGGGTAATTTCGAATGCAGACTTAGATGGATTAGTCTGCAGGTGTCACATTGCGTTTGCAGAGCCCTAATGTAACTAAGCAGTAGAAACCCCCCACAAGTGACCCCATATTGGAAACTAGACCCCCCAAGGAAATTATTTAGATGTGTTGTGAGAACTTGGAACCCCCAAGTGTTTCACTACAGTTTACAACGCAGAGCCGTAAAAATAAAAATAACAATTTTTTCCACAAAAATTAATTTTTAGCCCCCAGTTTTGTATTTTCTCAAGGGTAACAGGAGAAATTGGACCCCAAAGGTTGTTGTCCAATGTGTTCTGAGTAAGCTGATACCCCATATGTGGGAGCAAACCACCGTTTGAGCGCATGGCAGAGCTCGGAAGGGAAGGAGCGTCATTTGGAATGCAGACTTAGATCGATTGGTCTGCAGGCGTCACATTGTGTTTGCAGAGCCCCTAATGTAACTAAACAGTAGAAACCCCCCACAAGTGACCCCATATTGGAAACTAGACCCCCCCAAGGAACCTATCTAGATGTGTTGTGAGAACTTTGAACCCCTACAGTTTATAACGCATAGCCGTGAAAATAAAAAATCCTTTTTTTTCCACAGAAATAATTTTTTAGCTCCCAGTTTTGTATTTTCCCAAGGGTAACAGGAGAAATTGGACACCAAAAGTTGTTGCCCAATGTGTCCTGAGTACACTGATACTCCATATGTTGGGATAAACCCCTTTTTGGGCGCACGGGAGAGCTCGGAAGGGAAGGAGCACTGTTTTACTTTTTCAATGCAGAATTGGCTGGAATTGAGATCGGACGCCATGCCGCACTTGGTGAGTCCCTGATGTGCCTAAACAGTGGAAACCCCCAATTATAACTGAAACCTAATCCAAACACATACCTAACCCTAATCCCAACAGTAACTCTAACCACACCCCTAACCTTGACACACCCCTAACCCTAATCCCAACCCTATTCCCAACCATAAATGTAATCCAAACCCAAACCCTAACTTTAGCCCCAACCCTAACCCTAACATTAGCCCCAACCCTAACTGTAGCCTTAACCCTAGCCCTAACCCTAACCCTAGCCCTAACCCTAACCCTAGCCCTAACCCTAGCCCTAGCCCTAACCCTAGCCCTATTCCCAGCCCTAACCCTAACCCTAATGGGAAAATGGAAATAAATATATTTTTTTATTTTTTTATTTTTCCCTAACTAAGGGGGTGATGAAGGGGGGTTTGATTTACTTTTATAGCATTTTTTAACGGATTTTTATGATTGACAGCCGTCACACACTGAAAGATGCTTTTTATTGCAAAAAATATTTTTTGCGTTACCACATTTTGAGAGCTATAATTTTTCCATATTTTGGTCCACGGAGTCATGTGAGGTCTTGTTGTTTTTTGCGGGACGAGTTGACGTTTTTATTGGTAAAACTTTTTCGGGCACGTGACTTTTTTTGATCGCTTTTTATTCTGATTTTTGTAAGGCAGAATGACCAAAAACCAGCTATTCATGAATTTCTATTGGGGGAGGCATTTATACCATTCCGCATTTGGTAAAATGGATAAAGCAGTTTTATTCGTCGGGTCAGTACGATTACAGCAATATCTCATTTATATCATTTTTTTATGTTTTGGCGCTTTTATACGATAAAAACTATTTTATAGAAAAAACAATTATTTTTGCATCGCTTTATTCTGAGGAGTATAACTTTTTTATTTTTTTGCTAATGATGCTGTATAGCTGCTCGTTTTTTGCGGGACAAGATGACATTTTCAGCGGTACCATGGTTATTTATATCCGTCTTTTTGATTGCGTATTATTCCACTTTTTGATTGGCGGTATGATAATAAAGCGTTGCTTTTTGCCTCGTTTTTCTTTTTTTTATGGTGTTCACTGAAGGGGTTAACTAGGGAGACAGTTTTATAGGTCGGGTCATTACGGACGCGGCGATACTAAATATGTGTACTTTTATTGTTTTTTATTTAGATAAAGAAATGTATTTATAGGAACAATATACAGTGGGGCAAAAAAGTATTTAGTCAGTCAGCAATAGTGCAAGTTCCACCACTTAAAAAGATGAGAGGCGTCTGTAATTTACATCATAGGTAGACCTCAACTATGGGAGACAAACTGAGAAAAAAAAATCCAGAAAATCACATTGTCTGTTTTTTTAACATTTTATTTGCATATTATGGTGGAAAATAAGTATTTGGTCAGAAACAAACAATCAAGATTTCTGGCTCTCACAGACCTGTAACTTCTTCTTTAAGAGTCTCCTCTTTCCTCCACTCATTATCTGTAGTAATGGCACCTGTTTAAACTTGTTATCAGTATAAAAAGACACCTGTGCACACCCTCAAACAGTCTGACTCCAAACTCCACTATGGTGAAGACCAAAGAGCTGTCAAAGGACACCAGAAACAAAATTGTAGCCCTGCACCAGGCTGGGAAGACTGAATCTGCAATAGCCAACCAGCTTGGAGTGAAGAAATCAACAGTGGGAGCAATAATTAGAAAATGGAAGACATACAAGACCACTGATAATCTCTCTCGATCTGGGGCTCCACGCAAAATCCCACCCCGTGGGGTCAGAATGATCACAAGAACGGTGAGCAAAAATCCCAGAACCACGCGGGGGGACCTAGTGAATGAACTGCAGAGAGCTGGGACCAATGTAACAAGGCCTACCATAAGTAACACACTACGCCACCATGGACTCAGATCCTGCAGTGCCAGACGTGTCCCACTGCTTAAGCCAGTACATATCCGGGCCCGTCTGAAGTTTGCTAGGGAGCATTTGGATGATCCAGAGGAGTTTTGGGAGAATGTCCTATGGTCTGATGAAACCAAACTGGAACTGTTTGGTAGAAACACAACTTGTCGTGTTTGGAGGAAAAAGAATACTGAGTTGCATCCATCAAACACCATACCTACTGTAAAGCTTGGTGGTGGAAACATCATGCTTTGGGGCTGTTTCTCTGCAAAGGGGCCAGGACGACTGATCCGGGTACATGAAAGAATGAATGGGGCCATGTATCGTGAGATTTTGAGTGCAAACCTCCTTCCATCAGCAAGGGCATTGAAGATTAAACGTGGCTGGGTCTTTCAACATGACAATGATCCAAAGCACACCGCCAGGGCAACGAAGGAGTGGCTTCGTAAGAAGCATTTCAAGGTCCTGGAGTGGCCTAGCCAGTCTCCAGATCTCAACCCTATAGAAAACCTTTGGAGGGAGTTGAAAGTCCGTGTTGCCAAGCGAAAAGCCAAAAACATCACTGCTCTAGAGGAGATCTGCATGGAGGAATGGGCCAACATACCAACAACAGTGTGTGGCAACCTTGTGAAGACTTACAGAAAACGTTTGACCTCTGTCATTGCCAACAAAGGATATATTACAAAGTATTGAGATAAAATTTTGTTTCTGACCAAATACTTATTTTCCACCATAATATGCAAATAAAATGTTAAAAAAACAGACAATGTGATTTTCTGGATTTTTTTTTCTCAGTTTGTCTCCCATAGTTGAGGTCTACCTATGATGTAAATTACAGACGCCTCTCATCTTTTTAAGTGGTGTAACTTGCACTATTGCTGACTGACTAAATACTTTTTTGCCCCACTGTATATCTACTATATAAAGCTGAATGTGTGTGTATGTGTGTGTGTGTGTGTATGTCCGGGATTGGCATCTGCACCGTCGCAGCTACAGCCACAAAATTTTGCACAGTCACACGTCTGGACCCCGAGAGCGTCATAGGCTACGTTGTGAGGTGAAATTTTAACCCCGCGCGTTCCAATTCACCAAACAATTTTGCCCCTATCTACATAATGGGGAAAAAAGTGAAAGGAAAAGTGTTGGAGGCGTCGCAGCTACAGAAACAAAATTTTGCACAGTCACACGTCTGGACCCTGAGAGCGTTATAGGCTATGTTGTGAGGTGAAATTTTAACCCCGCGCTTTCCAATTCACCAAACAATTTTGCCCCTATCTACATAATGGGGAAAAAGGTGAAAGGAAAAGTGTTGGAGGCGTCGAAGCAGCTACAGCCACAAAATTTTGCACAGTCACACGTCTGGACCCCGAGAGCGTCATAGGCTACGTTGTGAGGTGAAATTTTAACCCCGCGCTTTCCAATTCACCAAACAATTTTGCCCCTATCTACATAATGGGGAAAAAAGTGAAAGGAAAAGTGTTGGAGGCGTCGCAGCTACAGAAACAAAATTTTGCACAGTCACACGTCTGGACCCTGAGAGCATCATAGGCTACGTTGTGAGGTGAAATTTTAACCCTGCGCTTTCCAATTCACCAAACTATTTTTCCCCTATCTACATAATGGGGAAAAGTGAAAGGAAAAGTGTTGGAGGCAAATTGACAGCTGTCAGATGTGAACAAGGGGGACTTAAAGAATGAGAGCGATGGCGCCAAAGAGTATATACTGATCAGTTGCAAAGGTGGGGCCCCGACATGAGATACTCACCAAACATGGGGATATGAACACACACACAAAATGCGCCACACACTACCACGTGCTTGAACACATATACCACCCTCAGCACACATTTCACCACACATACACCAACCTCACCACATAAAAGTCGAAACACAAAAGTCACCGCTCAAAACTCACCACGCGCAAAACTCGCCACATGCAAAAACTAGGCTCACGCAAAACTCGCCACAAGTGCAAAACTCACCTCATGGAAAACCCGCCACACGCAAAACTTGCACACGCGGAAAAATTGCCACATGCACAAAATTTGCAACACATGCAAAAGTTGCCTCACACAAAACTTGCACATACTCAAAAGGCACCAGACATAAAACTCACCACGTGCAAAACTCGCCATGCGCAAAACTTGCTGCACACAACTTGCTACATTAACCTGTCACATGCAACTCGACACAAAAAGTTGCTACACGCATGTTGCCACACAAAACTCATCTCACAAAAGTCGCTACATGCATGTCGCCACACACAACTCAACACACACAACTTGACAGACGAAACTCGCCCTAAAACACACACAAGTCTGGTATTAGCCTTCAAAAATAAAAATCTGATTAATAAGCAGACAAACTACAAGAGCAACAAATGTACCATATAGGAAATACAGCAGCTGTCAGTCACATGACCTGTCTATTATGTGTATGTGTGAGCTAATATATACTGCCAGGGGGAGGGCTTCCTGTTGGCTGGGGATTTATCAGGCTGCCAATTTATCTTACAAATACTGAGGTAAAAATACTGAGCAAATAACGTGTTAACGAGGTCTAATACAGGAGATCACACAGGTATATACTATATACAGGGGAGATGACACACAGATATATACTATATACAGGAGAGATGACACACAGGTATATACTATATAGAGGAGGAGATGACATACAGGTACATACTATATACAGGAGAAGATGACATACAGGTATATACTATATACAGGAGGAGATGACACACAGGTATCTATATATATAATTGCCTAAGGGTTTTTCCGTCTGTCTGTCTGTCTGTCTGTCTGTCCTGGAAATCCCTGCTCTCTGATTGGTCGAGGCCACCAGGCCTCGACCAATCAGAGACCAGCACAGCATCGACGTAGAAATCCCGCGTCTCTGATTGGTCGAGGCCGCCAGGCCTCGACCAATCAGCAACGGGCACAGCAACGATGATGTCATAAAGGACGTAGACATCCCGCGTCTGATTGGTCGAGGCCGCCAGGCCTCGACCAATCAGCAACAGGCACAGCTACGATGATGTCATAATGGTTGCCACAGTCTGCCGCGAATTCTGGAATCATCATTGTCCATATACTACGGGGACATGCATATTCTAGAATACCCGATGCGTTAGAATCGGGCCACAATCTAGTATACTATATACAGGAGCAGATTACCTACAGGTATATACTATATACAGGAGGAGATGACATACAGGTATATGCTATATATAGAAGATGACATACAGGTATATACTATATACAGGAGGAGATGACACACAGATATATACTATATACAGGGGAGATGACACACAGGTATATACTATATACAGGAGGAGATGACATACAGGTATATACTATATATAGAAGGAGATGACATACAGGTATATACTATATATAGGAGGAGAGGACATACAGGTATTTACTATATATAGGAGGAGATGACATACAGGTATATACTATATACAGGGGAGATGACACACAGCAGGTATATACTATATACAGGGGAGATGACATACAGGTATATACTATATACAGGAGATGACATACAGGTGTATACTATATATAAGGGAGATGAAAAACATGTATATACTGAGGTGAAAATGAGAGGTGTGAGGTGAAAATGAAAAGGTGTGAGTGCAAAATGAGAGGAGTGAGGGAAAATAGTGTAGTGATCGGAAAATGACAGATGTGAGGTCGAAATGACAAGTGTTAGGCGGGAATGAGGAGTGAGGGAGAAAATGAGAGGTGTGAGGGAGAAAATGAGAGATGTGAGGGGGAAAATTAAAGATGTGATTGGGAAAATGAGAGGAGTGATGGGAAAATAAGAGAAGTGACGTGCTATAACTAACCACAGATATTTACTATGCCCAGGCAACGCCGGGCTCTTCAGCTAGTATATATATATATATATATATATATATATATATATATATATATATTTTTTTTTTTTTTTTAGGAATTTTGTAAAAAAATTTTTTACACATGTGAATATTTTTTTTTACATTATAACATTGCCCCGAGGGGTGCATCATGTTATAGTGTAATATCGCTGATATGACACTTTGCTGTGCACTGTGTCAGATCAGCGATCTGACGTGCACTCCTGGAGGCTTCCCGGCACCTGCTCTGAGCAGGTGCTGTGAAGCCACCTCCCTGCAGGTCCCGGATGCCGAGGCCATTTAGGATCTAGGCCTGCTGCAGAGAGGAAGGAGGTAAGAGACCCTCGGAGCAATGCGATCACATCGCATTGCTCCGGGGTCTCAGGGTAGCGCGCAGGGAGCCCCCTCCCTGCGCGATGCTTCCCTATACCGCCGGAACACTGCAATCATGTTTGATCGCAGTGTACCGGGGGTTAATGTGCCCGGGGTGGTCCGTGACTGCTCCTGGCACATAGTGCCGGATGTCAGCTGCGATAGTCATCTGACACCTGGCCGCGATCAGCCACGCCCCCCCATGAGCGCGGCCGATCGCATATGATGTACTATCCCGTCGGTGGTCATACGGGCCCACCTCGATGGGATAGTACGTCTAATGTCAGAAAGAGGTTAATAGCAGCTGCCTCACTGCAACATATTGCCACCAAATATAACAAGGCACTTTCATTGGCCTTGTGGAGTCCATGTCTTTATGAGTTGGAGCTTTATAGCCAGCGAGAGGAAGGACTACATAATGTTGACTCATGTGTTGATTCAAGCAACTGTTCATGGTTTGAGTATGCTATGCAAAAGTCTGATTTATTCATTTGTGTGGAGGAAGTAAAAGTATAGTGTAGATGCAGATATCCAACAATGCAGAGAGAAGTTTGAGGAAGAAGAGAGTGATTTACTGTTGAGTTAATTACTGAGTACTTCACAAAGAATGAGGAGGTGAGTTGCATTAGTACTGAGTCCAAAGAAGTCATTTTCTGAGGTCCTTTAATTGTACAAGATAAAGGGGCTTTCTGCATCTTAACACAGAACATATTGAAGTTGGTAAGGAGAATAGACAATGAAGGAGAACTCAGCTGCAATGGACATAGCCAGAAGTCCAAGGAGATATAGTTATAGATTTGGGCATCTCTGAGACATCTCAGGCAAAGTAAACATGTAGGCTGGCCCTGGGACTCTTAGTAGAGAAATACTTGACTTGCCAGGCTGAAGCAAAGGCACTGTACAGAAGTGGGCTGTGGTCATTGAAGGACAGAGAGAGAGAATGAAGTATTCAAGTCAGGCATGCTGTATTGCTCAAATGTTGTTAATTAGAAATGAGTGAATCTTTTGGATTTCGAATTTGCCGACTTCGCCAAATTTCCCCCCTTGGCCAAATTTCCCCCCTTGAAATTTGATTTGCTGCTGATAAATTTATGTGAATCACATAAGTGAAAATCCTCTAATTGCTTGGAAAATATTTGTAGAACACTGTGAGCTACCTTTGGGTTTAATTAAACACATTTTGAGCTCTGTGATGAAAGCTCAGCTTTTTAATGGTCAAATGACTTTCACCTATCAGGCTAGGGGAAAGCAGATAAAAACCAAAGGTAATCAATAGTGTATTTAACAACACAGTGCAGTATTAGACAGACATTTTAGACTATCTAAATTGTATAAATGTTCTAAAAGTTATCATTTTAGAGAGTAGAGATGAGTGAATCCTTATTGTGGCATCATCATACCAACAGAAGCAGATAAATCAGTGGAGCAAATACAGAGGACAATCGTTTCACACATACATTGCACTTCAACAGGTCACTGCAGGAGTGATTACACGCACTTGATGCCTGCTGACCTGTGGTAAGCTTTTTACCAAAGGTCACAGTCCCAGCTGCGGGGTCACGCTGAAATCTGACAGCATGACTCCACAGTGTTCTGACCGGCGGTAACAATCTTACATACTACCAATCAGAATCACCATGTGCATATAGCCTTAGTGGAAACTTGATCATTTACCAAACTTTGGCCGAATTTTGTTAAGTTTGAGGAACATGCTTGGGAAGCAAACACAAATCCGAATATGCCACTTGTGTGTCGACTTTGAGATTATCGCACGTTTTCCGAACAAGTTCGCTCATCTCTATTAGAGCAGATGCATGTACGGTTGGGTGCAACAATAATCACCATTTGGGAAGTACAGTTATATGAAAAAGTTTGGGCACCCCTATTAATCTTAAGCTTAATGTTTTATAAAAATTGTTTTTTTTTCAACAGCTATTTCAGTTTCATATATCTAATAACTGTTGGACACAGTAATGTTTCTACCTTGAAATGAGGTTTATTGTACTAACAGAAAATGTGCAATCTGCATTCAAACAAAATTTGACAGGTGCATAAGTATGGGCACCGTTATCATTTTCTTGTTTTTAATACTCCTACCTACTTTTTGCTGACTTACTAAAGCACTTTTTTTGGTTTTCTAACCTCATTGAGCTTTGAACTTCATAGCCAGGTGTATGCAATCATGAGGAAAGCTACTTAAAGTGGCCACTTGCAAGTTGTTCTCCTGTTTGAATCTCCTCTGAAGAGTGGCATCATGGGCTCCTCAAAACAACTGTCTAATGATCTGAAAACAAAGATTATTCAACATAGTTGTTCAGGGGAAGGATACAAAAAGCTGTCTCAGAGATTTAACCTGTCAATTTCCACTGTGAGGAGCATAGTAAGGAAATTGAAGAACATAGGTACAGTTCTTGTTAAGGCCAGAAGTGGCAGGCCAAGAAAAACATCAGAAAGGCAGAGAAGAAGAATGGTGAGATCAGTCAAGGACAATCCTCAGACCACCTCCAGAGAGCTGCAGCATCAACTTGCTGTAGATGGTGTCACTGTGCATCGGTCAACTATACAACGCACTTTGCACAAGGAGAAGCTGTATGGGAGAGTGATGCAAAAGAAGTCGTTTCTGCAAGCACGCCACAGAGTCGGCTGAGGTATGCAAAAGCACATTTGGAGAAGCCAATTTCTTTTTGGAAAAATGTCCTGTGGAATGATGAAACAAAGATTGAGTTGTTTGGTCATACAAAAAGGCGTTATGCATGGCGGCCAAAAAACGCAGTATTCCAAGAAAAACACTTGCTACCCACAGTAAAATTTGGTGGAGGTTCCATCATGCTTTGGGGCTGTGTGGCCAAAGACGGCACCGGGAATCTTGTTAAAGTTGAGGGACGCATGGATTCCTCTCAGTATCAGCCGATTCTTGACAATAATGTTCATGAATCAGTGACAAAGCTGAAGTTACGTAGGGGATGGATCTTTCAGCAAGACAATGATCAAAAACACCCCTCCAAATCTACTCAGGCATTCATGCAGAGGAACAATTACACTGTTCTGGAATGGCCATCCCAGTCCCCAGACCTGAATATCATTGAACATCTGTGGGATCATTCGAAGAGGGCTGTCCATGCTCGGCGACCATCAACTTAACTGAACTGGAATTGTTTTGTAAAGAGGAATGGCCAAAAATACCTTCATCCAGGATCCAGGAACTCATTAAAAGCTACAGGAAGCAAATAGAGGCTGTTATTTTTGCAAAAGGAGGATCTACTAAATATTAATGTCACTTTTCTGGTGGGGTGCCCATACTTATGCACCTGTCAAATTTTGTTTGAATGCAGAATGCACATTTTCTGTTAGTACAATAAACCTCATTTAAAGGCAGAAACATTACTGTGTCCAACAGTTATTAGATATATGAAACTGAAATAGCTGTTGCAAAAAAAACATTTTTTATAAAACATTAAGCTTAAGATTAATAGGGGTGCCCAAACTTTTTCATATAAGTGTGTAAAGAGCTTTTGCACTTTCCTAAATAAATAAGCAATTTGCTTTTTCATAAGCGATCAGACGACAAAACAAGTATACTCTACTGTTTTGAATAAGAAGAAGTATTGGCCTCTAAAAAGAGGGATAATTTTTTTAACTTCCAGTTGGGAGTACATAACTGCTTTGCTGAGCACAACATGGTAAGGCAATTACAAAGGCTTTTTTTATCAACCCATTTAAAAATGTACCCTTTTTTCTGGAGGCATAACAGTTGCACTTTTTTAAACGTGAATATGTTATGGTTTGAATTCAAAAAAGTCTTTTAAAAAGTTAGCCCTTTTTTAAGAGCTGTTTTTTGAGAGTATAAAAACATGAGCACGTGTTCCAAGAATCCGTTGTTCTGTCTAACACTATGAAACACAATTGGCAGCCAGGAACTGTGTGGCTGGCATTACTGTGCAGTGACTGTCAGGCGTAGCATGGTAGAGAATTAAGACTAGGAGATGCTTGGCCCATTAGAGCCAACAACAGCACTGGCAGCAGCAGTACAGTATAGTATTATGGATGGGAAGAAGATCCTAGAAAGTGTTTGATCTCTTGACCCTCTCAGTAGCAGAATGGTGCAGATGGCATTTAATGAACAGTTCGACAGGCTGACTGATAGTATGACCGATTTAATCGGCAGTAATTAATACCTTATTCTTTTTGATATACAGTATTAGTTTTTTCATACTTGTAGTGGATAGCCTGGTCTGCTTTGGTATAAACAAATTTAATGGACATGTTGAACACCTTCTTTGTCATTATTCTGGAAGCTGGATGTTAGGGTTGGTGGAAGGCATTGAGTATAAATATATGTAATAATAGGTGCGTTCGCAAACCCGGGGTCCACCATGCAGGAGAGGAACCTGCTACTAGCAATTGGCAGCGCTATATGGCGGTATTAGCGAACTCTGTTGCTTCACAGAATTACTAGGATAGGGAAATGCTGTGCCCTGGTAACCTCACAGAGGAACACAGCTACCAAACAGAGCAAAACTGTGGTCATGCAGTCAGCATAGCACACAAACAACTCCTCACCGGAGGTACCGGTATTCTAGGGGCTGATGTCAGCCAAAGCTGACTTCATGCAAACATGACCACACAGTAGCAAGGCTCATAACATAGGTTGATACTAGCGCATGGCCGTGCGGCCATGCGAACCTTTTACAGCTGTAGCCGACAAGGACCTTCTTGGTTGTCCAATAGGAGCTGCTACAGGACTTGAGCATGGGATCCCAGACCTCCAATGGGAGGTTGTCCCGTTGGCATGCTCAGTAAGGGAAAAGCGGGACTTAGATCCAGAAAGACCTGCTCGCTGCTGAACATTGCTGGCTACAATGACAGAGCCTGGAAGGGCAGTAGTAGCTAGTCATCCAGTATCAGCCTGAGCCAGATGCTGGGACTAACTCCTCCACTGAGCAGGCTCCACTGCGTCTGGAGGAGGATGGGAGACTGCAGCAGACTTGTTTCGAGATTCCCCCTGTGCAGCGGCGGGAACTCGACACCTAACATTACCTACCCTCCTAGGGCCCCCCTTCTTGGACCTCGCTACGGTCGAAGGCAGCAATGAGCTGCGGAGTTCGAATGTGCTCAGCAGGCTCCCAGGACCTGTCATCTAGGTCATAACCCCTCCAGTCCACCAAATAACATCTTTTGCCATGTAAAACCTTGCACCCCAAAATAGCGTTCACCTCGTAATAGTCCATAGACGAACCCGATGTCCCGCCAGATGACTCAGAAAACCGGACATGTGTACAGGCTTTAAAAGGGACACAAAAGGTGTTGGTGATACCTAGGCGTGGAGGAAGGGCCAGACGGTAGACCACAAGGTTAACCTGTTCGAGGACCTTGAAGGGACCCAAGTAGTGAGGTGCAAACTTAGTGGACTCAACTCGCAGTCTGAGAGAGAGCCACACTAATTCACCAGGAGCAAAGATCGGAGCGGGGCGCCAATGTGCATCAGCGTAGGACCTCATTTTCTCCTTGGAAGCCCAGAATGAATTCTGAGTGCGGTCCCAAATGTCCCACGCCTCCACAGCCTAGTCTGCCACAGTGGAGTTGGCGGAAGACACGGGCATAGGCACAGGACCCTGCGGATGCTGGACATAATTGAGGAGGAATAGAGTCTGACCAGTGGAATCGGCTACGGCATTGTTAAGGGCAAATTCCACCAATGGTAGCAAGGATGCCCAGTCATCCTGCCTGGCAGAAAAAAAATGTCGCAGATATGTGACCAGGGTCTGGTTGGCCCTCTCTACCAACCCATTTGTCTCAGGATGATATGCTGAAGAGAGATTCAACTCAATGCTGAGTAGACGACAAAGCTCTCTCCAGAACCAAGACGCAAGCTGGGGACGCCAGTCATTGACAATTTTGTCAGGTATGCCGTGTAGGTGAAAGATATGTTTGATAATCAACGCTGCCAGAGCCCATGCAGAAGGTCACCGTGGAAGAGGCACCGAGTGCACCATTTTAGAAAAATGATCGGTGATAACCCAGATAATGGTGCAGCTACGAGACTTGGGTAACCCCACCACAAAATCCATCCCAAACATCTCCCAGGCCTGTTCGCCACCAGTAGGGGGTAAAGCAACCCAGCTGGCCGTTGTCAAGGAGACATTTATTTTTGGCGCAGGAAACACATACATGATCGCCAACATCATGGGCCATATGCAGCCACCAGTACATCCTTGCCAGCAGCTCAGACTTCCTTTTGGTCCCAAAATGTCCACCCTCCCTGGACGAGTGAGCCCAAGAGAGGACTTCCGGATGCAAATTTGAAGGAACAAAAGTCTTGCCTGGGGGCACAGACTTTAGTGAAACCGGAGCAACGGTTCTCAGGCTCTCTGAAGGAATAATAAGCCGAGGCTCCTCTTCCTCCTCCTCAGATGATACAACGGAGCAAGAGAGAGCATCAGCACGAATGTTCTTCTCCCCAGATAGAAAGTGGAGAGTGAAATGGAACCGGGAGAAGAACAGGGACCATCTGGCATGGTGAGAATTTAGCAGCTGGGCTGTTTACAAATAGACCAAATTTTTGCGGTCTGTGAACACTTGGAAGGGAAAGCAAGCCCCCTCCAAAAGATGTCTCCATTCTGAGAAAGCCAACTTCATTGTTAGCAACTCCCTGTCCCCAATGGAATAATTCCTCTCCACGGGTGTGAAGGTCTTGGAAAAGAAGAAGCAAGGATGCTTCCGACCTTAAGCATCCTTTTGGAAGAGGACTGCTCCAGCACCAACGGAAGAGGCATCCACCTCCATTATAAACGGCTTATCTACATCGGGGAGATGTAGGATGGGAGCACTAGCAAAATGAGACTTAATAGAAGTGAAGGATTTGGAGACCTCCTCAGACCACAATTTGGGATTTGCTCCCTTCTTGGTGATGGCTACCAAGGGAGCTACCAAATTCGAGAAATGAGGGATGACCTGGCAGTAATAGTTAATGAGCCCCATAAAGTGCTGCACCGCTTTAAGAGAAAGGGGCTCTTGCCAGTCCATCACAGCTTGTAATTTGGCAGGATCCATAGCCATTCTCTGGGTGGAGATGATATAGCCCAGGAAAGGAAAGGTCTATTGCTCAAACACACATTTCTCTAACTTAGCGTAGAGGGAATTCGCCCGTAAGAGGTCGAAGACTCTGCAAACATCTCTCCGTTGGAAGTCAATATCCAGAAAGTAGATGAGAATATCATCCAGATAGACTACAACCAAGGTGGAAAGCATATCCCAGAAGATATCATTAACAAAGTCTTGGAAAACGGCTGGGGCATTACAGAGCCCTGAAGGGCATCACTAGGTATTCATAGTGCCCATCCCTGGTGTTAAAAGCCGTCTTCCATTCGTTCCCCTCACGGATGCGAATCAGGTCGTAAGCACCCCGCAGATCTAGTTTAGTAAACACCCTTGTTCCCCGAAGCCTATGAAAGAGCTCAGATATCAAGGGCAGAGGATACTTTTTCTTAATGATGATGGCATTAAGACCCCTGTATTTTATGCATGAACGTAGTTCCCCATTCTTCTTCTGCACGAAGAAGAACCCTGCCCCAGAAGGAGACACTGACTTCCTAATGAATCCTCTTGCCATATTTTCATGGATGTTCTGTGACATTGCCTCCATCTCCGGGAGAGATAACGGAAAGACTTGACCCTGGGGAGGCTCAGCACCAGGCAAGAGGTCAATAGGACAGTCATAGGAGCGGTGAGGCGGAAGGGTCTCCGCAGCCCTTTTGGAGAACACGTCCGCATAGGGCCAATATTGCTTGGGGAGTGAGAATAGATCTGCGGGTACTTCAGTAGTAGCATCCTGAACACATTCCCTCTGACATCTACCCCCAAAAGATTCACCCCATCCCAAAATTCTGCCTGTGGACCACTCAATATGAGGAGAGTGGTACCGTAGCCAAGGTATCCTTAAAAGGATCTCATCAATTCCTTCAGAAATGACGAACAGAGATATAATCTCCTGATGAGATGGCGACAAGGACAAAGTAAAAAGGATGGTGTTGTATGTTATCTGTGAGGGCAGTGTCGACCCATTCACCACTCGTACAGTTACTGGTTGAGCAAGCATCACCAGGGGTATTGCGTGACGTTGGGCGAAGGCAGAAGACATAAAATTGCCCTCCGCCCCAGAATCCATGCACAGCTCAACAGAATGAGTGGATGAGCCAATTGTAATTGTCCCCTTAAAGGACAATTTGGAGGCAAACGTCGTCTTGTCTAGTGTACCTCCACCTACTACCACTAGACGGTGACATTTCCCCGACCACTGGGAACATCTGGTGGCAAGATGTCCTGACTGCTGGCAAACATGACAGACCTTGAGTGCACAAGCGGTTCAGGGCTTAGATCCCACTCGTGACATTCCCATGGCCTCATGTGACTCAGGGGCCCAGACCGGAGATTCCAAAGGTTTAGCAAGGTGGGAGCCAGCCAAAACCTCTGCCTACACTAGGCTTGCTCTAACCTCTGCTCATTAAAACAAATGTAAATTCGAGTGGACACAGCTATTAGCTCCTCCAGTGTGGTGAGAATATCCCTAGTGACCAAAGCATCCTTCACATGGTAAGTCAGCCCCCTCCATAATATAGGCTTTATCTGACCACTCCAGCTCAGATGCTAAGGTGCGAAAGTGGACGGCAAAATGGCTGACCATAGACGTGCCCTGAGTCAATGTCAATAGTTGGAGCGCCATATTATGGGTGACTCGAGGTACCAAAAAGACCTGTTTCAGAGTACTCAGGAACAGTGTAGCACTCTGCACCACATGATCGCCATGCTCCCACAGCGGCGTAGCCCACTCCAACGCCCTGTCCGACAGGAGAGACAAAATGAACCCAACCTTTTCCCACTCTGTGGGGAAATGTGCAGCCAGGAGCTTGAGGTGTATAGAGCACTGGCTCATGAAACCCCTACAAAATTTGCTATCGCCAGAAAATTTTTCTGGCAGCGGGAGGCGAGATAGAGTCGAAACAGGGGTGGCAGTGGACAAACTGGCCGCAGCTACACTAGCAGCCTGAACAGCGACTGAGGTGACATCCACAGCTGAGGTTGTGCGCTTAAGAGCCGGCACCCTACCCTCCAGCTGCTGGATGTTCAGCAGTAGACACTGATCGTCCGCCTGACCCTGGCGCTAGTATTATGTTAGGGCTGGCGGGATGCACCGAGTATAAATATATGTAATAATTGGTATGTTTGCAACCCGGGGTCCACCGTGCAGGAGAGGAACCTGCTGCTAGCAATTGGCGGCACTATATGGCAGTATTAGCGAACTCTGTTATTTCACAGAATCACTATGATAGGGAAACTCTATGCCCTGTTAACCTCACAGAGGAACAAAGCTACCAAACAGAGCAAAACTGTGTCCATGCAGTCAGCATAGCACACAAACAACTCCTCACCGGAGGTGACGGTATTCTAGGGGCTTATTTCATCCAAGACCTGAATCCAAACACACAAAACTCCTCACCGGAGGTGTCACTATTCTAGGGGCTTATTTCAGCCAACCCTGACCTCATGCAAACATGAACACACAGTAGCAAGGCTCAAAACATAGGTTGATACTAGCGCATGGCCGTGCGGCCATGCAAACCTTTTATAGCTGTAGCAAACAAGGACCTTCCTGGTGGTCCAATAGGATCTGCTACAGGACCTGAGCATGTGACCCCAGACCTCCAATGGGAGGTCGTCCCGTGGGCATGCTCAGTATGGGAAAAGCGGGACTTAGATCCAGAAAGACCTGCTCGCTGCTGAATATTGCTGGCTACTAGGGTTGAGCGAAACGGGTCGTTCATTTTCATAAGTCGCCGACTTTTGGCAAAGTCGGATTTCATGAAACCCGAACCGATCCCTGTGTGGGGTCGGCCATGCGGTACGCGACTTTCGCGCCAAAGTCGCGTTTCAATGATGCGAAAAGCACCATTTCTCAGCCAATGAAGGTGGACGCAGAGTGTGGGCAGCGAGATGACATAGGTCTCAGTCCCCACCATCTTATAGAAGGGCATTGCAGTGATATGCTTGCTTTCTGCGACGTCACAGGGGCTATAAAGGGGCATTCCCGCCATCGCCATCTTACTGCTGCTGATCTGAGCATAGGGAGAGGTTGCTGCCGCTTCGTCAGAAGCAGGGATAGCTTTAGGCAGGGTCCATTAACCCCCTAACCGCTTGTGCTGTAGCGATTTCCACTGTCCAACACCACCTTTTGTTTGCAGGGACAGTGGAGGCTACATTTTTTTTTCCTCAGCGCTGTAGCTCATTGGGCTGCCCTAGAAGGCTCCCAGATAGCTGCATTGCTGTTTGTACACCGCTGTGCAAACCAACTGCTTTTTTCAAAGCACAAGTCCTGTTGCTCCTTCCTTTCTGCACAGCTTCCTTGTTTGTTTGTCCACACTGTTGACTTTTTTTGTGCAGCAGTCCACTCCTTGTTATTGCTGCCTGCCATACATTGCTGAGATTACTGCAGGGAGATAGTAATTGTAGGACAGTCCCTTTTTTTTCTGTTTCGTTATATCTCTTCAAGCCACTTTCTGCCACAGAAAATATACTCTAATACAGTGGCCCAGATTTATTCACTAGTCTCCCTGAAGAAGAAAAGAGATTAAAATTGGCAAATCTGTATCAGTGGCAGTGCTGTGTGTGGCATCTGTGTCTCATTTTCTGGCACAGAAAACATAAAGTCTAACAGTGGGCCTGATTTCTTGCCAATTCTCCCATAAATGAAAAAAAAAAAAATAGTGGGAGATTAAGATTGGCATTTCTGCTTCAGTGCCACTCCTGTGTGTGCCACCTGTCTCAAATTGTGTGCCACATTAAACCTAGTGTGTAATACTGGGTCAGATTTCTTTTAAATTCTCCCTGAAAAAAAAATAGTGGGAGATTAAGATTGGCATTTCTGCTTCAGTGCCACTCCTGTGTGTGCCACCTGTCTCAAATTTTGTGCCACAGAACATATACTGTATGAGAGTGGGCCACATTTCTTCAATATTCTCCCAGAAAAAATAAAAAGAGGGAGATTTGAATTGTTAGTGTCTGCATCAGCGTCATTCCTGTTAGTGACATATCTGTCTGCCACTGAAGCTGTGTACTGTTATACATTGGGCCTGATTTTCCCTGCAGTCTGACCCACCTATAAAGGGATATATAAATCCAACAGAAGTTTGAGTTCACCTTGTAACTGGTTTTACAGTAACAAATACCGTTAGTTTGGTTACGTTTTTCAAACAATGAGGAAGTCTGGTGGAAGAGGTCGTGGCCGTGGGCGGTCATTGCCAGCTGGTAATGATGGTAGTGGTGGTGGAGCATCATGTGGTCGTGGGAAAAGCAATATAGCACCTAAGTCTCGAGTTGTTGAGCCAGGTTAATCGTCTGGCTACATAAGGCCTCGAGCGCTCCCTTTTCTGGGAGTAGGAAAACCGCTTTTAAAGCCGGAGCAGCAAGAACAAGTTTTGGCTTTCCTTGCTGACTCAGCCTCTAGCTCTTTCGCCTCTTCTTCTGAAACTGCTAAATGTAAAAGCAGCGCGTCGTTAGTGGATGTTCACGGTCAGGGACAAGTCGCTTCCTTGTCTTCTTCACCAAGAACAACAGAGAAGGATGCGTCAGGCGACACAACGGGTTACTCCATGGAGATCTTTACACATACCGTTCCTGGGTTAGAAAGTGAAACAGTTAACAGGCCATGCCCATTACAAGTTGAATCGGAAATGGAGTGCACAGATGCACAGCCACAGCCAGATTAGTATGCTGTTCCTTTGACTCAGACCACAACATTGCCCTCGCAGTGTACTGATCCAGAATCAGACCCTGATGAGACTATGGTGCCCTGTCACGAACGCTATACCACCGGCTTACACGGTGACACAGACGAAGTTGCACACGAGATAGAAGAGGAGGTCATAGATGACCCAGTTGTTGACCCCGATTGGCAGCCATTGGGGGAACAGGGTGCAGGCGGCAGTAGCTCTGAAGCGGAGGAGGAGGAGCCGCAGAAGGCATCAACATCGCAACAGGTTCCATCTGCCAGGCCCGTATCTGGCCAAAAACACGTGGCAAAACCAGTTGTAGGACAGCGTGGACATCCGGTTAAAGAAGCTCAGTCTGCAATGCCTGAAAAGGTATCCGATAGTAGAAAGAGTGCAGTCTGGCATTTTTTTAAACAACATCGAAATGATCAGCGCAAAGTCATCTGTCAAAAATGTTCAACTACCTTAAGCAGAGGTCAGAATCTTAAAAGTCTAAATTCAAGTTGCATGCGTAGACATTTAACCACCATGCATTTGCAAGCCTGGACTCACTACCAAACGTCCCTTAAGGTTGTAGCACCCTCGGCCAATGAAGCTAGTCAGCAACGCTACATCCCTTCTCTCACTGTAAGCCCACCATTTCCCGCACCACCTGCAGCAAATGTGCAGATTTCGTCACCAGGCAAAAGCAGTCAGGGAATCACCAGTTTCGTAGTAGGAAACACTGCATGTAGGGCACCAGCAAGAATACCATCTCCAACCCTCTCTCAGTCTGCCATGTCCACCGGCACCCCCGCTAGTTCCACGATCTGCAGCTCTCCAGTCCAGCTCACTCTACATGAGACTCTCTTTAGGAAAAGGAAGTACTCATCCTCGCATCCGCGTACACAGGGTTTGAACGCCCACATTGCTAGACTAATCTCATTAGAGATGATGCCCTACCGGTTAGTTGAAAGCTAAGCTTTCAAAGCCCTGATGGACAACGCAGAACCACGCTACGAGCCACCCAGTTGACACTTCTTTTCGAGAAAAGTCATCCCAGCCCTCCACCAGCATGTAAAAGACCGCATCGTCCATGCACTCAGGCAGTCTGTGAGTACAAAGGTGCACCTGACAACAGATGCATGGACCAGTAGGCATGGCCAGGGACGTTACGTGTCCATCACAGCACACTGGGTTAATGTGGTGGATGCAGGGTCCACAGGGGACAGCAATATTGGGACAGCTCTGCCTAGCCCACGGTCTATGAAACAGTTTGCTGTAGGCATTCGCCCCCCCTCCTCCTCCTCCTCGTCCTCCTGCAGAAGCGAGAGCTCGTCCACAGACCGCAGTCGCACAACCACTCCATCCGCAGCTGCCACTGTTGCACACGAGGTGTCCCATTGTGGGACACCTAGTGGCAAGCGTCAGCAGGCTGTATTGGCAATGAAGTGTTTGGGCGACAACAGACACACCGCAGAAGTTCTGTCCGAGTTCTTGCAGAAAGAAACTCAGTCATGGCTGGGCACTGTACATCTTGAGGCAGGCAAGGTAGTGAGTGATAACGGAAGGAATTTTATGGCTGCCATAGCCCTTTCACAACTGAAACACATTCCTTGCCTGGCTAACACCTTAAACCTGGTGGTGCAGTGCTTCCTGAAAAGTTATCCAGGGTTATCCGACCTGCTCCTCAAAGTGCGCGGACTTTGCTCACATATCCGCCGTTCGCCCGTACACTCCAGCCGTATGCAGAACCATCAGCGGTCTTTGAACCTTCCCCAGCATCGCCTAATCATCGACGTTGCAACAAGGTGGAACTCCACACTGCACATGCTTCAGAGACTGTGCGAACAGAGGCGTGCTGTTATGTATTTGTGGGAGGATACACATACACGAGCAGACGGTTGGATGGCAGACATGGAGTTGTCAGGTGTGCAGTGGTCGAAGGTACAAGACCTGTGTCAAGTCCTTCAGTGTTTTGAGGAATGCACATGGCTGGTTAGTGCAGACAACACCATAATAAGCATGAGCATCCCCCTAATGCGTCTGCTGATGCAAAGTTTGACGCACTTAAAGGAGCAGGCGTCTGCAGCCGAGGAAGAGGGAAGCCTTGATGACAGTCAGCCATTGTCTGGTCAGGGCAGTCTACAGGATTAGGTAGCAGGCGAAGAGGAGGAGGACGAGGGGGATGATGGGGATGAGTATTTTTTGTATGAGGAAGCTTCTCCGGGGCCAATAGCAACTGGTGGCATTGCAAGGCCGGGTTCAGGTTTTTTAGGGAGACAAGTGACGTAGATTTGCCTGAAACTGCCCCTCAACCCAGCACAACCGCAGATTTGACAACTGGAACGTTGGCCCACATGGTGGATTATGCCTTACGTATCCTCAAAAGGGACCCACGCATTATTAAAATGATGACCGATGACGATTACTGGTTGGCCTGCCTCCTTGATCCTTGCTATAAAGGCAAATTGCTAAATATCATGCCACATGAGAACCTCGAACAAATATTAGCAACCAAACAAGCAACTCTTGAAGACCGTTTGATTCAGGCATTCCCAGCACACAGCGCCGGTGATGGTTCACACACGAGCTGCAGGTGGCAAAAGGGCAGAGGTGTTAGAGTTGCACAAATCAGAAGTGGCGTTGGACAGAGGGGTTTTCCGACCAGGTTGTGGAGTGATTTCGCAATGACCGCAGACAGGACAGGTACTGCAGCATCAATTCAAAGTGACAGGAGACAACATTTGTCCTGTATGGTTACTAACTATTTTTCATCCCTTATCGATGTTCTCCCTCAACCGTCATTCCCATTTGATTACTGGGCATCCAAAATAGACACCTGGCCTGAATTGGCAGAATATGCATTGCAGGAGCTTGCTTGCCCAGCAGCTAGTGTGCTATCAGAAAGAGTATTCAGTGCTGCTGGTTCAATATTGACCGAAAAAAGGACTCGTCTGGCTACCCAAAATGTTGATGATCTAACCTTCATTAAAATGAACCACTCATGGATTTCGAATTATTTTGCCCCACCTTTCCCGGCTGACACCTAGCTTTCTTATAAAAAGGTCTTGTTTGTGGACTCGTCTTACTGACTGTTCCAATCTCTTAATTTGCAGCAGCTATTTGTCCAGCATACAACATGTTTACACCTACCTAAATGGGCTAACTCCCCCCACGGGGCCGTGGTCGCGCCACTTGGCGAAAGCACCCGTGAGAGTGCCGTTTGTCTGAAGAGGTGGGTGTGCCCGCTTTTGGTCGATGGCACTGCAACTGGGTCCCTCATAGTACAATAAAGTGTCTCTGGCGGTGGTGGTGCGCACCCAACGTCAGACACACCGTTGTAACATGAGGGGCCCTGGGCCTGTACCGCTGGCCACAAGAGAGTCCCCCCCAGCTCAAACAGTGCTCTACCACTTGCAAAATTATCTCTCACAGCTCCACCAATGTTTAGTCTATGCGCTGACATCCTTCAATGCCTGGCACTGACAATACCAATTTGTTGACATGTATGATGCTAGTTAAAATAGTCAGGGTCAGTGTCCTATATTGACACCAGTAAATACTTAGCGCCAAATTACTATGTTTGAAACTCAGCAGAGGAGCCCACCCCTGTACCTAAGTATGCCACCCTTTTGTTTTTTGGTTTTGTTGTTTTGCGAGACATTAACATCTGTTTATTTTTTGGGAGTACTAACTGTGTCAGACACTCCTTCCAATCGTCCTCCGCTGACCACACCAATGCTGCCTGTGTACCTCTGCAAGATAACTCAAACTGCTTTGAGCCTTTTTTGACATTTTTAAGGCACAGATGATTGGCCTCGGGGAGACCAAAATATCCAACACCGCGGAGACACCATCACGTGTTTCTCAACGCAGTGATTCCAGAACACTGCCCCCATCCCTTATGGGAAATATGCAGATGCATGTAAAGAAGCTGCGGAGACACCATCACGTGTTTCTCGACGCAAGCAGTGAATAGGCAGGCCTTTCCCCGGGAAGGAACAACCACGGGAAGGGCAGCATCCTATGAAGGAAGGCCACCTATGCCAAGCATGGTATCCATCCACAGACAGCTGCTTCGGGGTTTTTGCCCCTCATCAGTGTGGAATAGGAATCTGGCTATTAGGAGCAGTGCCTAGTAAAAAGGCTATAAAGGCACAGATGATTGGCCTCTGGGAGACCAAAACATCCAACACCGCGGAGACACCATCACGTGTTTCTCAACGCAGTGATTCCAGAACACTGCCCCCATCCCTTATGGGAAATATGCAGATGCATGTAAAGAAGCTGCGGAGAAACCATCACGTGTTTCTCGACGCAAGCAGTGAATAGCCAGGCCTTTCCCCGGGAAGGAACAACCACGGGAAGGGCAGCATCCTATGAAGGAAAGCCACCTATGCCAAGCATGGTATCCATCCACAGACAGCTGTTTCGGGGTTTTTGCCCCTCATCAGTGTGGAGTAGGAATCTGGCTATTAGGAGCAGTGCCTAGTAAAACCCCGAAACAGCTGTCTGTGGATGGATACCATGCTTGGCATAGGTGGCTTTCCTTCATAGGATGCTGCCCTTCCCGTGGTTGTTCCTTCCCGGGGAAAGGCCTGGCTATTCACTGCTTGCGTTGAGAAACACGTGATGGTGTCTCCGCAGCTTCTTTACATGCATTTTTTTAAATTTTAGACCTACTAAGTCTGTCTGCGGTCCCTCCTTCCAATTGTCCTCCGCTGAACACAACAATGCTGCCTGTGTACCCCTGCAAGATAATTGAAACTGCCTTGAGCCTAATTTTTTTATTTTAGGCCTACTAAGTCTGTCTGCGGTCCCTCCTTCCATTTGTCCTCCGCTGAGCACACCAATGCCGACCGTGTACCCATGTAACTTTTTGTCATCCTGCAGTGAGCCTACTTTGTGGTGTAAGGCCTACTAGCAGTGTCTGTCTGCGCCACTTAATACAGCTGTCCTCCTCTAAAAAAAAATGGCGGATTTTCAGCTTGTCAGAATTATAAAACTGCATAGGGGCCACAAGTTTCGTTGTGGTCTACATACTGAGTCTTCCACTCCAAGGTGTTCTCTCTGTTGCCTCTCCTTCGCTTCTATCTTGAAGCTCTCGTTAAGTAGTTGTTGAAACAACACTGCATTAGGCCTACAAGTTGGGTCTGGGTTGTAGAGACGGTGTCTCCCGCTCCAAGGTGTTCTCCAGGTTGCCTCTCCATAGCTTCAATCTTCATGCTTTTGTTAAGTAGTTGTTGAAACAACACTGCATTAGGCCTACAAGTTGGGTCTGGCTTGTAGAGACGGTGTCTCCCGCTCCAAGGTGTTCTCCAGGTTGCCACATAGTCGAAGCTTCATAGAGCCTATTTTGTTATTTTAGGCCTACTAAGTCTTTCTGCGGTCCCTCCTTCCAATTGTCCTCCACTGAGCACACCAATGAAGACCGTGTACCCATGTAACCTTTTTTAAACCTGCGTCGAGCCAATTTTGTGGTGTAAGGCCTACTTGCAGTGTCTGGCTGCGCCACTCAATACAGCTGTCCTCTTTAAAAAAATGACCTGCAATTATCAGGTTTTCAGCCTATCGGAATTTTAAAACTGCAGTGGGGCTTGTTGTGAATTCTGTGGCAGAGCTCCCTCCTGTGGTCACAAGTGGTACTTCGGCTGATTCTCTCTGTGAGCTTCTGTTGGTGGAGGGAAGTGGTACTGCGGCTTCTGAGTTTCCTCCCTCAGGTGATCTGGTGAGGTCGTTAGGTGCTTCTCTACTTAACTCCACCTAATGCTTTGATCCTGGCTTCCTGTCAATGTTCCAGTGTTGTACTTGCTTTTCCCTGGATCATTCCTGTGGCCTGCTGCTCTGCATAGCTAAGTTCTTCTTTGCTATTTGTTTGCTATTTTTTCTGTCCAGCTTGTCTAATTTGTTGCTGGAAGCTCTGGGACACAAAGGGTGTACCTCCGTGCCGTTAGTTCGGTACAGAGGGTCTTTTTGCCCCCTTTGCGTGGTTTTCTTTAGGGTTTTGTATAGACCGCAAAGTTGCCTTTTCTATCCTCGCTCTGTTAAGAAAGTCGGGCCTCACTTTGCTGAATCTATTTCATCTCTACGTTTGTCTTTTCATCTTAACTCACAGTCATTATGTGTGGGGGGCTGCCTTTTCCTTTGGGGTATTTCTCTGAGGCAAGGTAGGCTTATTTTCTATCTTCAGGCTAGTTAGTTTCTCAGGCTGTGCCGAGTTGCATAGGCAGAGTTAAGCGCAATCCACGGCTGCCTCTAGTGTTGTTTGGAGAGGATTAGGGATTGCGGTCTGCAGAGTTCCCACGTCTCAGAGCTCGTTCTATGATTTTGGGTTATTGTCAGATCACTGTATGTGCTCTGACCGCTATGTCCATTGTAGTACTAAATTGCCTTTCATAACAGGGGCTACTAGTTTGGTTGGGGCCTACTAGCAGTGTCTGCCGCTCCAAGGTGTTCTCCTGGTTGCCTTTCCTGAGCTTCTATCTTCAGGCTCTTGTTAAATAGTTGTTAAATGGAACAACTGCATTTGGCCTACTAGTTGGGTTGGGGCCTACTATCAGTGTCTGCCGCTCCTTGCTGTTCTCCTGGTTTCCTGTCCTGAAATTCCATTTTCAGGCTCTCGTTAAGTAGTTGTCAATGTTAGACTGCATTTGGCCTACTAGTTGGGTTGGGGCCTACTATCGGTGTCTGCCGCTCCTTGATGCTCTCCTCCACTGAACAAACCAGTGCCGCCTGTTTACTTTTGTTACCAATTTTGAACTGTATTTAGCCTACTGTTGTGAATTCAGCTTTTGGGCTCCCTCCGGTGGTTGTAGAGGGTAATGCAGTTGTGCCTGGACTGCAGGAGTGGACAGGTGTATCTACTAATTGCAAAACTGACTAGGGTATATAGCTTTGCTGGATCCTTTAGTCAGTGCCAGTTGTCCATTGTTCTTGAAGGATTCACTTCCCTGCTGGTCTCTCCAGTTTGCTGTGTTTTTCTACAAAGATAAGTCCTGGCTTTGTTTTTGCTGACCACCTGCAGTGGACCTTATAGTTATGTGCATTTTCATGTTTTTGTCTTGTCCAGCTTGGTCTGTGAAGGATTTTTTGCAGCCTAGCTATTTCTCTGGAGATGCAGATATACCCCCCCATGTCTTTAGTCAGATGTGGTGATCCGTATTTTCTGCGGTGGATATTTTCTAGTGATTTTATACTGACCGCATAGTACTCTGTTCTATTCTTTCTTTTTAGCTAGTATGGCCTCCTATGCTAAAATCTGATTTCATATCTGCGTATGTTTTTTCCCTCTGCTCTAACAGTCAATATTTGTGGGGGGCTATCTATCCTTTGGGGATTTTCTCTGAGGCAAGATAGGTTTCCTGTTTCTGTCTTTAGGGGTAGTTAGATCTTAGGCTGTGTCGAGGGGTCTAAGGAGTGTTAGGTACCCCCCACGGCTGCTTTTAGTTGCACTGCTAGGTTCAGGGTTTGCGGTCAGTACAGGGACCACCTTTTCCACAGTACGTCTCATGCTGCTCCAAGGCCACCAGATCATAACAGACTACTTACTGATTTGGGCCTACTCACTGTGTCAGCCTCTCATTACAGTTGTACTCCACTGAACAAAGCAATGCCCCCTGGTTAGTCCTGTTACCAATTTTGAACTGCATTTAGGCCACATTATTCTTTGGGCCTATATCTGTGTTTCCTCATCATCCTGCCCATTGCCCAGCCAGTGATAGATGAGTCTGCTGGTACATTGACCCATAATGCAACATTCCCCGTGCACGCTACACAGCAAGTTTGTGACCCTGCTGAAAGTCAGGTCCCCTTCCCGCATACCATACCACCTTACACGGGGACAAAGAGGAAGGTGCAGATGAAAGTGCAGGTTCCTTCATCAGGTGGGGGGAGGAATACTCGTTGGCGACGTCACTGGCACAGGGCCCCTCATAGTACGCAAAAGTGTCGCTGCCGGTGGGAGGCACCCCCGCCGTGCAAACACACCGCCGTACTTTGAGGGGCCCTGTGCCAGTGCCAATGCCAACGAGTGGGCTCCCCCTGCTTGCTCAGGATCACAGCACTTGCAAAGTTGAAATACTTACCTCTCCCTGCTCCACTGCCGTGACGTGGTCCAGATTTCCTGGGCCCACTAAATACTTGAACCAACCCTACCCCCCACAACTTTAGCCAAATGACCCCCAATTTCCAATGCCTTACTATTATTATAAGGTAAATTAAGATTGACAAGCTTCAGTAACAAGAATGTATGTTTTTGCCATTAAAATGGGCACTGTACTTGTTTTCCTGGCGTCCACTAACTGCCGACTATGCTCCCCCATTGACTTGTATTGGGTTTCGTGTTTCGGTCGATCCCCGACTTTTCGCGATAATCGGCCGATTCCACTCAACTCAACTTTTGAGATAGTCGGGTTTCGCGAAACCCGACTCGACCCTAAAAGACTAAAAGTCGCTCAACCCTACTGGCTACAATGACAGAGCCTGGAAGGGCAGTAGTAACCATTCATCCAGTATCAGCCTAAGCCAGACGCTGGGACCGACATCTCCGCTTATCAGGCTCCACTGCGGCTGGAGGGGAATTGGAGACCACAGCAGACATGGTTCGAGATTCCCTCTGTGCAGCAGCAGGAACTTGACACCTAACACTGGACATAATAGAAAACTGGGCAGTTCTTGCCACAGGTCCAAGTATTTGGCATGTAAATTCATGGAATCAGGGTAATATGTATTTCCTTGAGAAAGGACACAGTCTAGGTGAGATCAAGCCTAGCTATTCAGGTGGTCCAACACTGCTGATGTGCATTAGCTTTTACACCCACAGATAAACCATTTGGTCCATAATGTTAAGCATAGTGAAATTGGTGTAGCTGCTGCCTCATTTATTTATAAAAAAAATAATTTTGTGGAAAAAAAATGGCACTTTTATTATTTCATTTAGTTTGGTTTTGAAAATTATAAACACAATTACCCTTTCTGGTATATTTTCCCTTTCTAACTTGCAGGAGCTTGTGCAGGGACTGAACACTTTGAAGTGTTTACTCTGCAGAGAACGCATACTGGTTATTTGATCATACATGCACTGGACAACTATCCACTGTGTTCACAATTCAAATGTCCATTTGCAACTTCTGAATAATATTGGAAAAAACAATGATAATTTTGCTAAAAATAATTGCAGTCTTAAGGTACCTTCACACTAAACAACTTCACAACGATATCGCTAGCGATCCGTGACGTTGCAGCGTCCTGGCTAGTGATATCGTTGTGTTTGACACGCAGCAGCGATCAGGATCCTGCTGTGATGTCGTTGGTCGCTGCAGAAAGTCCAGAACTTTATTTCGTCGCTGGACTCCCTGCAGACATCGCTGGATCGGCGTGTGTGATGCCGATTCAGCGATGTCTTCACTGGTAACCAGGGTAAACATCGGGTTACTAAGCGCAGGGCCACGCTTAGTAACCCGATGTTTACCCTGGATACCAAAAACAAAACAATAAACTCTTTATGACACTTAAATCCAATTTGCATAATAATTTGGAACACAGTGTAAAGGTACCTTCACACTAAGCGACGCTGCAGCGATACCGACAACGATGTCGATCGCTGCAGCGTCGCTGTTTGGTCGCTGGAGAGCTGTCACACAGACAGCTCTCCAGCGACCAATGATCCCGAAGTCCCCGGGTAACCAGGGTAAACATCGGGTTACTAAGCGCAGGGCCCGATGTTTACCTTCAGCTGTCTGTCCCCGGCGCTCTGCTTCCAGCACTGGCTGTGAGCGCCGGTCAGCCGGAAAGCAGAGCGGTGACATCACCGCTCTGCTTTCCGGCCGCTGCGCTCACAGTCAGTGCAGGAAAGCAGAGCGCCGGGGACAGACAGCTGAAGGTAAGTATGTAGTGTTTTTTTTTTTACTTTTACGATGGTAACCAGGGTAAACATCGGGTTACTAAGCGCGGCCCTGCGCTTAGTAACCCGATGTTTACCCTGGTTACCCGGGGACTTCGGGATCGTTGGTCGCTGGAGAGCTGTCTATGTGACAGCTCTCCAGAGACCAAACAGCGACGCTGCAGCGATCGACATCGTTGTCGGTATCGCTGCAGCGTCACTTAGTGTGAAGGTACCTTTACACTGTGTTCCAAATTATTATGCAAATTGGATTTAAGTGTCATAAAGAGTTTATTGTGTTGTTTTTCAAATAAACTCATGGATAGTATTGTGTCTCAGGGCTCAATGGATCACTGAAATCAATCTTAAACACGTGATAATTAGTTTTCCAGGTGATTCTAATTAAAGGAAAACTACTTAAAAATTATGTTCCACATTATTAGGCAGGCCTCAGGTTTCAAGCAATATGGGAACTAAAAAGGATCTCTCTGCTGCTAAAAAACATTAAATAGTGCAATGCCTTGGACAAGGTATGAAAACATTAGATATTCCACGAAAACTTACGAATGGTCATCATACTGTGAAGAGATTTGTGACTGAAACAGAGCACAGACAGAGTTCATGCAGATGAGGAACGTTTCTGTCAGACAAATTCATGGGATTAAGAGAGCAGCTGCCAAAATACCATTACAAAGCAGCAGTTATTTGAAGCTGCTGGTGCTTCTGCAGCAGGGCCGGCGTCAGCACCCGGCGCACCGGGCAAATGCCGGGGCCCTGGGGAGAGAGGGGGGCCCACTCACGCTGTCATAGATACAGCTGGGAGAGCAGAGCAGGAGAACATGCTCTCTCCGCCCACAAAGTCACTGCTGGCTGCGTTCTCTTAACCCCTATGTGCCAGTTCTGACACAAGCATCTTCTCACTCAGTGAGTGCAGCCAGGCAGGCACACATAGGGGTTAAGAGAAGGCAGCCAGTGTGACATTGTTTGTGGGCGGAGAGAGCACCTTCTCTGCTCTGCTCTCCGCCCCTGGCTGGCTGCCGTGCTGCTGAAGTTATGAGGCAGATTCAGGAGGAGCTCCTAGTCCTACCAGTGCCTGAGTGAGTGGCGCTGCTATATACTATGTGGGCTGCGCTGCTATATACTACGTGGGCTCGGCTGCGCTGCTATATACTACGTGGGCTGCGCTGCTATATACTACGTGGGCTCGGCTGCGCTGCTATATACTATGTGGGCTGCGCTGCTATATACTACGTGGGCTCGGCTGCGCTGCTATATACTATGTGGGCTGCGCTGCTATATACTACGTGGGCTGCGCTGCTATATACTACGTGGGCTCGGCTGCGCTGCTATATACTACGTGGGCTGCGCTGCTATATACTACGTGGGCTGCGCTGCTATATACTACATGGGCTCGGCTGCGCTGCTATATACTATATGGGCTGCGCTGCTATATACTACGTGGGCTGCGCTGCTATATACTACGTGGGCTGCGCTGCTATATACTACGTGGACTGCTATATACTACGTGGGCTGTGCTATATACTACATGGGCTGCTATATGCTACGTGTGCTGCTATATACTACGTGGGCAGTGTTATATACTACATGGCTGTGTTTATATGCGATCATGAATCGGGGTATGTGTTAAAGGGGGGGCCCACTGAGACTCTTTCGCCCGGGGCCCTCAAAAACCTGGAGCCGGCCCTGTTCTGGAGTACCTCAAACCTCAAGGTGTAGGATCCTTCAAAGGCTTGCTGTGGTGCATAAACCTAATACTCAGCCACCCTTAAACAGTGTTCACAAGCAGAAATGGTTAAAGTGGGCCCAGACATACATGAAGACTAATTTCCAAATAGTATTGTTTACTGATGAGTGTCAAGCAACCCTGGATGGTCCAGATGGATCGAGTAGTGGATGGTTGGTGGATTGCCACCATGTCCCAACAAGGCTGCGACGTCAGCAAGGAGGTGGAGGAGTCACATTTTGGGCCAGAATCACGGGGAAACAGCTGGTAGGACGTTTTAAGGTTCCTGAAGGTGTGAAAATGACCTCTACAAAGTATTTAGAGTTTCTGACTGACAACTTTCCTCCATGGTCTAAAAAGCAGAAACGTGCCTTCAGGGCAGAATCGTCTTCATGCATGACAATGCACCATCTCATGCTGCAAAGAATACCTCTGCTCTGAGTCATTGGCTGCTATGGGCATAAAAGGAGATAAACTTATGGTGTGGGCACCATCTTCTCCTGATCTCAACCCTATGGAGAACCTTTGGAGTATCATCAAGCAAAAGATCTATGAGGGTGGGAGGCAGTTCACATGAAAACAGCAGCTCTGGGAAGCTATTCTGACTTCATGCAAAGAAATACAGGCAGAAACGCTCCAAAAACCCACAAGTTCAATGGATGCAAGAATTGTGAAGGTGATATCAACGAAGGGTTCCTATGTTAACATGAAACTTTGCCTGTTAGGAGGTTTTTGAGTTAATTAGCTTTTTTGTTCAGTGAATGTGACCTCCTAATGTTGCAAATTCCACAAATGAGCATTTTCAGTTCTTTAAAACATATCAAATGTATAGAAATTATACTGTGCCTAATAATTTGGAACAGTGCATTTTGAGTTTTTATTTATTTTGGAGATTATGCTGTTATCATTGGGAGGTTTCTTCAATAAAATTCGATGTATAATCTAACAGGTGATGATTTTTATTAGACTAACTGTCATTTGCACCGACCATTTAGGAAAATCCGAGAAAAATATAATTTGCATAATAATTTGGAACACAGTGTAGAAGTCAATGAATTCTGGTCGGAATATTTTCAACAATTTTGCCATTTAAAACATTTTTCTCTTTCTGACCTGCCTTGTGCAGGGGGCACACACATGTGTAGGCATTGCCTTTGCAGGGAGTGGAAAACGTTATACTGGACAGACATATTGATGGCAACCATTCATTGTGCAAAAGCTACACCAGTTAAGGAACACAGTGTGTGGAAATGTTAACTTTGCAGGGAGTGGAAAGAGTTCAACAGGTCAGATAGATTGTTGGCAGCCATTCACTGTGCAAATGCTCAACCAATTAGGGAACACATATTTTCCTGCAAATTTTCCCATTTCCAACGCATCCAACATATCTGAACAATTTTGAAAAAAAAATGATAATTAATAAAAAATTATAATTTCTCTTATAAAGTTCCAAGAATTTTGGTTGAACAGTTTTCAACAACTTTGCCCTCGGGATCAATGTTCTGCTGGGAAAATTCAACCCAGATGCAGTCACATTAATACTCAATTTTGCCCAAAATTAGATTATTTTTTAAACTGATATTTGTGTGCTACACATTTTGGAATACTTCAGGCCAACGTGGAAAAAGAAGTATACATATGTAAATGACCAAAGAAGGGCCAGGGGCATCCAGAGCATTTACAGTGTGCAGATGAGGCATAGACTGGTACATCTAACTTCACTGTGCATGCTGTGCATCTAGTCAGAAGAAATGTGAATGGAGTGCCCGCTAGGACCATCAGGCACTCGGGCAAGTTCCGGCGGTACTTAAAGTGGTGGTCATGGAAGCGGGGACCTCGTCCTTGGCCCTCGGCGTCCAACAAAAATGATGAGGTGAAGCGAAGAACAAAGTCTATGAAGGAATATTTGTGACGCCACCTGTGGTACTCGGCCAGGGATGGCCGATGCTGCTTAAAGGGGACCACTGGGGCTGATAGTGTAGAGCTTAGTTCCCAGGGCTACCATTGCAGTTAGTAAAGGATGATAGACGGTGGGGTGCCGGACTGAGGGCACAGAGAATAATTGGAGGACACAGGGTGTTGTGAATTCTATTGTTAAGCTCCCTCCTGTGGTCATGAATGGTACTTCGGCTGGTTCTGTCCATGGGCTTCCTCTGGTGGTTGTGAGTGGGGCTGCGGCTTCTGAGGTTCCTTCCACAGGTGACGAGGTTAATTCGTTAGCTGGCTGCTCTATTTAACTCCACCTAGATCATTGCTCCATGCCACCTGTCAATGTTCCAGTATTGGTCTAGTTAGCTCCTGGATCGTTTTTGTGACCTGTCTTCCCAGCAGAAGCTAAGTTCCTGCTTGTTTTTCTCTGTTTGCTATTTTTTCTGTCCAGCTTGCTATTTTGATTTTTGTCTTGCTTGCTGTAAGCTCTGGGACGCAGAGGGAGCGCCTCTGCACCGTGAGTCGGTGCGGAGGGTCTTTTTGCACCCTCTGCGTAGTCTTTTTGTAGTTTTTTTGTGCTGACCGCAAAGTTACCTTTCCTATCCTCTGTCTGTTCAGTAAGTCGGGCCTCACTTTGCTAAATCTATTTCATCTCTGTGTTTGTAATTTTCATCTTAACTCACAGTCATTATATGTGGGGGGCTGCCTGTTCCTTTGGGGAATTTCTCTGAGGCAAGGTAGGCTTTATTTTTCTATCTTTAGGGCTAGCTAGTTCCTTAGGCTGTGACGAGGCGCCTAAGGAGCGTCAGGAGCGCTCCACAGCTATTTCTAGTGTGTGTGATAGGATTAGGGATTGTGGTCAGCAGAGTTCCCACGTCTCAGAGCTTGTCCTGTATTATTAGTAACTATCAGGTCATTCCGTGTGCTCTTTACCACCAGGTCCATTATTGTCCTCACCACCAGGTCATAACAACAGGGATTGCAGTTTCCTTTACCTTTTACTGGTGAATTGTAGGTCCAGTCCAGAGCACAGGTTACAGGTGTTGATGGGTTCCGGGCAGCCTGGAGGCAACTTGGGAGCCACCTAGCCAGGTGGGTTCGAAGGCCTTTCTTCTGCTCTGAATTCTCTGCCCCTTGCTGCCTGAAGCATTACACAAGGTTCTCTCAGTGTCTGTTACTCCTAGCCTGTATGGTTGACAGCATGAACTTTTCATGGGCACTGTCTTCTCACTGACAGCCCCAGGCTCCTGACTTGCTGTGGTGCCTCCAGGTGTAAGTTGGGACAGGAGACTTGCAATCTCCTGCTCTCCGGTTCTAGTTGCAGGGTCTTTTAGTACCCGTGCAACCACAGACTCAGGTGTCAGGCTTCTCTTGCGCCTAATACTGGGAAGAGCTCAGTTGCAGCTCCACTCCCAGCCTCTCTCCTCACATGCTTCCACACTAGTGATGAGTGAGTATACTCGGTACTCGAGATTTCCCGAGCACGCTGGGGTGTACTCCAAGTACGCTCGAATGTCCTCCGAGTATTTGTAAGTTCTCAGAGATTTAGTTTTCTGCGCTGCAGCTGAATGATTTACATCTGTTAGCCAGCATAAGTATATGTGGGGGTTGCCTGGTTGCCAGGCAACCCCTACATGTACTTATGCTGGCTATCAGATGTAAATCATTCAGCTGCAGCGCAGAAGACTAAATCTCCGAGTATTTACAAATACTCGGAGAACACCCAAGCGTGCTCGGAAAATCTTGAGTACCGAGTATACTCGCTCATCACTATGAGCTATTCCTCACCCTTTTCCGTTTCACACTTGACTCCCTAACCTCGCCTTCAGACCAGAACTTGTAGGGAAGTTCCCCTGAACCTGGGTTTAGAGCTCCCCCTTCTGGTCTGGAGTCAGCAAGGTGTTGTATGTTTGTATTACTTGACAAGGGGATTCCTCCTTACCTCCAGCTATGACGTTACCCTCCCCATGAGGAGGGTGATGCCTTTGTGGCATCTGGACTCCTGGGGTGCCACATGTATATATCCCAATATCAAATTCCCTAATTCACACGTTCAGAATTTTGTGGATACTGCAGCACAAATCTGCTGCACTTCACTGCACAATACATGTTGATGGTGTTTTGAACACCTCATCCACATGTTGGGGAAAGAATCAGCACAGCAAAATGAACATGTAGCAAAATCATGGAACACCATATGTCACTTTGGCAGCGGAATAACTACGGATCTGCTATGAGATACAAGACAAAATTTTTCAGGGTGTAGCCTTAGTCTGTAGGGGTCCCACTTGGATTGGGGTAAGGAAACTTTGAGCCAACGAGAGTTAGAATTGACAGAAAAAATGAGTGTGTCTGATACACTGACAAATATTAAATCTATGTGTCTCATAGTGGTAGTAATGTAATAAAGGTGCCAAGATGTCTGGCACATTTTCGTTATGAAACATATTAGGGTTATTCAGTATATAACCTCTGACTACTATTCGAGGTTACTTAGCCATAAAAGTATGTAAGCCATTCCGGTAATATATGAAAGTAATTAGAAAACAGCCTGTTAATTTGACACAGCAATTTAGCAATTCTTCGTGCAAAAGTGACCTTTAACGATTGGCTTTTAAAATTCAGAAGATTTGCTTAACTTGTTATGCAAATTAGAAAAACCATTTGCTATTTATAGAAGATATTGTGAAGCAGCTATTATATGATACACATGGATAACTTATTCCAAGTAAGTCTGAACACGATACCCAACAGGTGTATGTCCTCATTATTTTATGGTAAGTTTATGGTAAGTTCATGAACTTAATGCAATTGCTGATAAAGTTGGGAAACAATTGATGTTTTGATCTATTTGATCCAGACTTTAAATTCAACCTCCGTGTAGATATGTTTTTTTTTTTTAAGGCTGGGTCTCCATGGTGCAGCAGCCTCATGCTAGAGTGGTCCCATCCCCATGTGGAGGTAAAAGTTGCAATTTCCTAAAGAACATGACACAATTTTTTTCTTTCCCAGGTGTAAAGAATCAAATCCTATTTACGACCCCAAATTAAATCAAAGGCACATAAAAGAGAAAGTAGTAGAGTCTCCATATACCTTTATGAAAGCTTTTTACAACTCTGTATAAAGCTAAGATATACTAAGGCTATAACAACTTTTACCCTGCACCAAGTAATTAGCAAGCTAATGGCATCGCCCAAGTACTAGAATCTGGTTAGTTGATGACTTTGAGAGTATAAAGAATTTAAATCATAAGTTTCAAGGAAGAGTCTGCATGTTCTCTGCCTAAGCACAGTCATGGCTAAACATTTTGAGGCTGTCAAAAATGTTGGTTTCCACATAGTTTGCTGCTTCAATGCTTCAATATTTTCAGATCTCTTAGATGTTTCAGTGGCAAAGTAGAATTATAAATGCAGCGCCCCAGAGTCCTGGTCATTGCAGTAATGTCGCTCTGCCACTAGGGGAGTGATGTTATGTCTGATTGCACTAAAGGAGTTCACCTGACCAGGTATCACAGTCACACATTACACTTCACACTCCGGCCACCAGGGGGAGCAAAAGGCTCTATGTAGTAGGCCACTCCTCACACTCTGGTAAAACTGGGGGTTGGACAGGAAGTTAGGCAGAAAGAGCCCGGGAGAGGTCGGGAGAGGATCTGTCAGAAGTGGGAACCTGGCAGGTACCTAGCAGAAAGACAGATTGTTACGGAGCCGCGGCTGCACTACCTTGCAGCGGCATCTCAAGTAAGGACACGAAGCGAATTATATTGTGGAGAAGTGAGAAGCGGGATCATAGTACGAAGGAGATAGAACCAGAAGGAGTCGTGCCCCTAAGACTGTGGCAACATCCTTCTGAGGCGCGTAGCCGGTGGCCGGAGCACCGAGGAAGTAACAGACTCCACACATTACTTCAAACATCGGCAGGACAGTTAATTACAGGTTGACTGTCTGACTTAAATCACCTAAATGGACATAGGAGGCAATCGTGGGTGAGGGGCGTCTCTAGGGTCCCAGAATAACTCCAGGCCTACCTGTCATACGGGTGCGTCCTAGCCATTTTATCTGGGGGACGGAAAGAGGAAGAAAAGATACGACAGTTGTGAGGACTATCCCGTGGTGTTCAGCAGGCAAGGACTACAACACACAGGCGCTAGTTGGTAGGCACTGATTTCCATCTGCAAAGGGAACTCTGGATGTGCCTTCGGACCGGCCGGACTCAGCCAGCCCTGTTAGCAGTGCTCTGGATTGCGGACCCCGAAGCCTTCAGTAAAAAGGTAAAAATACTGCAACCCTGTGTCCTCGTTATTCCTCGCACCTTGCACCACGCACCAACAACTTTCATTGGACGCCCCTTAGCAGGGTCATGGACCGGGTTTAGCCACCGTGACAACCCCGGACCGAGTACCCCACGGCCCTGCGTCTCCATAAATATTTTATAACTTTTATGGACAAATCAATTAAGTTTGCATAAACTTAATTGAATTGAATTATTACAGAGCTGACCATTATTTTTCAAGACTTTTATAATTTGACCTGGATATCCGCTTCTGGGCTAAATCCTGACTGATGACAACCCATTCTTGTCTATTAGTGTTTGGAGTTTATCAACATTTTTGTGTTTTCGTTTGACCACCCTTATTGTAAGGATTGACCACATATTCTCAATATCATTGATACCTGGTGAGTTCTTGACAATGGATCCAAAATCTCAATATTTTGTTCACTGAGCCACTTACTTATCACTTTTTTTGTGACATGGTGCTTCATCATGTGGGAAAAAAACTCCTGGATCATTATAAGATGTTGTTTTTGGAGGATGTTTATATCCCATTCTTAATCATGGCAATGTTTTTGGCAAAATTGTCAGTTTGCCCACCCACTATATTAGATGACAAGCAACCGCACACATGTATGATCTCAAGATGCTTTACTGTTGGCATGACACAGGATTCATGGTAACAGATTTTTTTGTAGGCTGCCTTGTTTCTAATAAAATCAGGAAAGAAGCCACGTTTCTCCAAGAATAACATCAAGAATAGTCTGACATTCTGCAGGAAGTACAGAGATTAGACTTCAGAGGACTAGGGCAGAGTTATTTTCTCTGATGAAGCCTCCTTCAGACTGTTTGGGACTAGGGTTGAGCGAAACGGATCGGACAAATTCAAAAATCGCCGACTTTCTGAAAAGTCGGGTTTCGTGAAACCCGACCCGATCCTAGTGTGGGATTGGCCATGAGGTTGGCGATCTTCATGCCAATTCACATTTCGTATGAGGTTTTCAGCGCCATTTCTCATCCAATGAAGGAAGACGCAGAGTGTGGGCAGCGTGATGACGTAAGTCTCGGTCCCCACTATCTTAGAGAAGGGCATGACAGTGATTGGCTTGCTTTCTGCGGCGTCACAGGGCTATAAAGGGGCGTGCACGCCAACCACCATCTTACTTCTGCCGATCTTAGCATAGGAAGAGGTTGCAGCAGCTGCATCAGAAGAAGGGATATAGTTAGGGAGGGAAGATTAACCCCAAAACTGCTTGTGCTCTAGCGATTTCCACTGTCCAACACAACCTTTTCTTTGCAGGGACAATGGAGTTTATATTTTTGTGCATCAGCGCTGTAGATTATTAGGCTGCCTTATAAGGCTCCCTGATAGCTGCATGTTTGTTTGTATGCCGCTGTGCAAACCAACTGCTTTTTTAAAAGCAAAAATCCTGTTGCTCCTTTTTGCACAGTTCTCTTGTTTATTTGTCCACACTTTTGTGTGCAGCAGTCCTTTTTATTGCTGCCATACTTGTCCTGAGATCATTGTAGGGAGATTGAAATTGTACTACAGCACTTGTATTTTTTGATATATCTTCCAGCCACGTTCTGCCACTTACATTGTGTAGTGTAGTACACTGGGCCTGAGTTTTGTTGCAGTCTCCCCACAAAAAAGGGAAATTTAAATTGGCACTAAGTGGATCTATGTCACAGTTCAGTTAGTTTGTCGTACATCTTCCAGCCACGTTCTGCCACTTACATTGTGTAGTGTAATACACTGGGCCTGAGTTTTGGTGCAGTCTCCCCCCAAAAAAGGGAGAATTAATTTGGCACTAAGTGGATCTACGTCACAGTTCTGTTATTTTGTCGTACATCTTCCAGCCACGTTCTGCCACTTACATTGTGTAGTGTAATACACTAGGCCTGAGTTTTGTTGCAGTCTCCCCCCCCAAACAAAAGGGAGATTTAAATTCTCCACAAGTTTATATACACCTTGTACCTTGTTTCACAGTACCAAATAACGGTTGCTATTTTGGTTAGATTTTTCCAAAAATTAGGAAGTCTGGTGGAAGAGACCGTGGGTGGTAGTTGCCAGCTAGTACTGATGGTGGTGGTGATGGTGGAGCATCTTGTGGTAGTGGGAAAAGCAAAATAGCACCAAAGGCTCGAGGTGTTGAGCCAGCGTCATCGTCTGGCTACACAAGGCCTCAAAGGCTTCATTATCTGGGAGTAGGAAAACAACTTTTAAAGCAGGAGCAGCAGGAAAAAGTTTTGGCTTTCCTTGCTGACTCAGCCTCTAGCTCTTTTGATTCCTCTTCAGAAGGTTCGAAATATAAAATCAGCGAGTCGTCAGTGGATGCTCCCGGTCAGGAACAAGTCGCTTCCTTGTGCCCTTCACCCAAACCAAAAGTGAAGGATGCGGCAGGCGAAACTACAGTTTACTCTATGGAGCTCTTTACACATACCGTGTCTGGAATAGAGAGGGAAATTGTTGATAGCCCATTACAAGATAAATCGGACATGGAGTGCACAGATGCACAGCCACAGCTAGATTATTATGCTGTTCCATTGACTCAGATCACCACAGTGTACTGAGCCAGAATCTGACCCTGATGAGACTATGGTGCCCTGTCATGAACGCTATAGCACCTTACACAGTGACACAGAGGAAGGTGCACATGACATTGAAGAGGAGGTGATAGATGACCCAGTTGTTGACCCAGATTGGCAGCCATTGGGGGAAGAGGGTGCCGCTGCCAGTAGCTCAGAAGTGGAGGCGGATGATCCGCAGCAGCCATCTACAGTGGGGCAAAAAAGTATTTAGTCAGTCAGCAATAGTGCAAGTTCCACCACTTAAAAAGATGAGAGGCGTCTGTAATTTACATCATAGGTTGACCTCAACTATGGGAGACAAACTGAGAAAAAAAAATCCAGAAAATCACATTGTCTGTTTTTTTAACAATTTATTTGCATATTATGGTGGAAAATAAGTATTTGGTCAGAAACAAACAATCAATCAATTACATCTTTATGTAGGCCAACATCGAGAATACCATCACCAACCCTCTCTCAATCCACTAAGTCCACCACTACCCCCGCTAGTTCCACCATATGCAGCTCTCCAGTCCAGCTCACCCTACAAGAGACTCTCGTTAGGAAAAGAAAGCACTCATCCTGTCATCCGTGTACACAGGGTTTGAACGCCCACATTGCGTGACTAATCTCGTTAGAGATGATGCCCTACCGATTGGTTGAAAGCAAAGCTTTCAAAGCCCTGATGGCCTACGCAGTACCACGCTATGACCTACCCAGTCGACATTCCTTTGCGAGAAAAGCCATTCCCACCCTCCACCAGCATGTCAAAGACCGCATTGTCCATGCACTGAGGCAATCAGTCAGTAGAAAGGTGCACATCACAAGAGATGCATGGACCAGTAGGCATGGCCAGGGACGTTACGTGTCCATCACGGCGCACTGGGTTAATGTGGTGAATGCAGGGTCCACAGGGGACAGCCATAGTGGGACAGTTCTGCGTAGCCCATCGTCTAGGAAACAGTTTGCTGTAGGCGTTTGACACCCCTTCTCCTCCTCCTCCTCCTCCAGAAGTAAAAGCTTGTCCACAGAGTGCAGTCGCACGACCACTCCATCCGCAGCTGCCAGTGTTGCACACAAGGTGTCCCATTATCGAACAGCTAGTGGTAAGCGTCAGCAGGCTGTGCTACAAATGAAGTGTTTGGGCGACAACAGACACACTGCGAAAGTACTGGCCGAGTACTTGCAGCAAGAAACTCAGTCATGGCTGGGCAGTGTACATCTTGAGGCAGGCAAAGTAGTCAGTGATAACGGAAGGAATATTATGGCTGCCACAGCCCTTTCAGACCTGAAACACATTCCTTGCCTGGCTCAGACCTTGAACCTAGTGGTGCAGTGCTTCCTGAAAAATTATCCGGACATATAAGCCCTGCTCCTGAAGGTGCAAAGACTTTGCTCGCACATCCGCTGGTCACCCGTACACTCCAGCCGCATGCAGAACCATCAGTGATCGCTGAATCTTCCCAGCACCGCCTAATAATCAACGTTGCAACAAGGTGGAACTCCACACTGCACATGGTTCAGAGGCTGTGCAAACAGAGGCGTGCTGTCATTTATTTGTGGGAGGATGCACATACATGGGCAGGCAGTTGGATGGCAGACATGGAGTTGTCTGGAGTGCAGTAGTCGAAGCTACAAGACCTCTGTCAAGTCCTTCAGTGTTTTTAGGAATGCACATGGCTGGTAAGTGCAGATGACGCCATCATAAGCATGAGCATTTCACTAATGCGTCTGCTGATGCAAAGTTTGACGCACATCAAGGAGCAGATGTCTGCAGCCGAGGAGGAGGGAAGCCTTGGTGACAGTCAGCCATTGACTGGTCAGGGAACTCACCTGGACAAGGTGGCGGACAAAGAGGAGGAGGAGGAGGATGATGGGGATGAATATTTATGGGTGGAGGATGCTTCTCAGGGGGCAATAGAAACTGGCAGCTTTGCAAGGTCAGGTACAGGGCTTTTTCGGGCCACAATTGATGTTGATTTGCAAGAAAATGCTCCTCAACCCAGCACAAGCAGTGAATTGACACCTGTAACATAGGCCCGTATGGCAGAGTATGCCTTTCATATCCTAAAACGGGAACCCCGCATTATCAAAATGATGACCGATGACGATTACTGGTTGGCCTGCCTCCTGGATCCACGATAAAAGGAAAATTACAAAATATCATGCCACATGAGAACCTTGAGCAAATATTGGCTACCAAACAAGCAACTCTTGTAGACCGTTTAGTTCAGGCATTCCCAGCACACAGCGGCGGTGATGGTTCTCACACAAGCTGTAGGGAACAACATGGCAGAGGTGTTAGAGGTGCACAAATCCGAAGTGGCATTGGACAGAGGGGTTTTATGACCAGGTTGTGGAGTGATTTTGCAATGACCGCAGACACGACAGGTACTGATGCATCAATTCAAAGTGACAAGAGACAGCATTTGTCCAGTATGGTTACCAACTATTTTTCCTCCCTTATCGATGTTCTCCCTCATGGGTCATTCCCTTTTGATTACTGGGCATCTAAAATAGACACCTGGCCTGAATTGGCAGAATATTTATTACAGGAGCTTGCTTGACCAGCTGCTAGTGTGCTATCAGAAAGAGTCTTCAGTGCTGCTGGTTCAATACTGACCGAAAAATGGACACGTCTGGCTACCCAAAATGTTGATGATCTAACCTTCATTAAAATGAACCAATCATGGATTTCAAATTATTTTGCCCCACCTTACCCTGCTGACACCTAGCTTGCCTGAAAAATGTCTTGCTTTTGGCCTTCTCTTACTGACTGCTCCAATTCCTCCATTTGCAGCTGCTGAATGTCCACCATAGGCCATTTTTATACCTCCCTAAATGGGCTGACTCCCCCCTACAGGGCCGTGGTCACCACTTGGCGCAAACACCCGTTCGAGTGCTGTTTGCCTGGACAGGTGGGTGTGCCCACTCTCGGGCGACGGCACTGGCACAGGGTCCCTCATAGTACAATGAAGTTTCTCTGATGGTGGTGGGGCACAACCAACATCAGACACACTGTCGTAATATGAGGGGCCCTGTGCTAGTACCGCCGCCCACGAGAGAGTTTTCCCCCCAGCTCGAACAGTGCTCTACCACTTGCAACACTTACCTCTCTCTGCTCCACCACTGTGTAGTCTGTGCTGTTAAATCCTTCAATAGCACTGCCAATACAAATTTGTTGAAATGATAGATGAAAGTAAAAATATACAGGGGCCCTGGCTTCCATTTAGACCAGTTAATACTTTACGCCAACTACCACTGTCTACTACTCAGCAGAGGAGCCCACCACTGTTCCTAGCTATGCCACCAGTTTATTTATGAACATATTTTTGGCTGACATTTAGCCCACTTTATTATTTTGGCCTACTAACTGTGTCAGCCACTTATTACAGTTGTCCTCCACTGAACAAAGCAATGCCGCCTGTGTACTTCTCTTACCTATTTTGAACTGCATTTAGCCTACTTACTTACTTGGGCCTAGTAACTGTGTGAGCCTCTCATTACAGTTGTCCTCCTCCGCTGAACAAAACTATGCCGCCTGTGTACTCCTCTTACCAATTTTGAACTGCATTTAGCCTACTTTTTTATTTTAGGCCTACAAAGTCTGTGTGAGCCTCTCATAATAGTTGTCCTCCTCCGCTGAAAAAAGCTATGCCGCCTGTGTACTCCTCTTACCAATTTTGAACTGCATTTAGCCTACTTACTTACTTGGGCCTAGTAACTGTGTGAGCCTCTCATAACAGTTGTCCTCCTCCACTGAAAAAAGCTATGCCGCCTGTGTTCTCCTCTTACCAATTTTGAACTGCATTAAGCCTACTTACTTATTTGAGCTTAGTAACTGTGTGAGCCTCTCATAACAGTTGTGCTCCTCTGCTAAAAAAAGCTATGCCGCCTGTGTTCTCCTCTTACCAATTTTGAACTGCATTAAGCCTACTTACTTACTTGGGCCTAGTAACTGTGTGAGCCTCTCATAACAGTTGTCCTCCTCCACTGAAAAAAGCTATGCCGCCTGTGTTCTCCTCTTACCAATTTTGAACTGCATTAAGCCTACTTACTTATTTGAGCTTAGTAACTGTGTGAGCCTCTCATAACAGTTGTGCTCCTCTGCTAAAAAAAGCTATGCCACATGCGTACTCCTCTTACCAATTTTGAACTGCATTTAGCCTACTTTTTTATTTTAGGCCTACTAAGTCTGTGTGAGCCTCTCATAACAGTTGTCATTCTCTGCTGAAAAAAGCTATGCCGCCTGTGTACTCCTCTTACCAATTTTGAACTGCATTTAGCACACTTACTTATTTGGGTCTAGTAACTGTGTCAGCCTCTCATTACAGTTGTCCTCCGCTGAACAAAGCTATGCTGCCTGTGCACTCCTGTTACCAATTTTGAACTGCATTTAGCCTACTTACTTACTTGGGCCTAGTAACTGTGTGAGCCTCTCATAACAGTTGTCCTCCTCCGCTGAAAAAAGCTATGCCGCCTGTGTACTCCTCTTACCAATTTTGAACTGCATTTAGCCTACTTTTTTATTTTAGGCATACTAAGTCTGTGTGAGCCTCTCATAACAGTTGTCCTCCTGCGCTGAAAAAAGCTATGTCGCCTTTGTACTCCTCTTACGAATTTTGAACTGCATTTAGCGCCTACTTTTTTATTTTAGGCCTACTAAGTCTGTGTGAGCCTCTCATAACAGTTGTCCTCCACTGAAAAAAGCTGTTCCGCCTGTGTACTCCTCTTACCAATTTTGAACTGCATTTAGCCTACTTTTTTATTTTAGGCCTACTAAGTCTGTGTGAGCCTCTCATATCAGTTGTCCTCCTCCGCTGAAAAAAGCTATGCTGCCTGTGTTCTCCTCCTACCAATTTTGAACTGCATTTAGCCTACTAAGGATTTAACAGCACAGACTACACAGTGGTGGAGCAGAGCGAGGTAAGTATTGCAAGTGGTAGAGCACTGTTCGAGCTGGGGGGGAAAACTCTCTCGTGGGCGGCGGTACTAGCACAGGGCCCCTCATATTACGACGGTGTGTCTGATGTTGGTTGTGCCCCACCACCATCAGAGAAACTTCATTGTACTATGAGGGACCCTGTGCCAGTGCCGTCGCCCAAGAGTGGGCACATCCACCTGTCCAGGCAAACAGCACTCGAACGGGTGTTTGCGCCAAGTGGTGACCACGGCCCTGTAGGGGGGAGTCAGCCCATTTAGGGAGGTATAAAAATGGCCTATGGTGGACATTCAGCAGCTGCAAATGGAGGAATTGGAGCAGTCAGTAAGAGGAAGCCAAAAGCAAGACATTTTTCAGGCAAGCTAGGTGTCAGCAGGGGAAGGTGGGGCAAAATAATTTGAAATCCATGATTGGTTCATTTTAATGAAGGTTAGATCATCAACATTTCGGGTAGCCAGACGTGTCCATTTTTTGGTCAGTATTGAACCAGCAGCACTGAAGACTCTTTCTGATAGCACACTAGCAGCTGGGCAAGCAAGCTCCTGTAATAAATATTCTGCCAATTCAGGCCAGGTGTCTATTTTAGATGCCCAGTAATCAAAAGGGAATGACCCGTGAGGGAGAACATCGATAAGGGAGGAAAAATAGTTGGTAACCATACTGGACAAATGCTGTCTCCTGTCACTTTGAATTGATGCAACAGTACCTGTCGTGTCTGCAATCATTGCAAAGTCACTCCACAACCTGGTCATAAAATCCCTTTGTCCAACGCCACTTCGGATTTGTGCACCTCTAACACCTCTGCCATGTTGCCCCCTACAGCTGGTGTGAGAACCATCACCGCCGCTGTGTGCTGGGAATGCCTGAACCAAACGGTCTACAAGAGTTGCTTGTTTGGTAGCCAATATTTGCTCAAGGTTCTCATGGGGCATGATATTTTGTAATTTTCCTTTGTATCATGGATCCTGGAGGCAAGTCAACCAGTAATCATCATCGGTCATCATTTTGATAATGCGGGGTCCCTTTTTAGGATACGCAAGGCATACTCTGCCATGTGGGCCAATGTTCCAGGTGTCAATTCACTGCTTGTGCTGGGTTGAGGAGCACTTTCTTGCAAATCAACATCACTTGTGGCCTGCAAAAACCCTGTACCTGACCTTGCAATGCCGCCAGTTTCTATTGCCCCCTGAGAAGCATCCTCCACCCATAAATATTCATCCCCATCATCCTCCTCCTCCTCCTCTTCTTCAGCCACCTCGTCCAGGAGAGTTCCCTGACCAGACAATGGCTGACTGTCATCAAGGCTTCCCTCCCCCTGGGCTGCAGACGCCTGCTTCTTGAAGTGCGTCAAACTTTGCATCAGCAGACGCATTAGTGGGATGCTCATGCTTATGATGGCGTCGTCTGCAATTACCAGCCGTGTGCATTCCTCAAAACACTGAAGGACTTGACAGAGGTCTTGTAGCTTCGACCACTGCACACCAGACAACTCCATGTCTGCCATCCAACTGCCTGCCCGTGTATGTGCATCCTCCCACAAATAAATGACAGCACTCCTCTGTTCGCACTGTCTCTGAAGCATGTGCAGTGTGGAGTTCCACCTTGTTGTAACGTTGATTATTAGGGAAGATTCAGTGATTACTGATGGTTCTGCATACGGCTGGAGTGTACGGGCGACCGGCGGATGTGCGAGCAAAGTCTTCACACCTTCAGGAGCAGGGCTGGAAACTCCGGATAATTTTTCAGGAAGCACTGCACTATCAGGCTCAAGGTGTGAGCCAGGCAAGGAATGTGTTTCAGTTCTGAAAGGGCTATGGCAGCCATAAAATTTCTTCCGTTATCACTGACTATCTTGCCTGCCTCAAGATGTACACTGCCCAGCCATGACTGAGTTTGTTGCTGCAAGTACTCGGCCATTACTTCCGCGATGTGTCTGTTGTCGCCCAAACACTTCATTTGTTGCACAGCCTGCTTACGCTTACCACTAGCTGTTCCATAATGGGACACCTCGTGTCTGGCAGCTGAGAATGGATTGGTCGTGCGACTGCACTCTGTGGATGAGCTTTCACTTCTGGAGGAGGAGAAGGAGGGAGGGTGGCGAATGCCTACAGCAAACTGTTTCCTAGACCGTTGGCTACGCAGAACTGTCCCTCTATGGCTGTCCCCTGTGGACCCTGCATCCACCACATTAACCCAGTGCCCCGTGATGGACACGTAACGTTCCTGGCAATGCCTACTGGTCCATGCATCTCTTGTGATGTGTACCTTTCTACTGACTGATTGCCTCAGTGCATAGACAATGCGGTCTCTGACATGCTGGTGGAGAGCTGGGATGGCTTTTCTCGCATAGAAGTGTCGACTGGGTAGGTCATAGCGTGGTACTACGTAGGCCATCAGGGCTTTGAAAGCTTCACTTTCAACCAACCGGTAGGGCATCATCTCTAACAAAATTAGTCTAGCAATGTGGGCGTTCAAACCCTGTGTACGTGGATGACAGGATGAGTACTTTCTTTTCCTAACGAGAGTCTCTTCTAGGGTGAGCTGGACTGGAGAGCTGCATATGGTGGAACTAGCGGGGGTGGTGGTCGACATGGCAGATTTAGAGAAAGTTGGTGATGGTATTATTGATGTTGGCTTACCTACAGTGTTTCCTGCCAAGAACCTTGTGATTCCCGGACTCTTTGGCCTTGCGACGATACCTCCACATTTGCTGCTGGTGGTCTTCTAACCGGTGGGCTTACTGTGAGGGAAGCAATGTAGCATTGCTGACTACCTTCATTCTGAGCAGGTGCACCAACGGTACTGGACGTTTGGTAGTTAGTCCAGGCTTGCAAGTGCATGCTGGTTAAATGTCTACGTATGCACGTTGTATTTAAATTTAGGAGATTCTTCCCTCTGCTAGAGGTCTTTGAACACTTCTTACAGATAACTTTGCACTGATCATTTGGATCTTGGTTAAAACATTCCCACACTGCACTCTTCCTACTATGAATTAGCTTTTCAGGCATTGCAAGCTGTGCTACTTTCACCGGATGGCCACGCTGTCCTAAAACTGTTTTTGGTTTTGACAAACATTTTTGGCCAGATACGGGCCTGCCAGATGAAAGCTGTTGCGATGTAGATGGCTGCTGCGGATCATCCTCCTCCACTTCTGAGCTACTGGCATCGTCACCCTCTTCCCCAATGGCTGCCAATCTGGGTCAACAATTGGGTCATCTATCACCTCCTATTCAATGTCATGTGCACCTTCCTCTGTGTCACCGTAAAAGGTGCTATAGCATTCGTGACGGAGCACCATAGTCTCATCAGGGTCAGATTCTGGCTCAGTACACTGCGAGGGCAATGTAGTGATCTGAGTCAATGGAACAGCATAATAATCTAGCTGTGGCTGTGCATCTGTGCACTCCATGTCCGATTTATCTTGTAATGGGCTTTCAACAATTTCCCTCTCTAATCCAGACATGGTATGTGTAAAGAGCTCCATGGAGTAAACTGTAGTTTCACCTTACGCATCCTTCACTTTTGGTTTGGGTGAAGGACACAAGGAAGCGACTTGCTCCTGACAGGGAGCATCCACTGATGACTCGCTGATTTTATATTTCAAACCTTCTGAAGAGAAATCGAAAGAGCTAGAGGCTGAGTCAGCAAGGAAAGCCAAAACTTTTTCCTGCTGCTCCGGCTTTAAAAGTTGTTTTCCTACTCCCAGATAAGGGAGCCTTTGAGGCCTTGTGTAGCCAGACGATGACGCTGGCTCAACACCTCGAGCCTTTGGTGCTATTTTGCTTTTCCCACTACCATCAGATGCTCCACCACCACCATCAGTACCAGCTGGCAACGACCGCCCACGGCCTTTTCCACCAGACATCCTCATTTTTTGGAAAAATCTAACCAAAATAACAACCGTTATATGGTACTGTAAAACAAGGTAGAAGGTCTTTACAAACTTGTGGAGAATTTAAATCTCCCTTTTTTGGAGGGGGGAGACTGCAACAAAACTCAGGCCCAGTGTATTACACTACACAATGTAAGTGGCAGAACGTGGCTTGAAGATATACGACAAACTAACAGAACTGATGTAGATCCACTTAGTGCCAATTTCAATCTCCCTTTATTGGGGGGGAGACTGCAACAAATCTCAGGCCCAGTGTATTACACTACACAATGTAAGTGGCAGAACGTGGCTGGAAGATATATAAAAAAATACAAGGGCTGTAGTACAATTTCAGTCTCCCTACAATGATCCTCAGGACAAGTATGGCAGCAATAAATAGGACTGCTGCACACAAAAGTGTGGACAAATAAACAAGAGAACTGTGCAGAAAGGAGCAACAGGATTTTTGCTTTTAAAAAAGCAGTTGGTTTGCACAGCGGCTTACAAACAGCAATGCAGCTATCAGGGAGCCTTATAAGCTACAGAGCTGATGCACAAAAACATAAACTCCACTGTCCCTGCAAAGAAAAGGTGGTGTTTGACAGTGCAAATCGTTACAGCACAAGCAGTTTCGGGGTTAATCTTCCCTCCCTAACTATATCTCTTCTTCTGATGAAGCTGCGGCAACATCTCCCTATGTTACGATCGGCAGAAGTAAGATGGCGGTTGGCGTGCACGCCCCTTTTTAGCCCCTGTGATGCCGCAGAAAGCAAGCCAATCACTGTAATGCCCGTCTCTAAGATGGTGGGGACCGAGACCTATGTCATCACGCTGCCCACACTATGCGTCCTCCTTCATTGGATGAGAAATGGCGCTGAAAATGTCATGCGAAACGCGACTTTGGCGCGCTGATCGCCGACCTCATAACCGATCCCACCCTAGGATCGGGTCGGGTTTCACGAAACCCGACCTTGCCGAAAGTCGGCGATTTTTGAATTTGTCCGATCCATTTCGCTCAACCCTATTCGAGACTACACAGCTCTCTGCATCAGGCGAAGACTAAAAGAAATTCTGAAGAATCACATATTTATGCATAACATAACACAGAAAAAAAAACAAAAAACAAACCAAGGATAAGACAGGTGACATGAAGCAAAATTACCATTTTTACAGGTAATGTGTTCAACAGGTACAGTTAATAGAGGAAGTGAGTGCAGAGTAGGAGGGCTTCTAAAAAAAACTAACTGTTAGGGCTAGCAGAACGCACAAAATAATTAAATAGATACTATAAGGTGCGTTCGCAGCCCGGGGTCCACCGTGCAGAGATGGAACCTGCTGCTAAGTAATGACGGACTGTATGGCGGTACAATGAGGATACACACATGGGTTAACTTCACCCTGTATGAAGAAAGCGATCCCTGTTAAGTCACAGTGTCGCGGTACCACACAGAGAGTGCAAGCAAGGAACCACAGAACTCTATCCCAGGACACAGGATTAGAGTTAGTGTAGACCTCTTGCGATCGATACCACAATTGGGGTATCAGAGTAACTAATATGCACAGAAGTGCATGCTGTGCCACACTGGCGGACGCCACAAACCACCCAGACTTGGGTAAGGTAAGCGCTCTAATAGCGCACGGCGCTGCACTGGCGGTCACAGAAGTTAGACGCTGTTTCGTGCATTAAGACTGTGAGTTCAGCCGGGCGCTAGATTGCAGCTATACACCTTACGTGAACAGTCATACACAAGGGATGGGTTTTTTAAGGAACGACTTGCACTCATCAACACACACGATAACAATTGTATACTAGCGCATGGCCGTGCGGTCATGCGAAGCTTATATAGCTGCAGCACGTTCAGGACCTTCCAATGAAAAACCAATGGGAAGCTGCCACAGAAGTTTAGCACCTTCAGGACCTTCCAATAAAGGACCAATGGGATCTGCTGCAGTATCTGAGCATGTGACCCCCGACCTCCAATGGGAGGTCATCCCGTGGGCATGCTCAGAAAGGGAAAATCTGGACTTAGTCCCAGAAAGACCTGCTAGCTGCTGAACATTGCTGGCTACAAGAACAGAGCCTGGAAGGGCAGTAGTAACCAGTCGTCCAGTATTAGCCTGAGTTAGACGCTGGGACTGTCGTCTCCGCTGAGCACACTCCACTGCAGCTGGAGAAGAATGGGAGACCGCAGCGGAGATGGTTTGAGATTCCCCCTGTGCAGTAGCAGGAACTCGACAACTAACACTAACAGGTCTGTGAAAGCCAGAAATACTTATTTCATGCAATAAAATGCAAGTTAATTATTTAAAAATCATACAATGTGATTTTCTCATTTTTAGATTCTGTCTCGCACAGTTGAAGTGTACCTACAATAAAAATTACAGACCTTTCTATTGTTTGCAGGTGGGAAAAATTTCAAAATTGGCAGTGTATCAAATACGTATTTTTCCCACTGTACATGTGATATATAAGGTTGTTGGTCATACTCAAAAGTTAGCTTTCTACTGTCCACAAAACCAAGAACATTTTAACATTTTCATTTTTTGTGAATGTCACTGTAAAGTTCCAGTCAGAGAATGCATCTTAAAACAATAAATAAATACGTAGGCAAATACATTTGAATAGCAAGACAATTCTCTTCTTAGAAACGGTAAATTGGAACGTCTTTGAATTTTATTGTCTGATTTGTATATGATTTTGTTGAAAAAAAAAAGGGTTTCACACATCTTCTGTAAAGTCATTGACACACTTGAGGTTCATGAGCTTTATTCTTTCTTTAGATTTATACATGTGGGGTTATTTAATATTGTTACTGTGTGAAAATTAAATTGTGTATTAACATGGGCAAAAATGGATTATATTGGAATTATGTTACAGAGCAGAATACATTTCCTCATATACTGTGCATAGTGAGTAAAAAAATTCAAGTTGAAGAAAGTTGATGCTGGTTTTACCTTACTTGGGATTTGTATACTCATTTACATGATGCATTATCCTGTCTAAAATCTTTTCCACCAGAGAATTTCCCAGAACACACCTGCAATCAATGGAAGTAATGGTGACTGAATTCAAGCTGTTTTTTGTTGTGTCTTGTTGGATTTGAAGGAATGAAGTGGACCAAAGCAAATCACCTGCACCTGCTATACTGAATAAGCTGTCTACAGGTATGGAGAAAAAAACTGCATAAAGTTTTCAAAAGTTTGAAAAATTAACTCTTCTGCGTGAATTGATTTCTAACTTTGTTTCCTGAAAGGTTCATAATGCCACAAAAAATGCAATTACCCAAATAACCAGAGTAAAAGTGTGGTTTTCTTTTGTTAAAGGGAATCTGTCAGTAGGATCCACCTGCAAAAGCCATCTATATGGGCACTAAAGTTAGAGGAAGCTGACTAAAGTGATCACTTGAACTCTATAATCCAATATCTTATTCCAAAGAACTCCACGTCTTTCTTAATATGTAAATAAATTGTGAAGATCTCTGGACAAGCTTATATATCAATGAGATATCTGCCTACCGAGCTTATTTTAAATGAAAAAGGGCATTAGCAGTGTGAGACATGTAATGACTGATGGTTTGCTCTCCTAATCTTAGGCTGGTTTCACATTTGCGTTTTTTGCCGCAGCGTTTGTACCGCATATAAACATATGCGTCGTGTTTTTCTATATTTAACATTAAAAATGCATGCGGGTTTTTTTTGTTCGCGTTTTGCCGCGTTTGACGACGCATGCGTCGTTTCGATGCTTGCGTCTTGGCGCGGAAATGCAACATGTAGTAATTTCTAGAGGCGTCTATTTGCCGCCAGGAAACACATGCGTTCGATTGCGCAAGGTTTGCGTAAAAAAAACATTGCTGTCTATGTAAACGCATGCGTTTTTAAGCACATGCGTTTGGTTGCGTTTTTGAACGCATGCGTTTCAATTGAGAAAACCATGTCTAGACACTGATAAGCCACCCCCCACCATCAAGGTGATAAAAGGGAGGGTGTGGACAGTTGCAGGTCACTTCTCACCAGACTCTGAAGCAGACAAGACATAGACAGGCTACATCTTGGAGGATAACAAGATCAATGTGAGTATATCCTAGCCAATGTCTTTATTTTCTATTTTTTGGCTCTACATGTCCTAATTTCTTCCATTTATTTCTTTCTACATGCATCAGAATGTCTTCTTCGGAGTCTTCATCTGGTGAGGTGTTTCGGCCATGACAGTCGGAAGTGGAGCATGTCAGTGAGGTGAGTATTTGCCTCGTCAGATTGGTAAGTATTCACTGTCACATCGACACATGTGACAATTTGATTTTTCTTTTTTTTTAGAGCTCTTCTACTGAGGCACAGACAGGGCAGGAGCAGCGGAGTCAAGGTCCGATGGAAAGACGGCAGCGGGTACGTATACAAGGCTGACTGTCCTCAGTGTAATATTCTTGAATCTTCCTTTCTTTCCACTCGTATTTCTTAACTTTTTTCTTCTGGAATTCTTTTGTATGTTGACTTTCCTATTCATGCCATTTCTCAGCATCTTTTTTCTTTCTTTTCCTTATGTAATTGAGCAAACTTTAATGACTTTCTTTAATTTTTAGGTTTCACAACGGGACGATGACCTGATAGACAATGACCTCCTTATCACCCTGGTCCAGGAGCGAGTCCCGTTGTGGGACAGCCGGGATCCACTGCACTCGAACAACAACATGATCCGGCGGTTATGGAATGAAGTGGCCCAAGCAATGTGGGATGGCTGAAACAACGCCCCGCCACGGGTCCGAAGTGCATTCGGTAAGTATTGCACTGCAGTGTGAAGCAGCAGAGACCTTGGCCGTGCTCACTCGACTGTGTGATGAAAGAAACTCTCAGGAGTTTCTCTCATCACACACAGTTGTCTGAGCACGGCAAAAAGTCCATTTTCTGACCATAATATTTTTTTTTTACAGTGGGCAAAGTTAAAACACGTTGGCGTTTGATGAAGGACCAGTTCGACAAAGACCTGCGTCAAGAGAGCCGTGTTCCCAGTGGTTCAAGAGCAAGGATCAGACGCTACAAATACCATTGCGTTCTGTCATTTTTAAGACCGGTCCTTGCCCAGAGAATGTAGCTATTTATCATATGCTTTAGGTTGTATTGTATTGCCATAATCTGTATTTTTAAATTCCACAGGATTTGGCGTCTGGTAAATTTTTGATAATAATTTTATTTTTCCTTTTTTCACAGCACATACTGCATGACTGTCGGCCCAGGTTCTGGAGCGGTCCTTCATCCGACATCCACGGACCCGTCCCAGCCATCCAGGAGCGCAGCAGCAAGTGGGCCTTCCACACTAACTGGAGACCAGGGAGCTGGTCCATCAGGTCTTCCCCTTTCGCAGTCCTCTTCCACTGCCCCCTTTTTTTGGGGCTCATCCCGGCAGTGGCAGAGGGCTTCAGACAGGTCACTCATGCCCAAGTTTTTGCACTTGAGCTCGGTTTTATACGAAGCAATCAAGGCTTTAGGTGACCGAATGGATGTTTCACATAACCTCTTGAATGCACGTATCCAGGAGGTCACCAAAAGCCTTGATCAAGTGAAAGCCAACCTCCAGAGGCCAGCTCATCATTTTTTTAACCAAATTGAACAGGGCATGTCGGAACACCTTACTCCTGATCTCTAGCTGAGTGTCATGCAGGGCCTGCAATGCTACTTACATGCAGGCTATGCAGCAGAGTCAATATTTCCAGCAGACAGTGGGGGCATATCCACCTGTGCCTTCACTGTCACGATTGTCCTCAATGCCGACCTCTGCTGCATCCCACTGCACGGCCACCTCAATTCCTTCCACAGCCGGACACCACTACAGCACCACCATGCCGAGTACAGTTGGACATCCCACCGACACCACCATGACATCCACTGCTCCTGCTTGGACCTCCTCCACTGACACCACGATGCAGCAGGACCCTGGCATGGCCTTCCGTACCGCCACCTCCACGATGCAGCAGGACCCTGGCATGGCCTTCCGTACCGCCACCACCACAATGCAGCAGGACCCTGGCATGGCCTTCCATACCGCCACCTCCACGATACAGAAGGACCCTGGCATGGCCTTCCGTACCGCCACCAACACGATGCAGCAGGACCCTGGCATGGCCTTCTGCTCTACAAGTGCTATGGACTCTGGCATGGCTGCACGCTCTACGAGCACTATGGACTCTGGCATGGCTGCACGCTCTATGAGCACTATGGACTCTGGCATTGCTGCATGCTCTACGAGCACTATGGACTCTGGCATGGCTGCATGCTCTACGAGCACTGTGGACTCTGACACAGTGCAGCCAGACCCTGACAGGTCACCCGCCACCACGCCATGGCATATGAGCCCACCAAGACCTCCCCCAACCAGGCAAACCAAAATAAAAACCCAGAAAAAAAAACAGTGGACTCTTAGCATTCCATCCCCTTCACGTACCAATGTGTCTGTAATGTCAGGTTTGTCTCACCCTTCCAGTGCGTCTCAAGCCTCTCATGTGTCAAGCCCCATCCCCGAACTTCCAGTCCCTTCTAGTTTCATTGCCTCTTCTCCTGCCACCTCTGCGTTGTCCATGGTTAGCCAGGCCTCAGTTCTTCACCCCCCCCCGTTTACATCACTCTACCCTAAGCCGGCACAGTAAAAAATAATTTTTTGAGTTGTTAAGAAAATAAAAAAAGTTTGATTTGCCACAATTATGTTTGGTTTATTGTGTCTTCTGCCGCCAGCAACACACACCGTGCGCCAAGAAACGTCACCACACACTTACTTTTTGGGCCACATCATATGTCGAGTAGTTAAAAACAAAAAGACTGTAGCTTTGTGTGTCTTTAGTATACGGATATGAGGTGGGCCAAAAAATATTACATGCATCTCCATAATCTCTTTTTGTCTATGCCTAGTGTGGCAGTCTGAAGAGAAAATGGTGGAAATACAGCTTCTGGGAGAAGCGAAGTCTCCCTAAGCTAGAAGATCGTTGGGTACAGCCGGGACCAGCTGCTTCGAAAGCATCACCAAACCAGGGATTCAAGCTTCAGGAGGCTAATTTGCATATTCCAGGTGCCTTCTGGGAGAAGCGAAGTCTCCCTAAGCTAGAAGATCGTTGGGTACAGCCGGGACCAGCTGCTTCGAAAGCATCACCAAACCAGGGATTCAAGCTTCAGGAGGCTAATTTGCATATTCCAGGTGCCTTCTGGGAGAAGCGAAGTCTCCCTAAGCTAGAAGATCGTTGGGTACAGCCGGGACCAGCTGCTTCGAAAGCATCACCAAACCAGGGATTCAAGCTTCAGGAGGCTAATTTGCATATTCCAGGTGCCTTCTGGGAGAAGCGAAGTCTCCCTAAGCTAGAAGATCGTTGGGTACAGCCGGGACCAGCTGCTTCGAAAGCATCACCAAACCAGGGATTCAAGCTTCAGGAGGCTAATTTGCATATTCCAGGTGCCTTCTGGGAGAAGCGAAGTCTCCCTAAGCTAGAAGATCGTTGGGTACAGCCGGGACCAGCTGCTTCGAAAGCATCACCAAACCAGGGATTCAAGCTTCAGGAGGCTAATTTGCATATTCCAGGTGCCTTCTGGGAGAAGCGAAGTCTCCCTAAGCTAGAAGATCGTTGGGTACAGCCGGGACCAGCTGCTTCGAAAGCATCACCAAACCAGGGATTCAAGCTTCAGGAGGCTAATTTGCATATTCCAGGTGCCTTCTGGGAGAAGCGAAGTCTCCCTAAGCTAGAAGATCGTTGGGTACAGCCGGGACCAGCTGCTTCGAAAGCATCACCAAACCAGGGATTCAAGCTTCAGGAGGCTAATTTGCATATTCCAGGTGCCTTCTGGGAGAAGCGAAGTCTCCCTAAGCTAGAAGATCGTTGGGTACAGCCGGGACCAGCTGCTTCGAAAGCATCACCAAACCAGGGATTCAAGCTTCAGGAGGCTAATTTGCATATTCCAGGTGCCTTCTGGGAGAAGCGAAGTCTCCCTAAGCTAGAAGATCGTTGGGTACAGCCGGGACCAGCTGCTTCGAAAGCATCACCAAACCAGGGATTCAAGCTTCAGGAGGCTAATTTGCATATTCCAGGTGCCTTCTGGGAGAAGCGAAGTCTCCCTAAGCTAGAAGATCGTTGGGTACAGCCGGGACCAGCTGCTTCGAAAGCATCACCAAACCAGGGATTCAAGCTTCAGGAGGCTAATTTGCATATTCCAGGTGCCTTCTGGGAGAAGCGAAGTCTCCCTAAGCTAGAAGATCGTTGGGTACAGCCGGGACCAGCTGCTTCGAAAGCATCACCAAACCAGGGATTCAAGCTTCAGGAGGCTAATTTGCATATTCCAGGTGCCTTCTGGGAGAAGCGAAGTCTCCCTAAGCTAGAAGATCGTTGGGTACAGCCGGGACCAGCTGCTTCGAAAGCATCACCAAACCAGGGATTCAAGCTTCAGGAGGCTAATTTGCATATTCCAGGTGCCTTCTGGGAGAAGCGAAGTCTCCCTAAGCTAGAAGATCGTTGGGTACAGCCGGGACCAGCTGCTTCGAAAGCATCACCAAACCAGGGATTCAAGCTTCAGGAGGCTAATTTGCATATTCCAGGTGCCTTCTGGGAGAAGCGAAGTCTCCCTAAGCTAGAAGATCGTTGGGTACAGCCGGGACCAGCTGCTTCGAAAGCATCACCAAACCAGGGATTCAAGCTTCAGGAGGCTAATTTGCATATTCCAGGTGCCTTCTGGGAGAAGCGAAGTCTCCCTAAGCTAGAAGATCGTTGGGTACAGCCGGGACCAGCTGCTTCGAAAGCATCACCAAACCAGGGATTCAAGCTTCAGGAGGCTAATTTGCATATTCCAGGTGCCTTCTGGGAGAAGCGAAGTCTCCCTAAGCTAGAAGATCGTTGGGTACAGCCGGGACCAGCTGCTTCGAAAGCATCACCAAACCAGGGATTCAAGCTTCAGGAGGCTAATTTGCATATTCCAGGTGCCTTCTGGGAGAAGCGAAGTCTCCCTAAGCTAGAAGATCGTTGGGTACAGCCGGGACCAGCTGCTTCGAAAGCATCACCAAACCAGGGATTCAAGCTTCAGGAGGCTAATTTGCATATTCCAGGTGCCTTCTGGGAGAAGCGAAGTCTCCCTAAGCTAGAAGATCGTTGGGTACAGCCGGGACCAGCTGCTTCGAAAGCATCACCAAACCAGGGATTCAAGCTTCAGGAGGCTAATTTGCATATTCCAGGTGCCTTCTGGGAGAAGCGAAGTCTCCCTAAGCTAGAAGATCGTTGGGTACAGCCGGGACCAGCTGCTTCGAAAGCATCACCAAACCAGGGATTCAAGCTTCAGGAGGCTAATTTGCATATTCCAGGTGCCTTCTGGGAGAAGCGAAGTCTCCCTAAGCTAGAAGATCGTTGGGTACAGCCGGGACCAGCTGCTTCGAAAGCATCACCAAACCAGGGATTCAAGCTTCAGGAGGCTAATTTGCATATTCCAGGTGCCTTCTGGGAGAAGCGAAGTCTCCCTAAGCTAGAAGATCGTTGGGTACAGCCGGGACCAGCTGCTTCGAAAGCATCACCAAACCAGGGATTCAAGCTTCAGGAGGCTAATTTGCATATTCCAGGTGCCTTCTGGGAGAAGCGAAGTCTCCCTAAGCTAGAAGATCGTTGGGTACAGCCGGGACCAGCTGCTTCGAAAGCATCACCAAACCAGGGATTCAAGCTTCAGGAGGCTAATTTGCATATTCCAGGTGCCTTCTGGGAGAAGCGAAGTCTCCCTAAGCTAGAAGATCGTTGGGTACAGCCGGGACCAGCTGCTTCGAAAGCATCACCAAACCAGGGATTCAAGCTTCAGGAGGCTAATTTGCATATTCCAGGTGCCTTCTGGGAGAAGCGAAGTCTCCCTAAGCTAGAAGATCGTTGGGTACAGCCGGGACCAGCTGCTTCGAAAGCATCACCAAACCAGGGATTCAAGCTTCAGGAGGCTAATTTGCATATTCCAGGTGCCTTCTGGGAGAAGCGAAGTCTCCCTAAGCTAGAAGATCGTTGGGTACAGCCGGGACCAGCTGCTTCGAAAGCATCACCAAACCAGGGATTCAAGCTTCAGGAGGCTAATTTGCATATTCCAGGTGCCTTCTGGGAGAAGCGAAGTCTCCCTAAGCTAGAAGATCGTTGGGTACAGCCGGGACCAGCTGCTTCGAAAGCATCACCAAACCAGGGATTCAAGCTTCAGGAGGCTAATTTGCATATTCCAGGTGCCTTCTGGGAGAAGCGAAGTCTCCCTAAGCTAGAAGATCGTTGGGTACAGCCGGGACCAGCTGCTTCGAAAGCATCACCAAACCAGGGATTCAAGCTTCAGGAGGCTAATTTGCATATTCCAGGTGCCTTCTGGGAGAAGCGAAGTCTCCCTAAGCTAGAAGATCGTTGGGTACAGCCGGGACCAGCTGCTTCGAAAGCATCACCAAACCAGGGATTCAAGCTTCAGGAGGCTAATTTGCATATTCCAGGTGCCTTCTGGGAGAAGCGAAGTCTCCCTAAGCTAGAAGATCGTTGGGTACAGCCGGGACCAGCTGCTTCGAAAGCATCACCAAACCAGGGATTCAAGCTTCAGGAGGCTAATTTGCATATTCCAGGTGCCTTCTGGGAGAAGCGAAGTCTCCCTAAGCTAGAAGATCGTTGGGTACAGCCGGGACCAGCTGCTTCGAAAGCATCACCAAACCAGGGATTCAAGCTTCAGGAGGCTAATTTGCATATTCCAGGTGCCTTCTGGGAGAAGCGAAGTCTCCCTAAGCTAGAAGATCGTTGGGTACAGCCGGGACCAGCTGCTTCGAAAGCATCACCAAACCAGGGATTCAAGCTTCAGGAGGCTAATTTGCATATTCCAGGTGCCTTCTGGGAGAAGCGAAGTCTCCCTAAGCTAGAAGATCGTTGGGTACAGCCGGGACCAGCTGCTTCGAAAGCATCACCAAACCAGGGATTCAAGCTTCAGGAGGCTAATTTGCATATTCCAGGTGCCTTCTGGGAGAAGCGAAGTCTCCCTAAGCTAGAAGATCGTTGGGTACAGCCGGGACCAGCTGCTTCGAAAGCATCACCAAACCAGGGATTCAAGCTTCAGGAGGCTAATTTGCATATTCCAGGTGCCTTCTGGGAGAAGCGAAGTCTCCCTAAGCTAGAAGATCGTTGGGTACAGCCGGGACCAGCTGCTTCGAAAGCATCACCAAACCAGGGATTCAAGCTTCAGGAGGCTAATTTGCATATTCCAGGTGCCTTCTGGGAGAAGCGAAGTCTCCCTAAGCTAGAAGATCGTTGGGTACAGCCGGGACCAGCTGCTTCGAAAGCATCACCAAACCAGGGATTCAAGCTTCAGGAGGCTAATTTGCATATTCCAGGTGCCTTCTGGGAGAAGCGAAGTCTCCCTAAGCTAGAAGATCGTTGGGTACAGCCGGGACCAGCTGCTTCGAAAGCATCACCAAACCAGGGATTCAAGCTTCAGGAGGCTAATTTGCATATTCCAGGTGCCTTCTGGGAGAAGCGAAGTCTCCCTAAGCTAGAAGATCGTTGGGTACAGCCGGGACCAGCTGCTTCGAAAGCATCACCAAACCAGGGATTCAAGCTTCAGGAGGCTAATTTGCATATTCCAGGTGCCTTCTGGGAGAAGCGAAGTCTCCCTAAGCTAGAAGATCGTTGGGTACAGCCGGGACCAGCTGCTTCGAAAGCATCACCAAACCAGGGATTCAAGCTTCAGGAGGCTAATTTGCATATTCCAGGTGCCTTCTGGGAGAAGCGAAGTCTCCCTAAGCTAGAAGATCGTTGGGTACAGCCGGGACCAGCTGCTTCGAAAGCATCACCAAACCAGGGATTCAAGCTTCAGGAGGCTAATTTGCATATTCCAGGTGCCTTCTGGGAGAAGCGAAGTCTCCCTAAGCTAGAAGATCGTTGGGTACAGCCGGGACCAGCTGCTTCGAAAGCATCACCAAACCAGGGATTCAAGCTTCAGGAGGCTAATTTGCATATTCCAGGTGCCTTCTGGGAGAAGCGAAGTCTCCCTAAGCTAGAAGATCGTTGGGTACAGCCGGGACCAGCTGCTTCGAAAGCATCACCAAACCAGGGATTCAAGCTTCAGGAGGCTAATTTGCATATTCCAGGTGCCTTCTGGGAGAAGCGAAGTCTCCCTAAGCTAGAAGATCGTTGGGTACAGCCGGGACCAGCTGCTTCGAAAGCATCACCAAACCAGGGATTCAAGCTTCAGGAGGCTAATTTGCATATTCCAGGTGCCTTCTGGGAGAAGCGAAGTCTCCCTAAGCTAGAAGATCGTTGGGTACAGCCGGGACCAGCTGCTTCGAAAGCATCACCAAACCAGGGATTCAAGCTTCAGGAGGCTAATTTGCATATTCCAGGTGCCTTCTGGGAGAAGCGAAGTCTCCCTAAGCTAGAAGATCGTTGGGTACAGCCGGGACCAGCTGCTTCGAAAGCATCACCAAACCAGGGATTCAAGCTTCAGGAGGCTAATTTGCATATTCCAGGTGCCTTCTGGGAGAAGCGAAGTCTCCCTAAGCTAGAAGATCGTTGGGTACAGCCGGGACCAGCTGCTTCGAAAGCATCACCAAACCAGGGATTCAAGCTTCAGGAGGCTAATTTGCATATTCCAGGTGCCTTCTGGGAGAAGCGAAGTCTCCCTAAGCTAGAAGATCGTTGGGTACAGCCGGGACCAGCTGCTTCGAAAGCATCACCAAACCAGGGATTCAAGCTTCAGGAGGCTAATTTGCATATTCCAGGTGCCTTCTGGGAGAAGCGAAGTCTCCCTAAGCTAGAAGATCGTTGGGTACAGCCGGGACCAGCTGCTTCGAAAGCATCACCAAACCAGGGATTCAAGCTTCAGGAGGCTAATTTGCATATTCCAGGTGCCTTCTGGGAGAAGCGAAGTCTCCCTAAGCTAGAAGATCGTTGGGTACAGCCGGGACCAGCTGCTTCGAAAGCATCACCAAACCAGGGATTCAAGCTTCAGGAGGCTAATTTGCATATTCCAGGTGCCTTCTGGGAGAAGCGAAGTCTCCCTAAGCTAGAAGATCGTTGGGTACAGCCGGGACCAGCTGCTTCGAAAGCATCACCAAACCAGGGATTCAAGCTTCAGGAGGCTAATTTGCATATTCCAGGTGCCTTCTGGGAGAAGCGAAGTCTCCCTAAGCTAGAAGATCGTTGGGTACAGCCGGGACCAGCTGCTTCGAAAGCATCACCAAACCAGGGATTCAAGCTTCAGGAGGCTAATTTGCATATTCCAGGTGCCTTCTGGGAGAAGCGAAGTCTCCCTAAGCTAGAAGATCGTTGGGTACAGCCGGGACCAGCTGCTTCGAAAGCATCACCAAACCAGGGATTCAAGCTTCAGGAGGCTAATTTGCATATTCCAGGTGCCTTCTGGGAGAAGCGAAGTCTCCCTAAGCTAGAAGATCGTTGGGTACAGCCGGGACCAGCTGCTTCGAAAGCATCACCAAACCAGGGATTCAAGCTTCAGGAGGCTAATTTGCATATTCCAGGTGCCTTCTGGGAGAAGCGAAGTCTCCCTAAGCTAGAAGATCGTTGGGTACAGCCGGGACCAGCTGCTTCGAAAGCATCACCAAACCAGGGATTCAAGCTTCAGGAGGCTAATTTGCATATTCCAGGTGCCTTCTGGGAGAAGCGAAGTCTCCCTAAGCTAGAAGATCGTTGGGTACAGCCGGGACCAGCTGCTTCGAAAGCATCACCAAACCAGGGATTCAAGCTTCAGGAGGCTAATTTGCATATTCCAGGTGCCTTCTGGGAGAAGCGAAGTCTCCCTAAGCTAGAAGATCGTTGGGTACAGCCGGGACCAGCTGCTTCGAAAGCATCACCAAACCAGGGATTCAAGCTTCAGGAGGCTAATTTGCATATTCCAGGTGCCTTCTGGGAGAAGCGAAGTCTCCCTAAGCTAGAAGATCGTTGGGTACAGCCGGGACCAGCTGCTTCGAAAGCATCACCAAACCAGGGATTCAAGCTTCAGGAGGCTAATTTGCATATTCCAGGTGCCTTCTGGGAGAAGCGAAGTCTCCCTAAGCTAGAAGATCGTTGGGTACAGCCGGGACCAGCTGCTTCGAAAGCATCACCAAACCAGGGATTCAAGCTTCAGGAGGCTAATTTGCATATTCCAGGTGCCTTCTGGGAGAAGCGAAGTCTCCCTAAGCTAGAAGATCGTTGGGTACAGCCGGGACCAGCTGCTTCGAAAGCATCACCAAACCAGGGATTCAAGCTTCAGGAGGCTAATTTGCATATTCCAGGTGCCTTCTGGGAGAAGCGAAGTCTCCCTAAGCTAGAAGATCGTTGGGTACAGCCGGGACCAGCTGCTTCGAAAGCATCACCAAACCGCGCGCGAATTTTTGCCTGTAGGACATTATTGCAAGAGAGCTTGGCTGAGTAGATTACACAAGAAGGAAAACACACAGCAAGTCAGCAGGATCTAGGAGCAACATGGCAGATGTGACAACCTACATGGTGAGCTGCAGCATGTGCTACATGTTCACAGATCGACCAGAAGAAGAATCCAATTTCACCTGTCAGAAGTGTAGACTAGTGGCCCTTTTAGAAGAAAAGGTGCGGGGTCTGGAAGAAAGAATAGCAACTTTGAAACTCATCAAAGAGAATGAAGACTTTCTAGACAGAACAGAAGCATCTCTACTGGTCACAGAAGGTGCAAAAAGTGTCAGAGAACCTCCAAAAGCAGATGAGTGGAAGCATGTGACCAAAAGAAGCAAGAAGACCATGGAGAAATCACCAACCACACAACTGAAGAACCGATATCAAATCTTTGTAGAGGATGAAGATGGCACACCTAAGAATGAAGCAATACCAGCAAGCAAAAAAGAAAAGGGCACACAGCAACAAGTGACAGCAAAAAGTACAGCCAAGAAGCAACGAAGAGTGGTGGTGGTGGGAGACTCACTACTGAGAGGCACCGAAGCAGCCATCTGCAGACCGGACATAACTGCAAGAGAAGTATGCTGCCTTCCAGGTGCGATGATCAAGGATGTGACCGATAGGATACCAAAGCTCTTCAGCTCCAAGGATGTCCACCCATTTCTTCTGATACATGTTGGCACCAATGACACGGCAAGGAAGGACCTACCGACAATCTGCAAGGACTTTGAAGAGTTGGGGAAGAAAGTAAAGGAACTGGATGCACAGGTAGTTTTTTCTTCTATCCTTCCAGTAGACGGGCATGGCACCAGGAGATGGAACAGGATCCTTGATGCAAACAACTGGCTAAGACGATGGTGCAGACAACAAGGATTTGGATTCCTGGACCACGGTGTGAATTACTGGTATGATGGACTCCTCGCCAGAGACGGACTACACCTCAACAAACCTGGGAAACACACATTCGCCAGAAGACTCGCTACACTCATCAGGAGGGCGTTAAACTAGAAGAAGAGGGGACGGGAAGAAAAACATTAGACTCGAACAAAGACGACCCAGGAAAACATACTCAGAAGGGAGGTAAGAACATTTCTAAAACAATCCACAGTGAGGAGATTGGAACAAAACAAAATCCTCTAAACTGCATGCTCGCAAACGCCAGAAGCCTGACAAACAAGATGGAAGAACTAGAAGCAGAAATATCTACAGGTAACTTTGACATAGTGGGAATAACCGAGACATGGTTAGATGAAAGCTATGACTGGGCAGTTAACTTACAGGGTTACAGTCTGTTTAGAAAGGATCGTAAAAATCGGAGAGGAGGAGGGGTTTGTCTCTATGTAAAATCTTGTCTAAAGTCCACTTTAAGGGAGGATATTAGCGAAGGGAATGAGGATGTCGAGTCCATATGGGTTGAAATTCATGGAGGGAAAAATGGTAACAAAATTCTCATTGGGGTCTGTTACAAACCCCCAAATATAACAGAAAGCATGGAAAGTCTACTTCTAAAGCAGATAGATGAAGCTGCAACCCATAATGAGGTCCTGGTTATGGGGGACTTTAACTACCCGGATATTAACTGGGAAACAGAAACCTGTGAAACCCATAAAGGCAACAGGTTTCTGCTAATAACCAAGAAAAATTATCTTTCACAATTGGTGCAGAATCCAACCAGAGGAGCAGCACTTTTAGACCTAATACTATCTAATAGACCTGACAGAATAACAAATCTGCAGGTGGTTGGGCATTTAGGAAATAGCGACCACAATATTGTGCAGTTTCACCTGTCTTTCACTAGGGGGACTTGTCAGGGAGTCACAAAAACATTGAACTTTAGGAAGGCAAAGTTTGAACAGCTTAGAGATGCCCTTAATCTGGTAGACTGGGACAATATCCTCAGAAATGAGAATACAGATAATAAATGGGAAATGTTTAAGAACATCCTAAATAGGCAGTGTAAGCGGTTTATACCTTGTGGGAATAAAAGGACTAGAAATAGGAAAAACCCAATGTGGCTAAACAAAGAAGTAAGACAGGCAATTAACAGTAAAAAGAAAGCATTTGCACTACTAAAGCAGGATGGCACCATTGAAGCTCTAAAAAACTATAGGGAGAAAAATACTTTATCTAAAAAACTAATTAAAGCTGTCAAAAAGGAAACAGAGAAACACATTGCTAAGGAGAGTAAAACTAATCCCAAACTGTTCTTCAACTATATCAATAGTAAAAGAATAAAAACTGAAAATGTAGGCCCCTTAAAAAATAGTGAGGAAAGAATGGTTGTAGATGACGAGGAAAAAGCTAACATATTAAACACCTTCTTCTCCACGGTATTCACGGTGGAAAATGAAATGCTAGGTGAAATCCCAAGAAACAATGAAAACCCTATATTAAGGGTCACCAATCTAACCCAAGAAGAGGTGCGAAACCGGCTAAATAAGATTAAAATAGATAAATCTCCGGGTCCGGATGGCATACACCCACGAGTACTAAGAGAACTAAGTAATGTAATAGATAAACCATTATTTCTTATTTTTAGTGACTCTATAGCGACAGGGTCTGTTCCGCAGGACTGGCGCATAGCAAATGTGGTGCCAATATTCAAAAAGGGCTCTAAAAGTGAACCTGGAAATTATAGGCCAGTAAGTCTAACCTCTATTGTTGGTAAAATATTTGAAGGGTTTCTGAGGGATGTTATTCTGGATTATCTCAATGAGAATAACTGTTTAACTCCATATCAGCATGGGTTTATGAGAAATCGCTCCTGTCAAACCAATCTAATCAGTTTTTATGAAGAGGTAAGCTATAGACTGGACCACGGTGAGTCATTGGACGTGGTATATCTCGATTTTTCCAAAGCGTTTGATACCGTGCCGCACAAGAGGTTGGTACACAAAATGAGAATGCTTGGTCTGGGGGAAAATGTGTGTAAATGGGTTAGTAACTGGCTTAGTGATAGAAAGCAGAGGGTGGTTATAAATGGTATAGTCTCTAACTGGGTCGCTGTGACCAGTGGGGTACCGCAGGGGTCAGTATTGGGACCTGTTCTCTTCAACATATTCATTAATGATCTGGTAGAAGGTTTACACAGTAAAATATCGATATTTGCAGATGATACAAAACTATGTAAAGCAGTTAATACAAGAGAAGATAGTATTCTGCTACAGATGGATCTGGATAAGTTGGAAACTTGGGCTGAAAGGTGGCAGATGAGGTTTAACAATGATAAATGTAAGGTTATACACATGGGAAGAAGGAATCAATGTCACCATTACACACTGAATGGGAAACCACTGGGTAAATCTGACAGGGAGAAGGACTTGGGGATCCTAGTTAATGATAAACTTACCTGGAGCAGCCAGTGCCAGGCAGCAGCTGCCAAGGCAAACAGGATCATGGGGTGCATTAAAAGAGGTCTGGATACACATGATGAGAGCATTATACTGCCTCTGTACAAATCCCTAGTTAGACCGCACATGGAGTACTGTGTCCAGTTTTGGGCACCGGTGCTCAGGAAGGATATAATGGAACTAGAGAGAGTACAAAGGAGGGCAACAAAATTAATAAAGGGGATGGGAGAACTACAATACCCAGATAGATTAGCGAAATTAGGATTATTTAGTCTAGAAAAAAGACGACTGAGGGGCGATCTAATAACCATGTATAAGTATATAAGGGGACAATACAAATATCTCGCTGAGGATCTGTTTATACCAAGGAAGGTGACGGGCACAAGGGGGCATTCTTTGCGTCTGGAGGAGAGAAGGTTTTTCCACCAACATAGAAGAGGATTCTTTACTGTTAGGGCAGTGAGAATCTGGAATTGCTTGCCTGAGGAGGTGGTGATGGTGAACTCAGTCGAGGGGTTCAAGAGAGGCCTGGATGTCTTCCTGGAGCAGAACAATATTGTATCATACAATTATTAGGTTCTGTAGAAGGACGTAGATCTGGGGATTTATTATGATGGAATATAGGCTGAACTGGATGGACAAATGTCTTTTTTCGGCCTTACTAACTATGTTACTATGTTACTATGTTACTATGTTACTGAACAGGTCAGGTGTCAAAAAACTCATTAGTTATGACACCTGACCTGTTGAGTAGACAACTTCCTTGTATAACCACCAGTTTCTCTTCTTTATACATAATCTATTACACACAAATTGAGGGGACAATGGTGGTCACACGCTACATATCTATGCACAGGTGTCAGAAATAGTGAATTCATGAGTCTGTATATGTTTATCATGAATTCATTATTTCTGACACCTGACTTGATGACTATAGATAGTGTGACAGTGATTGTCTCTTCAGTTTGTGTCCAATGGATACAGGAGAAGAGAATCATGATGCAATGATGTCAACAAGCTTACCAATAAAGCAACATGGCTGCCATTACTAGCAGTATGTGGCCAGTGTTTTATATCAGTATTTGTAAACCAAAGCAAGGAGTGGAACAATTAGAGGTAAATTATGATATTAACATAATAACTAGCACCTCTGTCTTTATCACCCACTCCTGGCTTTGGATTACAAAAACTGATATTAAATACAGATCAAATACTGCCAGTTTTAGGACAACCTTGGTTTGGAGAGGAAAAAGATAGCAGAGACGGTCAACACAACCAAAACTAAAGTTTATTAATGAGAAATATTATCATTGTAGAAAATTACTGGTACAGATGTAATTACAACAGGACATTTACACAACATTGTCCTGCCATGACACACGTCCAATATCTGAATCAAAAAAGGCAGCAAATTGGTCCCTCATGTGACCAACGGCTGCAGTTGACCGCAGCGGGTGATGTTGGAAATCGAGCAGTGGGTGTGCAACTGGTTCATCCAGTTCAATGTTGGGTTGCTCCTTAACCATTATATAATTGTGCAGAACCACACAGGCTTTGACTACGTCGTCGACTGTTTCCACTTTTAGATTTATGGCTGATGCAAGAATGCGCCATTTAGCGACCAGAATGCCAAAGGTACACTCTACTGTTCTTCGGGCCCTGGTCAGTCTGTAGTTAAAGATCCTTCTAGTGTGGTTCAAGTTCTGACTGGAATATGGCTTCAGTAGGTTTTCGCACATCTGGAAGGCCTCATCCCCAACCATAACAAATGGCATCGGTGGACCTTGAGTGTTGGGGAAAGGTTGTGGCGGTGGAAAATTGAAATTGTTGCCATACACACGGCGGCCCATATCCGAGTTCTTGAAAGTCTGGGAATCGTTGCCACGGCCAAAAGCTCCAATGTCCACGGCGATGAAGCGACAGTTCGCATCGGCTATTGCCATGAGCACCACAGAAAAATATTTTTTTGTAATTGAAGTACTCCGATCCTGTCCTGGCTGGTTTGATAATGCGAATATGCTTTCCATCCAATGCTCCTAAACAGTTGGGGAAATCACACACATTCCAGAATTTTTCTGCAATTTCAAGCCACATGTCCAAGGTGGGAAGGGGTATAAACTCATCCCGGAGTACATTCCACAAAGCCCGGCAGGTGTCCGCAACTATTCCGGACAGGGTGGATATTCCAAGCCGGTATTGGAAGTGGAGGGATGATAAACTCTCTCCGGTGGCCAGAAATCTGGAAGAAAAACAAACACAAAAAAACATTACAATCTATTCTTTTTATGGTGTGGTTACAATAAAAAAAGAAAGGAAAATACACAAAAAATACATGTCAGAAAACACTAAATTTGGACTGTCATTGGTTTAGATTTTGAACGTACCTTAATGTAACCAGCAGACGTTCCTCGGGTGGAATCGCTCTACGCAGCTGGGTGTCCTGTCGCCGTATGGCTCCTTGGACACGAGAAAGCAAATCCCGGAACGAGTCTTGCGACATTCGTGTGTATTCCTGGAATTTCTCTGGGTTGGCATTAAGCTCGGCATAGAGCGTCTGATAGGCTCCACGGCTCTCACGTAGTTCGATAATGGGGTGCCTCCAAAAATGCCTACGTTGTCTCCTTCTCCGTCTTTCACGATTTCTGTCTTGCTCCCAAGCAAATGCACAGGCATGAAACAGCTTGAAGCTGAAATCCAGGTTGAAATAAAAGCTCTCCATGCGAAGATCCATCATGACACAGGATACAGTAGCAAACTGTTAAAATTTCAGTAGCCCTAGGGTCTATATATAGAGATCCCATCATACACGCCCTCTGTAGTCCCATGGGCGGTGTCTGGTTATCTTGATGCTTCTCTTGTGATATTGCTCATCATGCGCACCAAAAACGCAAACGTAGGAAAAAAACGCATGTAAACGCGTACAAACGCGGCGTTTTTTTTAACCGCATGCGACAACGCATGCGTCTAAAAAACGCTGCATTTGTACGCGTTTATCTGCGTTTTTTCCACCGCTTGCGGATGCGTTTTAAACGCTGCGGATTTAAACGCAAATGTGAAACTAGCCTTACTGCAGTACTTTGTATAATTATAACTAACAGTGTAGCAGAGTAGAACTCTCTATCAAAAAGAGATGTTATTCTTCTATCACATTGCTGTCAGCTCAGCTTTCTACTACCTGGACACCAATATAGATGGCTTTGGAGGGTTGATGCTAGGGATAGTTTCCCCTAAACTTAGGTGTAACTGTAAATCAATATTGTGACCTTGCTTCAAAACCTTTGGGTACATTCTTAAATGGCTTCATTCATTATTATTTAATTAAAGGGAACCTGTCAATTCCCCAAAGGCTATTAGCCTACAAATATAGAGTTAATCTACAAGTTGAAAGCTTTGTTGTCCAGTCACTGTACTGAAAGTACTGCATCCTGAAAGAAATCAATTGTACTACTCTTCGAGGCCGGCTGGCCTTCAGTCATAGAGGTCTGCATGAAATGATTACAGTAGTTGTGAGCAGTGGCTGTAAACACACTCTGCAACTTTGACTGACAGTTTTCTAAGACATGTATTTGCATACAGTGAACTGTCAAGCAATGTGCATGGACATACTTACAGACAATGATCACTATGTACTGATTGGTGACTGAATCAACTCAGGACATGCCTCTGTGACTGAAAGCCAGTGGCTCACAGGAGGAAAAAAGTTAATTTCCTCCTAGTAGCTGCATTATCGGTAAGGAGTATAGTCAACAATGGAATGCTATTAACCTACAGATTAACATTATATCTGCAGGCTAATAGAATTTCCGGATATGACAGGCTTCTTTAAATATATTTTTGATGTGGAAAAATTTCACAGCTTTTGAGTGTGGAAATGCTAAACATCCAAACTGCCAAAAAAAAATCACAAATTAAATTTTTTAAGGCAATGTTCTCATTACATTTTTGACCCCTTAGGTGTATAAATCAGAAACTAATAATATATTGATTAAATAAAGGCTAAGCCTAAGATTGGCCTATGTGTACAGATTCCACAAACCTTTTGGACTTTATACCTAAGAATGTTATGCTGGGAATTTTTTATATACATGCCAAGATTCATAAGCCAGTCAACCCAGGGAGGCCAATCATCTCAAAAATGGAAACACTCACTGAAAAAATCTCAGGATGGGTAAAGAATGTCTTTCAACCACTGGTAAGAGAAACAACTATCTATTTACAGGACACCACAGACCTTTTGAAAAAGCTATCTACAATAGGTCCCTTCCTCAAGGCTGCCATTTTATCCACCATGAATGTGGAATCCCTATATTCTAGCATCTCACATGAACGTGGACTAACCACCTGCCACAGCTGTATTAAAGCTTACAAGAGTAATCCTCACTCATAACTTTTTCTGTTTTGGTGAGGAGCTATTATTATTAGTAGTATTTATTATTATAGCACAATTTATTCCATGGCGCTTTACATGTGAGGAGGGGTATACATAATAAAAACAGGTACAATAATCTTGAACAATACAAGTCGTAACTGGTACAGGAGGAGAGAGGACCCTGCCTGCGAGGGCTCACAATCTACAAGCTATACCTACAACATACCGGAACTGCTATGGGCAGTAAAATTATACCCCATTGTGCCTATTTATAATAAAAAAAAAAAAAAAAAGGTTCCTCGCATCATGTTCTCATACACTTTATGCAGTATTAGCCCTCTGTGTCTGTACTGCTACATACTTAGGCAGGTAACTGGTTCATGCAGCTTTACATGAACACCTGAGCCTTACAGTATAGCTGGTCCGAATAACTAAAGCAATTGTTACCATCCACCTCTCGTGTCTCCCCTTTTCCCCATAGTTTGTAAGCTTGCGAGCAGGGCCCTCACTCCTCCTGGTATCTGTTTTGAACTGTATTTCTGTTATGCTGTAATGTCTATTGTCTGTACAAATCCCCTCTATAATTTGTAAAGCGCTGCGGAATATGTTGGCGCTATATAAATAAAAATTATTATTATTATTATTATATTATTATCCTTTTCATGCCTAAACTGCAGAATAACTTTTTATCATCATGCTCCATCAAACCCTTAGCTTATTTACGTTAAATTGATTAAATCTTAATAATCTGGACTGAATCTGAGTCCGAACAAGAGCTTATAAAATTCCATGAAAGATTCATCCCATCATAAACTTGACATTGGACTATTGTAATGCAAATCAACTTTCTGGATACCATCATAACAATTCAAAATGGATCAATCCAGACATCCAGGTATTGGAAACCAATGACCTGCTCACATGCCTCATATAGGACAGCTTCGACCTGAAACACTTTAAAAAGTCCATTGTCTACAGACAGGCTCTCAGAAATAATATCTGTTCCATCTCAACAGACATGGATTAACACTTAACTTAAAGAGCCATTTTTAAACCAAGGCCATTACCCCGCCTTCACTGATGATCAGATTTATAGAGCCACAGGGATCCCTAGAAGTCAATTACTTTAATATGGAGAGAAAGGGGAAAATAGTTGCGTACCTCTGTTGGTAATGTACAGTCCTCAGCTTGAAGTGCTAAGAAAATCTGAAAAAAACTTCACAATATCCTACACAAAGATGACCTGCTAAAATTAATATTAAAAACCCTCTCTGGCTTTGCTACAGACAACCTCCAAATTTAAGAAATATTGTGATCTGAAGCTCAATGCCCTCTGATACTCCAGTAGGAACCTATCTTTCAATGTGAAGAGTTGCAAAAGCTGCAGTCATGTAATGGATACAGACCTTGAATGCACAGCAAGACTATAAGATTTCTGGGAAATTCACATGTTCCCCTTCCAATGTGGTGTACTTATTTTTGTGCACTACTTGTCCTCCTGGTGGTCTCTATGTTGAAGAATCAAGACAGAAACTGAGGACAAGGGGTGTAAACTAATCGCCTCACAATTACAGAAAAAACATCAACATATGGCTAAACATTTCAGTGGTCCAGTACATAGGATAAACAATATAAAAGGTGTTATATTAAAAGCAACTTCAAATTACAAAGACACTGACAGGTCTGTGAACAATCTTTGATAACCTCCACAAAGGATTAACCCCTTCATGACCCAGCCTATTTTGACCTTAAAGACCTTGCAGTTTTTTGCAATTCTGACCAGTGTCCCTTTATGAGGTAATAACTCAGGAACGCTTCAACGGATCCTAGCGGTTCTGAGATTGTTTTTTCGTGACATATTGGGCTTCATGTTAGTGGTAAATTTAGGTCAATAAATTCTGTGTTTATTTGTGATAAAAACGGAAATTTGGCGAAAATTTTGAAAATTTCGCAATTTTCACATTTTTGAATTTTTATTCTGTTAAACCAGAGAGTTATGTGACACAAAATAGTTAATAAATAACATTTCCCACATGTATACTTTACATCAGCACAATTTTGGAAACAAAATTTTTTTTTGCTAGGAAGTTATAAGGGTTAAAATTTGACCAGCGATTTCTCATTTTTACAACGAAATTTACAAAACCATTTTTTTAGGGACCACCTCACATTTGAAGTCAGTTTGAGGGGTTTATATGGCTGAAAATACCCAAAAGTGACACCATTCTAAAAATTGCACCCCTCAAGGTACTCAAAACCACATTCAAGAAGTTTATTAACCCTTCAGGTACTTCACAGCAGCAGAAGCAACATGGAAGGAAAAAATGAACATTTAACTTTTTAGTCACAAAAATTGTCTTTTAGCAACAATTTTTTTATTTTCCCAATGGTAAAAGGAGAAACTGAACCACGAAAGTTGTTGTCCAATTTGTCCTGAGTACACTGATACCCCATATGTTGGGGTAAACCACTGTTTGGGCGCACGGCAGGGCTTGGAAGGGAAGGAGCGCCATTTGACTTTTTGAATGAAAAATTGGCTCCACTCTTTAGCGGACACCATGTCACGTTTGGAGAGCCCCCGTGTGCCTAAAAATTGGAGCTCCCCCACAAGTGTCCCCATTTTGAAAACTAGACGCCCCAAGGAACTTATCTAGATGCATAGTTAGCACTTTGAACCCCCAGGTGCTTCACAAATTGATCCGTAAAAATGAAAAAGTACTTTTTTTTCACAAAAAAATTCTTTTAGCCTCAATTTTTTCATTTTCACATGGGCAACAGGATAAAATGGATCTTAAAATTTGTTTGGCAATTTCTCCTGAGTACACCGACACCTCACATGTGGGGGTAAATTACTGTTTGGGCACACGGCAGGGCTCGGAAGGGAAGGCGCACCATTTGACTTTTTGAATGGAAAATTAGCTCCAATTGTTAGCGGACACCATGTCGCGTTTGGAGAGCCCCTGTGTGCCTAAACATTGGAGCTCCCCCACAAGTGACCCCATTTTGGAAACTAGACCCCCAAAGGAACTTATCTAGATGCATATTGAGCACTTTAAACCCCCAGGTGCTTCACAGAAGTTTATAACGCAGAGCCATGAAAATAAAAAATAATTTTTCTTTCCTCAAAAATGATTTTTTAGCCTGGAATTTCCTATTTTGCCAAGGGTAATAGGAGAAATTAGACCCCAAATGTTCTTGTACAGTTTGTCCTGAGTACGCTGATACCCCATTTGTGGGGGTAAACCACTGTTTGGGCGCACGGCAGGGCTCGGAAGGGAAGGCACACCATTTGGCTTTTTAAATGGAAAATTAGCTCCAATCATTAGCGGACACCATGTCACGTTTGGAGAGCCCCTGTATGCCTAAACATTGGAGATCCCCACAAATGACCCCATTTTGGAAACTAGACCCCCAAAGGAACTAATCTAGATGTGTGGTGAGGACTTTGAACCCCCAAGTGCTTCACAGAAGTTTATAACGCAGAGCCATGAAAAAAAAAAATTATTTTCTCAAAAATGATATTTTAGCCTGCAATTTTTTTTCCCAAGGGTAACAGGAGAAATTTGACCCCAAAAGTTGTTGTCCAGTTTCTCCTGAGTACGCTGATACCCCATATGTGGGGGTAAACCACTGTTTGGGCACATGCCGGGGCTCGGAAGTGAAGTAGTGATGTTTTGAAATGCAGACTTTGATGGAATGCTCTGTGGGCGTCACATTGCGTTTGCAGAGCCCCTGATGTGGCTAAACAGTAGAAACCTCCCACAAGTGACCCCATTTTGGAAACAAGACCCCAAAAGGAACTTATCTAGATGTGTGGTGAGCACTTTGAACCCCCAAGTGCTTCACAGAAGTTTATAATGCAGAGCCGTGAAAATAATAAATACGTTTTCTTTCCTCAAAAATAATTATTTAGCCCAGAATTTTTTATTTTCCCAAGGGTTACAGGAGAAATTGGACCCCAAAAGTTATTGTCCAGTTTCTCCTGAGTACGCTGATACCCCATGTGTGGGGGTAAACCACTGTTTGGGCACACGTCGGGGCTCAGAAGGGAAGTAGTGACTTTTGAAATGCAGACTTTGATGGAATGGTCTGCGGGCGTCACGTTGCGTTTGCAGATCCCCTGGTGTGCCTAAACAGTAGAAACCCCCCTAAAGTGACCCCATTTTAGAAACTAGACCCCCCAAGGAACTTATCTAGATATGTGGTGAGCACTTTGAACCCCCAAGTGCTTCACAGACGTTTACAACGCAGAGCCGTGAAAATAAAAAATAATTTTTCATTCCTCAAAAATGATGTTTTAGCAAGCATTTCTTTATTTTCCCAAGAGTAACAGGAGAAATTGGACCCCAGTAATTGTTGCGCAGTTTATCCTGAGTATACTGGTACCCCATATGTGGGGGTAAACCGCTGTTTGGGCACACGTCGGGGCTCGGAAGTGAGGGAGCACCATTTGACTTTTTGAATACAAGATTGTCTGGAATCAATGGTGGCGCCATGTTGCGTTTGGAGACCCCTGATGTGCCTAAACAGTGGAAACCCCTCAATTCTACCTGCAACACTAACCCCAACACACTCCTAACCCTAATCCCAACTGTAGCCGTAACCCTAATCACAACCCTAACCACAACCCTAACCCTAAGGCTATGTGCCCACGTTGCGGATTCGTGTGAGATTTTTCAGCATCATTTTTGAAAAATCCGCGGGTAAAAGGCACTGCGTTTTACCTGCGGATTTTCCGCGGATTTCCAGTGTTTTTTGTGCGGATTTCACCTGCGGATTCCTATTGAGGAACAGGTGTAAAACGCTGCGGAATCCGCACAAAGAATTGACATGCTGCGGAAAATACAACGCAGCGTTTCCGTGCGGTATTTTCCGCACCATGGGCACAGCGGATTTGGTTTTCCATAGGTTTACATGGTACTGTAAACCTGATGGAACACTGCTGCGAATCCGCAGCGGCCAATCCGCACCGTGTGCACATAGCCCAATTCTAAAGGTATGTGCACACGCTGCGGAAAACGCTGGGGATCCTCAGAAGTTTCCCATGAGTTTACAGTTCAATGTAAACCTATGGGAAACAAAAATCGCTGTACACATGCTGCAGAAAAACTGCATGGAAACGCAGCGGTTTACATTCCGCAGCATGTCGCTTCTTTCTGCGGATTCCGCAGCGGTTTTACAACTGCTCCAATAGAAAATCGCAGTTGTAAAACCTCAGTGAAAGGCGCAGAAAAAACGCGGTAAATCCGCGATAAATCCGAAGCGGTTTAGCACTGCGCATTATCAAATCCGCAGCGGAAAAATCCGCAGAGGACCAGAATACGTGTGCACATACCGAAACCCTAACCCTAGCCCTAGCCCTACCCCTAACCCTAACCCTAACCCTACCCCTAACCCTACCCCTACCCCTAACCCTAACCCTACCCCTACCCCTAACCCTACCCCTAACCCTAACCCTAACCCTACCCCTAACCCTACCCCTAACCCTATTCTAACATTAGTGGAAAAAAAAAATTCTTTATTTTTTATTGTCCCTACCTATGGGGGTGACAAAGGGGGGGGTCATTTATTATTTTTTTATTTTGATCACTGAGATATAATCTATCTCAGTGATCAAAAAGCACTTTGAACGAATCTGCCGGCCGGCAGATTCGGCGGGCGCACTGCGCATGCGCCCGCCATTTTGGAAGATGGCGGCGCCCAGGGAGAAGACGGACGGACCCCAGCAGGACCGGTAAGTATGATGGGGTGGGGGGGAGCACGGGGGGGGGGATCGGAGCACGGGGGTGGTGGATCGGAACGCGGGAGGTGTGGAACGGAGCACTGGGGGGTGGAACGGAGCATGGGGGGGTGGAACGGAGCACGGGGGGGTGGAACGGAGCACGGGGGGGTGGATCGGAGTGCAGGGGGAGTGATTGGAGCACGGGGGGGTGATTGGAGCACGGGGGGGAGCGGACAAGAGCACGGGGGGGAGCGGAGCACAGGACGGAGGGGAGCGGGGCAGTGTACCCGGCAGATCGGATTGCTGGGGGGGCGATCGGTGGGGTGGGGTGGGGGCACATTAGTATTTCCAGCCATGGCCGATGATATTGCAGCATGGCTGGATTGTAATATTTCACCCATTATAATGGGTGAAATATTTCAAATCGCTCTGATTGGCAGTTTCACTTTCAACAGCCAATCAGAGCGATCGTAGCCACGGGGGGGTGAAGCCACCCCCCCTGGGCTAAACTACCACTCCCCCTGTCCCTGCAGATCGGGTGAAATGGGAGTTAACCCTTTCACCCGGCCTGCAGGGACGCGATCTTTCCATGACGCCACATAGGCGTCATGGGTCGGATTGGCACCGACTTTCATGACGCCTACGTGGCGTCATGGGTCGGGAAGGGGTTAACACAGATTTATGACTTACTACAAAAACCTGAGGAATCTGCTCCAGACACAGTGAGGGCATCAGGCCCCTGATCTTCCATTGGTATCGGGACAATACAACGTTCACACCACTTATCTAAGCTAATGAAGGATTTACTCTCTGAGCTCATTATTTTTTTTTAAATGTTCATTTTTTTATGTGAAGTGTCTGCTCTTTTTATGCATGTATTTGTGTTTCTTCAGAATGTTATGCCATGCCTGATGATGAGACTTAAGAAGTCTCGAAAGATTGCTTTGCAACATCACTTATTTTATTTTTATTAGCTATTAAAAAGGTATGAAAACTACAAAATTATTACTTTGTTTCTCCTACTGAGAACACCCCATCTAATAGCAAACACAAAGTTCAATGTTTACAAAATATATAGCTAAAGATCTATTCTTATCGATTTTAATGCACTTTACAATGTATAACATAAAAAGTAAAAACTATAAAAAAGTATAAGAATTGAGTTTTTATGATTTTTACTGTAGATATTGATGATTGCACTTTTATTTTTTGGATTTATGCTTTTTGTTGCAAAAGTGTTAACATATGTTTTAACTGATGAAGTTCCTGTACTGATCCAAAAATATTTCTAACAACGCAAAGTAAAACTTCAAAAAAACCTAGAAGCTATTTATTTTCTCCCTGTAGGATCAAGACATTTCCACTCTCTTTGACCCTCATAAAATCACTAGTCTTGAAGTTCTAAGAAACCGTGTGAATCCAGGGCAGTAACAAGAACTTTTTTTCACTCAGTACAAGTTAGTGTAATTGTTGTGCCTAAAGACAAAACTGACAAAGGTGAGTGCACTAGTTTGTACTGTATGAGTAATACTGCTGTTTTTAACAGTCCTGCACATAAATTGATTCTTTTGTTTTTTTCTTGTTATTCTATAATCTTTAAATCAAATAAAAACAATGAACTAGGTTACTTGCTCCTTGCCCTGTGATCATCTTTTCTTTGCTCTCCTTGAAGACACAGAGTGGTGCAAATACTAATTTACTTTTTTATTGACACAAAAACTTCCCTCTTTGCATCTCTGAAAAGAGCCAAGCAAAGAAAAGCACAGTCAAAGGATAACATAGCTGAGTTGTACCCTTCTGCCATGTCATGTAGGTGAAAGACTTAGGATGTTTTTTCCAGAAACCGGAAACAGCAGATTTGACGGATCCGGCGAAAACCGGACAAAATGCAATGTCATCCGGCGCAATCCAGCATTAATACAAGTCTATAGGAAAAAAAAACAGATCCAGTGGCAACATTCGCCGGATCCGTTTTTTTTAAAATTTAACCGGATTGAGCCTGGCAGCGAAAACCTGATGTGTGAAAGTAGCCTCTGTTTCAATGCTGTATTTGTCTAATGGCTATCAATTCAGTATATAAAAAGTATCTAACTTCTGGACAAAAGTTTTAATGCAATGGTTTTCCTTTTTCCTACTGCAATGTGAAAATTGTAGATAAAGACTGAAGTTAGCAAAACCAAGAAGAAATGCATTTATAAACTTGGAGTAAAAAAACACAAGTGAAACAAATTGGAATGTTTGTTAAACCTTAGAATCCTCAAAATATCTCCCTTTTACTCTGATTAAAGTTTTTAAAAACCCTTGGCATTCTCTCAAGCAGCTTCTTAAGGTAGTCGTCATTCAAACTGGCTTCTGTTAAACAGATATACCTCAACAAGAGTTCACTGGTAAATTCACTGGATTTCAGAAAGTGCTTGTGACCACAAGCTGCGATTTGCAAAGGCAGAGCAGGTACACAGTTTAATACAGTGATGAGCTTTATCCTATAACTTTTGTAAGTCAAAAGCTGGCAACAACCACTCAACTAGGAGAAAAAAGCAATCCATCCTTTCTTTAAGACAAGAAAATCAGTCAACTGTTAGAACCTTAAAAGGTCCAAATACAGTATTGAAAACCATCAACTACTAAAGATAAGTGGATCAATCTGTGTAGAACCGAGTTCGAGATTAATATAATGAAATTCACATTTATACAGTCATGGCCAAAACATTGGCCCTCTAGAAATTGTTCCAGAAAATGAAGTATTTCTATTTCTCAAAGAAATTTTTTGCAATTACACATGTTTTGATATACACTTTTCCTTTCTGTTTATTGGAACAACACACAAAAAACAGAGAAGAAAAGGCAAATTAGACATAATTTCACACAAAACCCCAAAAATGGGTGGAACAAAATTTTTGGAGTCCTCATCCTAATATATGGTTGCACACCCTTTGGAATAAATAAATGCAACCAATGATTTCCTATAACCATCAACAAGCTTCTTACACCACTCAACTGGAATTTTGGACCACTATTCTTGTGAAAACTGGCCCAGGTCTCTCATATTTGGAGGACTCCTTCTCCCAGCAGCAATTTTAAGATCTCGCCACAGGTGTTCAATGGGAATTAGATCTGGACTCATTGCTGGCTACTACACTCTCCAGCACTTTGTTTCCATTCATTTATGGGTACTTCTTAAAGTATGTTTGGGATCATTATTCTGCTGACATAGGACATAGGACACAAACCCAGTTCCTGGGACTGGGCTCTACACTGCAACCCAAAATCATTTGGTAACTTTAATTTCTGATTTCATGATGCTTTGCACATAGTCAAGGCATCCAGCGCCAGATGGAACAAAACATTTTTGAATCTCCAACATATTTGACAGGCGGTATTGGGTCCTTTTTTTGTGGACCTCATTCCATTTTGGTAAACAGTAGAATGATGTGCTTTACCAAAAAACCCTATCTTGGTCTCATTTATCCATGAGACGCTTTCCCAGAAAGATTTTGGCTTACCTACATACATTTTGGCAAAAAGCAGTCTAGCTTTTGCATGTCTCCTTGTCAGCAGTAGGGTCCTCCTAGGTCAACAATTTTGTCCGGCCCATTTTAGGGCTTTTGTGTGAAATTATGTCCAATTTGCCTTTTATTCTCTGTTTTTTTGTATTTTTCCAATACATGCAAAGGAAATAAACATGTACTTAAAGGGATTCTGTCACCTGAATTTGGAGGGAACAATCTTCAGCCATGGAGGCGGGGTTTTCAGGTGTTTGATTCACCCTTTCCTTACCCGCTGGCTGCATGCTGGCTGCAATATTGGATTGAAGATTATTCTCTGTCCTCCGTAGTACATGCCTGCACAAGGCAATCTTGCACAGTGCAGGCGTGTACTATGGAGGACAGAGAATGAACTTCAATCCAATATTGCAGCCAGCTTGCAGCCAGCGGGTAAGGAAAGGGTAAATCAAACACCTGAAAACCCGCCCCTATGGCTGAAGATTGTTCCCTCCAAATTCAGGTGACAGAGTCCCTTTAACAAAACATGTGCAATTGCAATAATTTTCTGGGAGAAATACCTCATTTTCTGGAACAATTTCATGTGTGCCAATATTTTCAGCCATAACTGTATGTGAGTTCAAATATCTTGCTGTTCGATTTGCAATTCACAAAAAATAAAAAATATTTGCCCATTATCATTTCACAAACTAGTGAAACATCAGAGAGCAGGCCAAGTGGTATTCCCCATAATGACTAACAGCTATTACATCTTATGCCAGCAGATTATCATACCTTGTATTGTGGTGGCGAGTACAACATGAGGTCATCAGAGATCAGTGGTTCACAAGGGAGCACAGTTGGGTGTAGAATTGTTCTTATGTATGACAGGTGGATTCCATCTTCAGATTAAACAGGTAACAATTCTTATGTCCTCTCTCTCTCTCACACTCTGCTCACCTTTCTAATATTGAGATCCATGCAAAAGAAATTGAGCATTTTTCATGTTCCACTGTACCCATTATTAGTTCTCTAGTGGGCATCCAAATTGGCAAATGTTACTCATCCTTTTGCTTGTTAATGTAACAGATGGCACTTGAAATGAATAATTAATTAACCTTTCAGAAGATAATTGGTACAGATCTGGCAAAAAAACTTTAGTGCTTAACTTCATTGGTCCCCTATAAAAACACTGTTATCATTGAAAGCATCATAAAATTAATAGTAAGCAATGCTACATTCATAAATCAAATCATCTAACCACCATGTAGCATTCAGGTTGTCGGTATAAATTTAATTAAAGCTATAAATCAGGGGTGGGGAATCTTTTTTCTGCAAAGGGCCTTTTGAATATTTATACCATCCTTCGGGGGGCCATACAAACTCCTCACACAAAGTACATCCTGACTCTGGCTCTGGTTTCAGGACAAAATCTTACATTGCATGCTCTTCAATGTTCAGTAGTGAACACCGCATGTGTTTGCTAACAGAGCAAGAAGAAATTAACCCCTTAACCCCCAAGGGTGGATTGCATGTTAATGACCAGGCCAATTTTTACAATTCTGACCACTGTCCATTTATGAGGTAATAACTGTGGAACGCTTCCATGGATCCCAGTGATTCTGACATTGTCTTCTTTTGACATATTTTACTTCACGCTAGTGGTAAAATTTCTTTGATATGACTTGCGTTTATTTGTGAAAAAAATGGAAATTTGGGGAAAATTTTGAAAATTTTGAAAATTTACAACATTGAATTTTAGTGCCCTTAAATCACAGAGATACAGTATGCCACACAAAATACTTAATAAGTAACATTTCCCACACATCTACTTTACATCAGCACAATTTCAGAACCAAATTTTTTTTGTTAGGAAGTTATAAGGGTTAAAAGTTGACCAGCAATTTCTTACTTTTACAACACCATTTTTTTTAGGGACCACATCACATTTGAAGTCATTTTGAGGGGTCTATATGATAGAAAATACCCAACAGTGACGCCATTCTAAAAAGTGCACCCCTCAAGGTACTCAAAACCACATTCAAGAAGTTTATTAACCCGTCAGGTGCTCCACAGGAATTTTTGGAATGCTTAAAAATAAATGAACATTTAACTTTTTTTCACAAAAAATTTACTTCAGATCCAATTTGGTTTATTTTACCAAGGGTATCAGGAGAAATTAGACCCCAATAGTTGTTGTACAATTTGTCCTAAGTACACATATGCCATATATGTGGGGGTAAACCACTGTTTGGGCGCATGGCAGAGCTCGGAAGGGAAGGAGCAGCGTTTGACTTTTCAATGCAAAATTTTCTGGAATGGAGATCGGACACCATGTCGCTTTTGGAGAGCCTCCGATGTGCAGAAACAGTGGAAGCTCCCCATAAGAGACATCATTTTGGAAAGCAGACCCCCTAAGGAACCTATCTAGATGTGTGGTGAGCACTTTGAACCCCCAAGGGCTTCACAAAAGTTTATAATGTAGAGCCGTAGAAATAAAAAAATCATATTTTTTTCACAAAAATGATTTTATCACCCCCAATTATTTATTTTCCCAAGGGTAACAGGAGAAATTGGACCACAACAATTGTTGCACAATTTGCTCTGAGTACGCTGATATCCCATGTGTGGGGGTAAACCACTGTTTGTGCGCATGGCAGAGTTCGGAAGGGAAGGAGCACCATTTTACTTTTTCAGCGCAGAATTGGCTGGAATTGAAATCAGACGCCATGTCGCATTTGGAGAGCCCCTGATGTGCCTAAACAGTGGAATCTCCCCAATTCAAGCTCCAACCCTAACCCCAATGCACCCCTTACCCTAATTCCAGCCTTATCCATAACTCTAACCACACCCCTAACCCAAACATGCCCCTTACTCTAATAACTAATCCCAACCCTTATCCCAATCCTAACCCCAACCATAAACATAATCCAAACCCTAACCCCAAATCAAGCCCCAACTCTAACCCTAACTTTAGCCCCATACCTAACCCTAACTTTAGCCACAACACTAATACTAACTTTAGCCCCAACCCTAACCCCAAATTTAGCCTCAAACCTAACCCTAACCCTAATGGGAAAATGGAAATGAGTACATTTTTTATTTTACTATTTTTCCCTAACAAAGGGGGTGATAAAGAGGGTTTTGATTTACTATTTAAAGTGGGTTTTTATAGCGGGTTTTTGTTTGGCAGTTGTCACACACTAAAAGATGCTTTTTATTGCAAAAAAATTGTTTTTGCGTCACCACATTTTGAGAGCCGTAATTTTTCCATATTTTGGCCCACAGAGTCTTGTGCAGCCTTGCTTTTTGCGGGACGAGTTGACATTTTTATTGGTACCATTTTCGGGCACAGGACATTTTTTGATCGCTTTTATTATGATTATTGGAAGGCAGAATGAACAAAAAACAGCAATTCATGAATTTCTTTTGAGTACGGCGTTTATACCGTTCCGCATTTATATCCTTCTATTTGATTGTGGGTTATTCCACTTTTTGTTTGGCGGTATAATAATGAAGCATTATTTTTTACTTTGTTTTTTATTTATTATTTATGGTTTTAACTGAAGGGTTAAGTAGTGGGACAGTTTTATAGGACGGGTCATTACGGATGCATTGATACTAAATATGTGCACTTTTATTTTTTTTTATTTACAGAATGAAATGTACTTATAGGAACAAAATTTATTTATTTTTTTTTTTCTTTATTTAGGAATTTAAAAAAAAATATTTTTACACTGTATAATATTTTTTTTAAACTTTTTTACATTGTTCCAGGGTGGGACATCACTGTGTAAAGTCAGACCGCTGATCTGACACTATGCACAGCACTGTGTCAGATCAGTGATCTGACAGGCAGTGAAGGAGGCTACTCAGGTCCTGATCTCAGCAGGTACTGACAATCCACATCCCTGCAGGACCTGGAAGGACCCACAGCCATCTTGGATCCAGGGGTCTGCAGGCAGGGAGAACCGCAGAACAATGTGATCACATCGTGTTTTTTCTGAGGGTCTCAGGGAAGCCCTGTGCAATGCTTCTCTATGCCTCCGGATCTTGTTTGATTTCAGTGTTCCAGGGGTTAGAGTGCTGGGAGTGGTCCGTGACCAGTCCTGGCACTTAAGAAGAAGAAGGAGCAGTGTCCATACCAGGTGAATAGTATCCAAAAACGATCTTTATTCTGCCATTATAGAAATACAACGTTTCGGCCGGGTTGGCCTTTGTCAAGTAGTACTTGACAAAGTAGTACTTGACAAAGGCCAACCCGGCCGAAACGTTGTATTTCTATGATGGCAGAATAAAGATCGTTTCTGTATACTATTCACCTGGTATCGACGCTGCTCCTTCTTCTTCTTCTGTGACTATTGGTCCGATTGGATCCTTGGACTTTTGAGCGTGCATCCTGTATCTGAGTGCTGGTGGTTGACTTTTTGTACATCAGTCCTGGCACTTAGTCCCGGGTGTCAGCTGTGATAATCAGCCGTGAGAGCGGCTGATTGCATATGACGTACTATGGGAAGGAAGGCCCAGGTCACATGGACGGAATAGTACATTGGATGGCAGAAAGGGGTTAATGAGCTGGTTGTAATCAAAATACACCTCCCTGCCAAGAATGCAGTCCCTGAGAATCTGCTCGGGGTGCCTGATAATATGTCATTGAGGGCCGTAAATGGCCTTGGGGCCTGAGGATCCCCACCCCTGCTATAAATAATCATTACTGTGGGGTTACTCAGATCACGGGCTACCAATTATCTGTAATATAAATAGTGAAGAGATTAGATCTCTGCTCAAAGGAAATAAAGGATTTGTTCTCTCCAAAATCCTCATTTAACAAGAGACTTGGGAACGCCATTCAGGAGCAGGACCCCAATTTCTATAAAGCCCTAAAGACTTAAAGACTCATCCATATTCACAATAATAGCTCTGGCCCAGACATGAGCAAAGTCCAACTGTCCATCATTTATCATTGTCCTGGAATATCCTTACTATACTCCTGATGTATTTGATACTCTTCAGGGGAGAGAAGTGATGGATGGGACCTAGACTTATTGGATGGCAACTGTCACTGATGCAGTTATTGTTATGACACTTTCATTGATAAGTGCATTTTGATAAGAGGAGAGCAATGGTTGTTTTAAAGTTCTTTACCATTTTATTTGCTAACTTGCTTTCTGAGCGTCTTGATTTTACCTTTTTTCTCCACATTTTCCATCAGAATGCAAACATATTCTCCAAACATCAAGGGAATGTTGACAGACATTCTAATGATAACGGAAAACTCCCAATGACTTGACATTTCTTACAGAAGCACAGTGTACTGTTTATGTTCTACCTTTATCACCTCAGACATCATTCCTACTACTTACTGTTTAGTGCCTGGGCTTGTTAGACTGGGGCATTTCTTTTTCTAAATATATTGATACACATGACGCCAATACCTCATGTCATGAATGGAACACTTGATTTCTGCATAGTTGTCCCAGCATACATGTCATGGTCTAAAACATTGCATTACATATAAATAACATATTGATGCACAAGTATGGCATTAGCATAGTCAACGAACAGTTCAAGTAAAAACTGGAGTTCGCATAGCAACAGTCTGGGATTTCTATAAGTGTGATTTTCAACAACATTTATTCAAGAAATCTTATTTTATATCTCTATTTTCCTTGGTATTTTTTTTTTTTGCTTTGAGTAATAAAAAAAAATGATAAAAAAGAGATAAGAAGTCATTTAAAGGGCCACTGTCACCCCCCTGCAGCCGTTATAAACTAAAAGAGCCACCTTGTGCAGCAGTAATGCTGCATTCTAACAAGGTGGCTCTTTTAGTTTTGTGTTCAGGTATTATTAAAATAAAGCGTTTTGAAACTCTGCAGAAATACCTCTCTTTGTCCACGGAGGCGGGTCTGAAGCCTCCTCTGTGAAGTTCCCAACAGCCGTCACTCACATGTTCTGGGGCGATGGTCGCCGCCCCCTGCGCGCTGTTTTCTTTTCAAATCCAACTCTCACCCACGTCCCCCGCCCCCCGCCTTCCAGCCAGCTAGCAGGCAAGTTTCGTAGGTTGTTTCTTTCCCGGCGATTGCTAGGAGCAGAAGGAGGAGGCGGCAGGATGAGCTCAGCTGAATAGCCAGAGGCTGGAAGGCGGGGGACATGGGTGAGAGTCTGAGACATGCAGTGCGCATGCCCAGGAATCCTAGCCCTGCACTGTGCATAATGCATAACACAGTGCGGGGCAGGGAGTCCCGAGGTGGGTGGCTGCACTGCCAGCACAGGTCGCAGTCTGCAAGCCTGGCTGTGACGTCAGACAGCCAGAGCTTACTGCGCCTGCCCCACAAATATTTACACAGCGCCGGCGCCGGATTTGAAAAGAAAATAGCGCGCAGGGTGCGGCGACCATCGCCCCAGAAGATGTGAGTGACGGCTGTTGGGCGCTTCACAGAGGAGGCTTCAGACCCGCCTCCGTGGACAAAGACAGGTATTTCTGCAGAGTTTCAAAACGCTTTATTTTAGTAATACCTGAACACAAAACTAAAAGAGCCACCTTGTTAGAATGCAGCATTACTGCTGCACAAGGTGGCTCTTTTAGTTTATAACGGCTGCAGGGGGGTGACAGTGGCCCTTTAAGGCTAAATTCACACATAGAACTCTGCAGTATTTGCCGCTTTGAGTTCTCGGTTTTAATTTATCTATTTTTTTGAATCCAGATAAATATAGGGTTTAATGGCATTTCTTTCAATATGTGTCTCTATAGCATTTCAAAACCATAAGAAAAAAACAAATTTTAAACCTTACAAAACAATAATGCCTTCAGAACTTTGTCATCTCTTTCATAAGAAGCTGTATGTCCATAGAAAAGAAAGCGGATAGGCACATACCGCCCCGTGCAACAAAATCCTTTATTGTGGCATCATCATACCAACAGCAGGAAGATAAAACAGTGGAGCAAATACAGAAGACAATTGTTTCACACTTACATTGTGCTTGAACAGGTAATCGGTATGTGAATTGGATGTTTCATAAGAAGATTTACTCATCATGACAGGCGTTATTCTTTACTTGCGAGCAAGTGCCACAATAGACATTTAACAACAAAAATGTTGTAGTAAAATTGTTGCACAAAAAATATTGCGGACAAAACAATATTTAAGCCTTGATGTTTTGTGATTTATAACCAATTATTTAACTGAATAAGTAGACTTAGCTGAAAAGGCAAAACGACATCCATAAAAATAAATGTAAAATTTATTGCTGTTGAGAAAATAAGTGGAAACCTAATTGGTGGAAATAAATTAGCTTCCATAATTTATTCTGCAAAATATTCTAGTAAATTTTCTATATTAGAAACACAAATATTTTAATAAAAAGTGATTATTTACCATGCAAATTGTCTAATGACTTACCTTATTATCATCCACAACTGAAAGCTTCCAAACCATTACATAGTTTATGAATAGGCCATGATAAATTATTGTATATGAAAAATTTATTTAATGAAATATTGCATTGTCTGTGTTTTGCTTAGCAGAAAATCTTGTTGGACAAAATAAATTACACGCAATACTTAATACATGTGAGTGAATGTATTACATTTTATGCCTTATCTTTATTTTTTACTCAGTTGACTTCTCTATTGCTAAAAGTTTGTTTACACGTCTTTCTTTGGCTGATAATCCCTTCTACCAATGCTCTATTTAGTTGTCCCATTCCATGCAGAAATGTGACCTCTATCGATATTCTTTTGGACTACCCTCGTGAACTATTTGGCCTCATTCTTTGTTTCTATGTGACAGTTTTTCTTAATATTCTTCAGCTTAACTCTTGGTTTTAGCATTTCCCAGCTTGACATCTCTTTTGTCTTCTACTTCTGATTGACCCTCTTGACTCTAATATAGCTTCTACTATGTATTTGGAACTGGTTTAGTTCTTGTCTCTCTGCTGATTTTTTTTAATCGTGGGCTCCTGCAATAAGGGTTCCACCACTTTATAGAGGTTAGAGAGTTAAAACCAGGGCGGTGATTGTCCCTCTCTCTATGTCAGTACCATTGCCCCTTTCTGCCTATTTCACACTGCATTGGGAAATTGGCAACATTGCCTCTCCCATTCTTCCTTGAACATCATTGTCACCTTTCCAACACCTCTCCATTTTATCTGAGCATTGTTCCCCTATAAACCCCTCTTTCATTGACAGCAGCATTTTCCCCCATCGACTCATCTCCTATTGAAAGTAACAGTTTCCCCCTTCTCACTCCTATTTTACAACCAGGTGCAATTTTCCACTCATCTTCCACCTTCAGCATTTTTGCCCCTTCCCACAACTCCACAACAGGCATCAGAACTCTGCTCTTCCCATCTCACCGAAACCGGCAGCATCACTATTCCCAATTGTATTGATACCACTAGTAGCAGAGTTCCTCTCTTCTCATTTTCTCTCACTAGCAGCACCTTCACCAACTTCCCACCCCTCTTCAACTGACAGAAGCATTTCATAGTCCTACAGTACTTTTAAAGGGGTACTGTCATTCTGTGTAGTCTCTTGCATGTGAAAGAGTTAGGGTGAGTGTTTTTTGTAGGTGGATATAGGTTCCGAGGATCATTTGGTAGGCAGAGATTTATTCTTGCAGGATCTTTTACACTCTATACACTATCCTGGAAGCATCAGTTAGGCTTCGGCTCCAGAGTTCCTGCTCTGTGCCAAAACAAATGACAAAACAAACATGTGTGGTGCACAGCAAGAAGAGATAGAGACAAAGGATGCTAAATTTAAATTTCCAACACTCACAAAAGGAAAAGACAAAATACAAACAGTCTGCACATCTGAATTAAGTATGTGTATTATATATTACTGTAAATATCAAAGTCATACGACATTGAAAAATCCCCCCCACCCAAAAAAAGGGGTGCTAATGACAAATCCTAAAGCACTCCTCTCAGTGGTAATCATGAAAAATTGGTAAATCAATCCATAATGCAATTGTGATGCTCTTGGATTCAATCCTCTTAGTTTGTGTTTTATGGTTGACTTCTCTTTCTTCCGAACCACAGGAGACACCTTTTCTCTGGGTGTTTGGGTTCTGCTTTTCTGATAGCAGTCTGCTTAGCTTAAAACACATGCTTTCATTTGTGTGCCAATAACCTTTTGAGTGCAGCTTTATATTCTGTCCTCCAGCTGGTGATAAATTCCTTTGGATGCTCTAGCATTCTATTGATGTTTGGAGACAGTCTGTGAGATTGCAGCTAAGGATTGTTGCTTTGCTGTTTCTTTGCAGTACTTTGCTCCAAACTTCTGTTTATCATTATGAAGTAGGCAGTATATTTGTTAACAGTACTTGCTTCATTCTTTGTTTGGTATATTGTTAATTACTTTCCTTACTCTGGGATCTCTCCTTTGTCAGCACACTTCTCTTCTTGTAGGTAATTAACAATCTGCTGTGCCCTCCAGTTATTAAGGAGGATTGTGAAGCAACTCGTTTTCCTTTTAGGCAGTTTAGGCCAGAGTTGCCATCTCCTAGTCTGTGGTTAGGCCCATCTCTCCACAGGTACCAATACGGACTGTGGAGTCAGGGTATCTAGTCTGTACAGGAACTGGTAGGGTCAGCTGCAGTTTTTAATGTAAAACCTATTCTCCCTAGAGAGTTGCTGCACAGGCATTTCTATTCTAGGAGCTGTTAGGAACTTTCAGGGTGAGCCCCTGTTGAGTGGGGACACCATTGTGTAACCTTAGGGTGCAAAACTCCTCAGTCAGGAAGGGACAGACCAGGGTCAGAGGGCTTTTACCAGTCTGAACAGGGATCTGTCAGGTTCAGGTTTTTGTTCCCTTGATTTGTACATTACCTGTGTGCTAGTTCTTGGGCAGTCATAGCATTAATATACATTCCAACCAAATAGTAGTAAAGTATACAATACCACAAAACAGTGAAATGCAAAAAGTAAAGAGCATGTAAATTAATACCTAGTGCTGTAGTACTGAAAAACTGGACAAAATAGGTAACAAATATGAAAAACATCTAGGGTTATTTTCAAAGAAGGATCCAAATAGCAGAGTAAATGAGACTATATGAAGTAAAGTAAGATGCCACATGTATGGCTACTAAAATATTGCTCTGTCAGACTTCCCAGATTGCCTGAAGCACAGATGTCCCAGCTTATGATCAGTGCTCTAACACCAGGAATCACCTGAACCGGCTGAAAGGCACCGCGATTCTCCCTCTGCATGTCTACCTCTGTGGTCTCCCATTCTTCTTTGGCCGCAGTGGGAGCTGCTCAGCAAAAATGTCAGTCTCAGCATCTTGCCCAGACTTGTGCTATTCACTTGGTCACTGTGGGCTCTCCAGCCAAGGCTATAGTAACTAGCAGTAGGCAGCAGTGAACAGGCCTTCCAGAGGCTAAGAGAAACCAAAAACAGGCAGAGATGCTTACCTGTCTTACTGGGCCTTAATACAAATGCACTAATGATTCTGTAAACTATGGTCTCTGTTCAGACAGGATGCATTATAGTTAGCACTGGGCAGCCCACCATTGGGCATCATTAATAGGCTGAGAACCAGATGCTCTGCATTCCTTGTATGAACATTGCCACATACAGATTATATTTTTTGCACTTGTGTGCCACACAGCCAATCCCTGATTGAAGGCTGGCTGCCTCATTTGGTATTATTGCATCTGTGCAGTTGCCAATTTACTTGGGTCCGCTGCACCCTATTAGTCCATTTGTATTGAGACCCAGTTACACAGGTAAGCATCTCTGCCTGTTTTTGTTTTTTCTTGAATATTGGAGGATAGTTTCCTTTTTGTGGTTTTTATGTTAGAGTAGGACTGGCAAGTGTAAGGATCCCTGATGCGGGTTGGCAGCTTACGTATTATGGCCAGAATATCAACCAATATCTTACATATATCGATATGTTTTGTGCACTTTATATATTTTTTCGGGGTGCAGTTGGACCCAAATGGTTCTGTAAACTATGGCCTCTGTTCACACAAGATGCATTACAGTATAGTTAGCACTGGGCAGCCCGCCATTGGGCATCATTAATAGGCTGAGAACCAGATGCTAGGCATTCCTTGTGTAAACATTGCCACATACAGATTATATTTTTTGCACTGGTGTGCCACACGGCCAATCCCTGATTGAAGGCTGGCTGTCTCATTTGGTATTATTGCACCTGTGCAGTTGCCAATTTACTTGGGTCTGCTGCACCCTGTTAGTGCATTTGCATTGAGGCCCAGTTACACAAGTAAGTATCTCCGCCTGTTTTTGTTTTTTCTTGAATATTGGAGGATTTTTTTCCTCTTTTTGTGGTTTTTATGTTAGAGTAGGACTGGCAAGTGTAAGGAGACTTGATGCGGGTTTCTAGCTTATGTATTATGGCCAGAATATCAACCAATACCTTACACATATTGATATGTTTTTGTGCACTTTATATATTTTTTCGGGGTGCAATTGGGCCCAAATGGTTCTGTAAACTATGGCCTCTGTTCACACAGGATGCATTACAGTATAGTTAGCACTGGGTAGCCCGCTATAGGGGATCATTAATAGGCTGAGAACTAGATGCTCTTCATTCCTTGTATGAACATTGCCACATACAGATTATATTTTTTTGCACTGGTGTGCCACATGGCCAATCCCTGATTGAAGGCTGGCTGTATTATTTATTGCACCTGTGCAGTTGTCATTTTACTTGGGGCTGCTGCACCCTGTTAGTGCATTTGTATTGAGGCCCAGTTAGACAGGTAAGCATTTCTGCCTGTTTTTGTTTTTTCTTGAATATTGGAAGATTTTTTCCTCTCTTTGTGGTTTTTATAACTTCCAGAGGCTAAGTCCAGAAATCTCCCTACTGAGCATGCTCATGAGGTGGCGACCTCCCATTGGTCATCGGTCATTAGCTGCTCGGGTGATTTGGCAGTTCTGGATTGGTCAACGAGCAATGTCCTGTCTGACTGGAGTTGAATGGGAATGTATTAAAGGTTTCCTGGAGCTCTCACCGGCGTGCTAAGATTATTTATACCTTATGAGTGTGTGGAACATAGCGGTAGTGTGGACTGCGTGTGCTCAGGGCAGGCGTATAACCTTTAGAATTCCAGCACCTCTGGAGAGGAGTTCATGTGCGTGCACATGCGTGAAGGTTGCGTTCTCCTGTGAGATTAAGAGGGATCGGGTTTAGCACCATACCTGCTCTGTTACTCTGTGCGACTGACACAGCTCTACAGCAAAGCATCTTTTCCATTGTTGTGTGTGAGTGACACAGCCTTGTGTGCTATACACTGAGTGACATTTAACTCAGTGTGAGCTAGCTATCGCTCGCTGTGTGTTCCGCCATTGTTCACATTAGCTGCAGTTTTCCATCTCTGCAAGGTGGACCCCGGGTTGCGATCGCATGTCATCAATATTTACATTTAGTGTGATCTGCCAACCCTAACACCAGCTCTCAGTGGTGCAATCAACGATGATATCAGTTGCACCAATCAGACCTCACAGACGTGCTGTGACCTGGCAGTGACAGCCCTGAACTTCCTCCTTTTCGCTTCTGAGTTGTACAGGGTGGTCACTCTGTCTGTTTGTGTGCTGTGCTGCATTCTGTGCTGCCACAGCATCTGTGACATCACAGATCCTGCTGCTGATGCCTGATCACTGTTCCTGCTGAAGAAAGTAAAGAAGAAATAAGAGTTCCTGACCTCTTTTCTGTCCTCATCCACCCAAATCCCCCTCCCCACCCCCTATTTCCCCTATCCACTCCTTGCCGCCAAGCTCTGATCCGTACTTGATCATTGATCAGTACATGATCATGTGACCTTTGGCAGTTTTTTCTTTGTCTTGCGTCCTGCATGCAATTCAGTGATCAACATCTGTGCTAGCTGGTTTCCAGAACGTTTTTTTCATCCCTGTTCATTCTCTCCTCTCTCCATTTTGCACCACCTCCTCCCGTGCGTCCAGCAGCCGCAGAGCATCGATCAGTGACTCAAATCACTGATTTGCACTTGTGCTTTCTGTTTTCCACAACTTTTTTCAACTTACTCGCCCCTTTGCACCAATCTGTGTGTGCGTCCTGCAGCAGCTGAGCCACTGATCAGAGGTACACCACTGATTGGCACCAGCACTCATTTTTGGCAAGGACTTTTTTTCCCTGTCCATTTTTCCCCCCTCCCCTTTGCACCTGCTCCATGTGTGCATACAGCAGCTGTCGAGCGTTTATCAGCGACTCAAATCGCTGATCTGCACTTGTGCTCACTTTTCCACAACTTTTTTTTCCCCACAGATTACTTCACCTTTGCAACACATTCCTGTGTCCGTCCTACGCACATCACTGACCGGCCCCTGGTTGCTGCTTTTTTTCATTTAGAAAAAAGATAGACGTTTACACCAAGCATTCACACACTCACACATGAATAAAGTTTGGTATGAAATACGTAAAAAAAAGTCCCGCTTGTCCCAAACCCGCCATTTAGCAGAGAAGGCATATGCTTTCCTTACCTCTGACATGGACAGTGAGGGAGAGGATCCCACTTTTCTTTATTTTTCCTACTCCTCCTCCTCATCCTTTTACTCCACTGATAAAGAACTGTGACGTGGATGCCTCAGTACAGAAACTGAACCACCCATGTCTGACCATATATGGACCTCACCCCTGAATATTATAAGTCACTAATTCCTGATCTTGTGGTGCAATCAAGAATCAAATTTACACCACTAGCCTCACAGAAATGGACTTTTTCAAAGTTTTATGCCCAACAATTTTTGTCACTAAACCGCTCAACATCATTTCCTAACTGGAGTCCGTTAGACGCAGAAGGAATGATATCATTTTGGGCCTAGTTCTTTACATGACATTAGTGAAGGAGCCAGAACTTCGGCAATATTGGACTGATTACATTTTGTATAACACTCCAGTATTACGAATGGCCATCACCCAGAAACAATTTGAGGTCATCCACAAAGTCATGCATTATAATGAGATTGCATGGTGTCCTCACCGAGGTGACCCTAACTTTGACCGTCTTTTCAAAGTTCGTCCGTCAGTAGCAAATTTGCTGAGCAATATGAGCCCAAATGGACATCTGAGTGGATAGGTCCCTAATCCATTTCAAGGGGATGCTCAAATTCCACCAATACCTACCCGTTAAGAGGGTCAGGTATGGAATTAAGCTCTAAAAACTGTGTGAGAGTACCTCAAGTTACACACACAGGTTTAGGGAAGGGAAGGACACCCAGATTCAACCCCCTGAATGCCTCCTGTCCTGGGAGTGAGTGGGAAAATTGTATGGGATTTGGTGCACCCACTGCTGGATCAAGGTTACCACTTCTATGTAGATAACGTTTATTTCAGCATCCCACTGTTCAGGTCCCTTTCTGTGTGAACTACTGCAGCCTGAGGTACTGTCCACAATAATCAGAGAGGCTTCCCTAAAATGCTAATTAGGCAACTGCCCAGAAAAGGTGAAAGCAGAGCCCAATGTAGCACCTCTATGCTGGTGGGCAAGTACAAGAACAAGAGGGATTTCCTTTTGTCAACCACCATATTTGGTGATAGCAGCACTCCCAGCACTGTACGAGGTACCTCTAGACAGGTCTGCAAACCGGACTGTGCACTGGGATACAACAAGAAATTGGGGTAATTGATTTCTCTGATCAAGTCCTCTAGCAGTACAGTGCCCTTAGAAAGGCCAAGGTGTGGTACAAGAAGCTGGTCATGCACATTGTACAGAAAGCACTGTACAAAATTTTTGTGCTATCACGATGTGCAGGCCAGACCAGTACATCATACCTTCGGTTCCAAAAGGTAGTGATCATGGCCCTAATCTTTGAAGGTTAAGAAGGAGCTGGTCCCAGTACATCTGGAATTAAAGGTGCTCGTATCATAGCAGGTTAAGATTTTCCCGGGGAAGTCCTTCAAAGCACAATTAAAGGGAGAATGCAACAGTGGTGCCGAGTGTGTTACAGAAGGGGAATATGCAAGGACATCACTTATCAATGCAATACCTGCCCCAACAAACCTGGTCTGTGTATGAAAGAATGCTTCAGACTGTACGACACATCTATGGACTACTAAATTAATTTCTGTCTGACACAATTCACATATGCCAGAATAACGTACACTACACAAATCATGTATGCCAACCTAACGAATTCTACACAACTCACCTATGCCAACTTGATGAACTCTACAGTACTCATGTATACCAACCTGACAAACTCTACACCAGTCACATATCCCAACCTGACAATCTTTACACTACACACGTATCCCAATCTGATGAACACTACACAACTCACGTATGACAACCTGATGAGCTCTTCACTACTCACATATACCAACCTGATTCACTCTACACAACTTACATATGCCAATGCATGATAAAATTTACATTCCAGGAAACAGAAGACCACTTCAAAAATTGGATCACTTGTGAGTCATTTCCACTGTTTAGGCATATTAGGGGCTCTGCAAGTGTGACATGACACCCGAAGACCATTCCATCAAAGTCTGCATTCCAAAACGTCACTCCTTCCCTTCCGAGCCCTGACGTTGACCCAAACAGTAGTTTTCTCCCACATATGGGGTATCCAAGTACTCAGGAGATCATGGAAAAAAAATGTTCAGGTCCATTTTCTACAGTTAACCTTGTGAAAATAAATATTTTTTGGCTAAAATAAAATTTTGGTGGAAAAAAATTAACTTTTTTATTTATTTTCACAACTCAACGTTATAATTTTCTGTGAAGCACCTGAAGGTTCAAGATGCTCACCATACATCTAGATAAATTCCTTGGAGGGTCTAGTTTCCAAAATGGGGTCACTTGTGGAGGGTTTCTACTGTTTCGGCACATCAGGTGCTCTGGAAATGTGACATAAAAGGCCACACACCATTCCATCAAAGTCTGCATTCCAAAAAGTCACTCTTTCCCTTCCGAGCCCCGACAAGCCCAAACAAAAGTTTTCTCCCACATATGGGTTATCAGCGTACTCAGTAGAATTTGCACAACAAATTTTGAGGTCCATACTCTCTTTTTAACCTTGTAAAAATAATTTTTGGGGGCTAAAATAACATTTTTGTGGAAAAATTTATTTTCACAACTCAACGTTAGAATTTTCTATAAAGCACCTGAAGGTTCAAGGTGCTCACCACACATCTAGTTAAATTCCTTGAGGGGTCTAGTTTCCTAAATGCGGTCACTCATGGGGGTTTCCACTGTTTAGGTACATCAGGGCCTCTCCAAACATGACATGGCATCCGATCTCAATTCCAGCCAGTTTTGCGTTTAAAAAGTCAAACGGTGCGCCTTCCCTTCCGATCCAAACAGTGTTTTTTCTCCCACATATGGAGTATCAGCGTCCTCAGTACAAATTGTAGAACAACTTTTGGAGTCCAATTTCTCCTGTTACTCTTGTGAAAATAAAAAAATAAGGGCTAAAAGACCATTTTTGTGGAAACAATTTATTTTTTATTTTCATGGCTCTACGTTATAAACTTCTGTGAAGCATTTGGGGGTTCAAAGTGCTCACCACATATCTAGATACGTTCCTTGAGGGGTCTAGTTTCCAAAATGGGGTCAGTATGCGATCTCAATTCCAACCAATTTTTCTTTGAAAAAGTCAAAAGGTGCTCTTCCCTTCCGAGCTCTGTCATGCCCCCAAACAGTGGTTTTCCCCAGCATGTTGGGTATTAGCATACTCAGGACAAATTTCAAAACAAGTATAGGGGACAATTTTTTCCAGTTACTCTTGTAAACATAAAAAAATGAGGGCTGAAAGATCATTTTAGTATAACACATTTGATTTTTTAAATTTTCACGGCTCAATGTTATAAACTTCTGTGAAGCACTTGGGAGTTCAAAGTGCTCAACACACATCAACATAAGTTCCTTGAGGGGTCTACTTTCTAAAATGGGTTCACTTGTTGGGGATTTCCACTGTTTACGTACATCAGGGGCTCACCAAGCGCAACATGGCGTCCACTAATTATTCCAGAAAATTTTACATTAAAAAATTCAAACGGCGCTCCTTCCCTTCCGAGCTCTGCCGTGTGCCTAAAAAGTGTTTTTCCCCATATATGGGGAATCATCATGTTCAGAAAAAATTGCATTACAAATTTTGGGGTTCAATTTTTCCGGTTACACTTGTGAAAATAAAAAAATGAGTCTAAAATTTAATTTTAGTAAAAAAAAAAGTTGAATGTTAATTTTTTCCTTTCACGCTCCATATAATTCCTGTGAAGCACCAGAAGGGTTAATAATACTGATGAGCAAGTATACTCGCTGCTCTGGTTTTCCAGATCACGCTCGGGTCGTCTCAGGGTATTTGTTAGTGCTTGGAGATCTACTGTAGTTTTCATAGCTGCAGCTGCATAATTTACGGCTGCTAGACAGGCTGAATACATGTGAGGAATGCCTATTTTTTAGGGAATTCCCACATGTACTCAGGCTGTCTAGCAGCCATAAATCATGCAGCTGAGGCGAGGAAAACTAAATTTCCAAGCACTAACAAATACTCGGAGATCACCAGAGCGTGCTCGGGGAGACTTGAGTAACAATGCTATTCGCTCATTATTTAGTAAAGTTCTTAAATGTGGTTTTCAGCACCTTGAGGGGAGCAGTTTTTAGAATGGTGCCACTTTTGGGTATTTTCTGTCATATATACCCCTCAAAGTCACTTCAAATGTGATGTTGCCCCTAAAAAAATGAATTTGTAAATTTTGTTGTAAAAATGAGAAATCGCTGGTCAACTTTTAACCCTTGTAATTTCCTAACAAAAAAATTGTTTTCAAAATTGTGCTGATGTAAGGTTGACATGTGAGAAATATTATTTATTAACTATTTTGTGTGACATATCTCTGTGATTTAAGGGCATTAAAATTTTACCACTATCACAAAGCCCAATATGTCTCAAAAAAAATCTCTGAATCAGCGGAATCCGTTGAAGCATTCCAGAGTCATTACCTCATAAAGGACAGTGGTCAGAATTGTAAAAATTGGCCTGGTCATTAACGTGCAAACCACCTTTGAATGTAGAAGGGTTAAAATCAATGTTTTTTTCAGGTATTTTAGAGTGTACCATAAAAGTTTTAAACAGCTTACTAATAATCTACTTTACTTGCAGATTAACAGAATTTTCCTATACATTTTCTGTTGTCGGAATTTTGACCCTTAGCTATACAATCAATTGATACAGCAGGGATACTAATGGGAATGTATACATTTGTATTTAATTAAGTGCTTACCAAAAATATACAACTTTACATAACAATTATCAAATGTACTGCAACTGAAAAAAAAATTAACTGTACCTTCAATTGCAAATGGTTTGCCAACCGTCAGCAACTTGCATTCAGCATCAATAGAGACTTCGTAGTCCAGGAGTGCTTTGTCCATGATGAAAGCATCTAATGTTTCCGGGTCGTTCCTGCACGCATCACAAGACAACAATATGATGTTTAGTTAATTGCTATGAATAAAGTAAATGCTAGCACTATGTGAACTGCGTTCTAAGAGACAGAAATTTTTGAATATGTATTCGTGGTGCCAGAGTGAAATGTTATCCCAGGTCAATAGGACAAACCAAATAGGACATAAGATCAAGGAGGAAATTCAAGCAAACTACCAAACAGATATCTCCAAAAAGGACTCCAAGATGACCTCTGTTCACACAACTTACACCTCCAGCTCCAAACCAGGTTATAGCATACTATTACTGTCAACTACTTAAGCTAAGAGGTATTTATACCAGAGGGAAATGGAGAAATCAGAACAGCTGAGATAGCTCAGGATGGAGAGCCCTAAAGGGACAAACAGAACTGTTTTGCTCTTGCAACAACAGAGCAAGGAAAATCTCCAGAGCTAACTGAAAGGCAAAGCAGATCCAACCAGTGTAGATGCAAGTGTAGCCAATCTTCTGACTCCTCTCTGTCACAGTATCCCTGTGACACATGCGCATTGATTCTGAACTGCCACATTCCCCATGGCCCTTCATAGTTGTTATACTTTCTTACAACAGGTGCAGTGAACTCAGTGCAATGCAGTTTTACTTTGTGGTTGGATCATGCTACTATTGCAAATGAGTCATCAATTTAATTATGTAATCACTTGTGTTTTACCATGGATAATTCATGCTCAGTGCTTTTTATAATGCACTGTACCGTATCCATGAGATGATCACTTTATTAATTCTAATTATGACTAATGTTTACCCTTTGGGATTTATTCCATAAATGATTTGTGATTATATTTATAAGTTATACACATTAATGATCTAAGGAATCTATAATCATGTAATTGATTGATGCACCTATATATGCATTCATGTGTGTTGTTTTTAGAAAAAGGTTCACTTTGGATCAAAATGTTTCTGAAGTTTTTTATAGATAGATCTATAGATAGATGATAGATGGATAGATAGATAGATAGATAGATAGATGGATAGATAGATAGAAAAACAGATGGATAGATAGATAGATAGATAGATAGATAGATAGATAGATAGATAGATAGATAGATAGATAGATAGATAGATAGATAGATCTATAGATAGATGATAGATGGATAGATAATAGATAGATAGATAGAGAGAGAGAGAGAGAGAGAGAGAGAGAGAGATAGATAGATAGATAGATAGATATGGGATAGATAGATAGATAGATAGATAGATCTATAGATAGATGATAGATGGATAGATAATAGATAGATAGATAGATAGATAGATAGATAGATAGATAGATAGATAGATAGAGAGATAGATAGATAGATCTATAGATAGATAGATGATAGATGGATAGATAATAGATAGATAGATAGATAGATAGATAGATAGATAGATAGGTAGATAGATATCGAATTTAAGAGTGTCTTGATCTCAAGATATGAGTGCAAACCTCGGTTCCCAGCAGCTCCATGCTCGGCTTGTGTTCAGCACAAGGAAGATTTTCCTGTGTCAGCACGTCATCAGTAATGTGCATAATTAATTCACTGGTCAACAGCATTTTTGGTGCCAAAGATATTTCATCGAATTTAGGGTAACTTTGGGGTGCTGATTCTGAATATGTTATCAGTTTTGCCAGATTGGCTCAAGTTTTTGAGATTTTTCGTAAAATGTGTAAAAAAAAGACGTAATTTGCTTTCACGCGCATTAACTTTATTGATATTGTCATGAATACAATAAATTTAACAAAGTAAATGTTGATTTTAGTTTATTTTAACTAGTTTTAGAAAGTAATCTTCAAAAATGAACAAGACATGAAAGATAGGAGACATTTAATCGCTGGAAAAGCGCTTTTTATATGATTTTCTTCTATGTGAGCTATTCGGGCAGTCACGCTGTAGATTCCAGCAGTAATCAGCCATCATATGTCTGTCCCATCTGCCTTGGTACCTTTCCTCCATCACCATAATATCCTGATGAAATCTCTCCCCTTGTTCTTCGCTAAAATCTCCAATGTTTTCTGGAAATCTGTCCAAGTGACTGTGAAGATAATGCAATTTAATGCTCATGTGTACACCCAGATTTCTAAATCTCAATAGCATGTGTTGTACCAGTTCTTCATAATTGTCTGCCTTTTGATTTCCCAAGAAGTTCTTCACTACCAACACAAAACTACACCATGCAGCAGCTTCAATGTCATTCATTTCCTTAGGAAAATTTGAATCTTTAATGAGTTTCCGAATTTGAGGACCATCAAAGATTCCTGCCTTCAGTTTTTCGCTACTAAGACCAGGGAAAGATCTGCAGATGTACATGAAGCAATTACCATCTTTGTCTAATGCCTTGACGAACTGCTTCATTAATCCTAACTTTATGTGAAGTGGTGGTAGAATGATTTTTTTCCCTGTCCACCAAAGGTTCGTTCACTATGTTTGATGCTCCTACTGTTAAGGTATCCCTTGAAGGCCAATTCAGTTTCTCCCAGTGCTGATGTTTTGCTCTACTATCCCACATGCAGATGAAGCAAGGATACTTTGTGTATCCACTTTGCTGTCCAAGTAAAAAGTTGACCATTTTTAAATCAACACATATCAGCCACGAATGTTCATGGTAGCACAGTTTCTCCAAGACCATTTTGACATTTTTGTATTGTTCTGCAAGTTTAGTTGAGTGAGCTACTGGAAGAGATGCACACTGATTGCCATTGTTCAACAAAACACATTTCAAACTCCTTTTAGAACTATCTATGAAAAGCCTCCAGTCTTCAGGACGATATACTTGTAAACCCATTTGCAGCATCAGGCCAGGAATATCCTTACAATATACAAGTAGGTCATCTTCACAGAAAAATTGCTTCTTCTCTGGTCCGGTAAGATGTAATTTTAGTTCCAGGCGTCAGACAATTTTTTTCACTTAGCCTTGAAGCTAAAAGTTCGGATGTACTTTTTGAGAGGTTGAGGTCTCTTATTAGATCGTTGAGCTCTCCTTGGGTAAATTGCGTAGGTGTTCTGAAACTTCCTTCATATTCTAGTTCACTTCCAGAACTGATGTTTAGCTCCATACCCTGCATTTCATCATCATCAGGTGGGGGAAGGTCAGGTAACATGGTAAACACAGGTACAGGCACATCTTCACAATGAGGGACAGGCCTTCTTGCAGATTCCATGTTAGGATACTCCCATTTTCGTTTCTTATGCTTATTGAATCCTTGCACTTGCACTGCACAGAAATAACAGTCATCATGATGATTTTTTTGCTCTCTCCACACCATTGGAACACCAAATTTGAAGCTTTTTCTTTGTCCTTTGCTCCATTTTTGTAATAATTCGATACATGCTTTGCACACTATGTGTGGTGCCCAAAACTTGTCTTGGTCCCCAAGCATAACCCCAAAATAGGCAAAATACACTTTTTTTACGAAGTCTGTTATGTTTCTTCTATGTTTTGGCAGTGTGTATTCACCACAAATGTAACAGAATGAGTCTGGATCGTTAAGACAACTTCTTCTTGATGAGTTCATGCTTTTCACTGGAAAACAGACAACAACATAAAGTTAGTGCAAAAATCAAGCTATGAACAAACTTTTAGAACACTAATTAACACAAAACTATATTGAGAACTGCTCAGTTCAAGTACTAATCCAAAGAAATTAATGAGATGATGCGTCGCATTTACCAACAAGTGCTATAAATAAGATACCAAAAATCTCAAAAACTTGAGCCAATCTGGCAAAACTGATAGCATATTCAGAATCAGCACCCCAAAAATACCCCAAATTCATTAAAATATTTTGGACACCAGAAAAAAAATTTTTTTTTGTTGACCTGTGTATAGGTGTATTTATAATAATATTTCAAACACATCTAAATAATTTTAGCAAACGGGCAAGTTATTTAGTTCACTGTAGCATGGCTTTTAAAACAAGGTAAAATATGTCAGTATTGCCCACTTAGAAGCTTAAAGTGGTGCATTTGCAACACATTAGGTGGTATTACAGGCTTACCACACAAAAGCCTTTCTGGCTCTTTCAAGGGATGCTCTGAAATGTCGAAAAGGCCAATGAAGCAAGGAAACCATGTTGTTCGATCCATTCCCTTATGAAATGACCCTTGGGACATGATACACTGAGATTTAAGCATCAATCAGGATAAGGGATGACCTTGGGCAGCAAAATGTACAGACAATATGTAATGTTCAGAGATGGTCTAATTGGTATCAGAGGACTCTAGCATTTTATAACTACAGTTCTAGCCTGAGATATTGACACCATTCCTGGGTGTGTTCATAATAAACTCATGCTACTCAGATGAAATGAGGTCTCATCAGAAAGATACAGTAAGAAGGATTCATCAGACCATGCAGACTTCGTAGAGTCCTCAATGGTCCTTGGACTCAGTGGTGCGCATATGTCCATTGAAGTTACGCGGAGGTTTTTTTTAAACAAGACAGCAACAAATAACCATGGTTCGCTGCTAAATATCATTGCGGCTGACATGCCTTGTATGTTGAACAGACTGCTACTGTTGTAAGTGGCTGTTACTTGTGACAAGGTGGTCTGCCAGATAACCTACAGAAAACCTGATCACCTCTAATGTAAGCATTGCTTTATTCTCCGTATCACCAAACACAGACACCAGAGGACTAATGGATTTACAGGTAATGTATCTGCATTAAATAGCATTATTACATATTAGTAGTTAGTTATTAGTTTTATTTTCAAAAAGTAACTGAAATTTAATTTTTTTTAATAATTTTGGTCAGCACGGAAATTTATGAAACTTTGCACATTACAATCTATTTGCTTGCCTTCATTTGGAGTACTGGTGCTGCATAGACAAGACCAGCACTTTTCTCCTCCACTGAGTGTTCTGCTAAGACCAAGGTCACGCATTCAGCATTCGGTCAATATTTTACATCATTATTTGTAAGCCAAAATCAGGAGTGGATGATAAATACAGAAGTGGTGACGACTTTTTATATTTTAGATAGAAATGTAGCAGTGCTACATAGTAGTGAATGGGTTCGCATTGCGAGACTTACTGTAGATTAGCCCGACCTCAACAAGCAAGTCTCAAAAAATTAAAATTAAAGTGTGAGTTTTTGAGATTTGCCTGTCACCGTCATGGCAGTGTAGGTGTCTCAATGCGATCCAATTCAATTTTGTATCATCAAGTATCGAACATTTCCACGATGGCTGTCATACCCAAAGTCGTCATGCAGACCTCACCTAAAACTTTTTTGTAACTGCCTGGTCTCTGGTAGCTGTGTAGTATTCCTAGCTATCTGGAATATCGAATAGTGTTAAAATTCTTTGTCAATTGACTCCTTTTTCTGTTGCCATTAAACACACATATTCTATGTATAAAGACAATAAAGGAATACCGGTACACTTAAAAAAAAGTTAAAATAATAAACAATTACAAAAACAGAGCAAAGAGGATTTTTGTCTTTTATAGATTTCCATCTAATAAATTAAACAAATATAAAATACTGTATGTGACATGTAAATGACTAAATGACTAACATTTCATCAAACGTGGTGTAAATAAGAAGTGAGCATAAGAATCAATTTAAAATATCTTATCAGATAAATAATTGGTGCAGAATCCAACCAGAGGAGCAGCACTTTTAGACCTAACACTATCTAATAGACCTGACAGAATAACAAATCTGCAGGTGGTTGGGCATCTAGGAAATAGCGACCACAATATTGTACAGTTTCACCTGTCTTTCACTAGGGGGACTTGTCAGGGAGTCACAAAAACACTGAACTTTAGGAAGGCAAAGTTTGACCAGCTTAGAGATGCCCTTAATCTGGTAGACTGGGACAATATCCTCAGAAATAAGAATACAGATAATAAATGGAAAATGTTTAAGAACATCCTAAATAGGCACTGTAAGCGGTTTATACCTTGTGGGAATAAAAGGACTAGAAATAGGAAAAACCCAATGTGGCTAAGCAAAGAAGTAAGACAGGCAATTAACAGTAAAAAGAAAGCATTTGCACTACTAAAGCAGGATGGCACCATTGAAGCTCTAAAAAACTATAGGGAGAAAAATACTTTATCTAAAAAACTAATTAAAGCTGCCAAAAAGGAAACAGAGAAGCACATTGCTAAGGAGAGTAAAACTAACCCCAAACTGTTCTTCAACTATATCAATAGTAAAAGAATAAAAACTGAAAATGTAGGCCCCTTAAAAAATAGTGAGGAAAGAATGGTTGTAGATGACGAGGAAAAAGCTAACATATTAAACACCTTCTTCTCCACGGTATTCACGGTGGAAAATGAAATGCTAGGTGAAATCCCAAGAAACAATGAAAACCCTATATTAAGGGTCACAAATCTAACCCAAGAAGAGGTGCGAAACCGGCTAAATAAGATTAATATAGATAAATCTCCGGGTCCGGATGGCATACACCCACGAGTACTAAGAGAACTAAGTAATGTAATAGATAAAGCATTATTTCTTATTTTTAGGGACTCTATAGCGACGGGGTCTGTTCCGCAGGACTAGCACATAGCAAATGTTGTGCCAATATTCAAAAATGGGCTCTAAAAATGAACCTGGAAATTATAGGCCAGTAAGTCTAACCTCTATTGTTGGTAAAATATTTGAAGGGTTTCTGAGGGATGTTATTCTGGATTATCTCAATGAGAATAACTGTTTAACTCCATATCAGCATGGGTTTATGAGAAATCGCTCCTGTCAAACCAATCTAATCAGTTTTTATGAAGAGGTAAGCTATAGGCTGGACCACGGTGAGTCATTGGACGTGGTATATCTCGATTTTTCCAAAGCGTTTGATACCGTGCCGCACAAGAGGTTGGTACCCAAAATGAGAATGCTTGGTCTGGGGGAAAATGTGTGTAAATGGGTTAGTAACTGCCTTAGTGATAGAAAGCAGAGGGTGGTTATAAATGGTATAGTTTCTAACTGGGTCACTGTGACCAGTGGGGTACCGCAGGGGTCGGTATTGGGACCTGTTCTCTTCAACATATTCATTAATGATCTGGTAGAAGGTTTACACAGTAAAATATCGATATTTGCAGATGATACAAAACTATGTAAAGCAGTTAATACAAGAGAAGATAGTATTCTGCTACAGATGGATCTGGATAAGTTGGAAACTTGGGCTGAAAGGTGGCAGATGAGGTTCAACAATGATACATGTAAGGTTATACACATGGGAAGAAGGAATCAATATCACCATTACACACTGAACGGGAAACCACTGGGTAAATCTGACAGGGAGAAGGACTTGGGGATCCTAGTTAATGATAAACTTACCTGGAGCAGCCAGTGCCAGGCAGCAGCTGCCAAGGCAAACAGGATCATGGGGTGCATTAACCCCTTTCTGCCATTAGACGTACTATTGCGTCCATGTGGGGTGGGCTTTACTTCCCAAGGACGCAATAGTACGTCATATGCGATCGGCAGCGCTCACGGGGGGAGCGCCGCCGATCGCGGCCGGGTGTCAGCTGTTTATCGCAGCTGACATCCGGCACTATGTGCCAGGAGCGGTCACGGACCGCCCCCGGCACATTAACCCCCGGCACACCGCGATCAAAGATGATCGCGATGTGCCGGCGGTACAGGGAAGCACCGCGCAGGGATGGGGCTCCCTGCGGGCTTCCCTGAGCCCCCCGCAGCAACGCGATGTGATCGCGTTGCTGCGAGGGTCTCACCTCCCTCCCTGCTCCCTCCAGCCCCGGATCCAAGATGGCCGCGGATCCGGGTCCTGCAGGGAGGGAGGTGGCTTCACAGAGCCTGCTCAGAGCAGGCACTGTGAAGGCTGCAGAGCTGCATGTCAGATCAGTGATCTGACAGAGTGCTGTGCAAACTGTCAGATCACTGATCTGTGATGTCCCCCCCGGGACAAAGTAAAAAAGTAAAAAAAAAAAATTTCAAATGTGTAAAAAAAAATAAAGAAAAATATTCCAAAATAATGAAAAAAAATAATAAAAATATTATTCCCATAAATACATTTCTTTATCTAAATAAAAAAAAAAACAATAAAAGTACACATATTTAGTATCGCCGCGTCCGTAACGGCCCGACCTATAAAACTGGCCCACTAGTTAACCCCTTCAGTAAACACCGTAAGAAAAAAAAAAAAAAAACGAGGCAAAAAACAACGCTTTATTATCATACCGCCGAACAAAAAGTGGAATAACACGCGATCAAAAAGACAGATATAACTAACCATGGTACCACTGAAAACATAATCTTGTCCCGCAAAAAACGAGCCGCCATACAGCATCATCAGCAAAAAAATAAAAAAGTTATAGTCCTGAGAATAAAGCGATGCAAAAATAATTATTTTTTCTATAAAATAGTTTTTATCGTATAAAAGCGCCAAAACATAAAAAAATGATATAAATGAGGTGTCGCTGTAATCGTACTGACCCGAAAAATAAAACTGCTTCATCAATTTTACCAAACGCGCAACGGTATAAACGCCTCCCCCAAAAGAAATTCATGAATAGCTGGTTTTTGGTCATTCTGCCTCACAAAAATCAGAATAAAAAGCGATCAAAAAATGTCACGTGCCCGAAAATGTTACCAATAAAAACATCAACTCGTCCCGCAAAAAACAAGACCTCATATGACTCTGTGGACCAAAATATAGAAAAATTATAGCTCTCAAAATGTGGTAACGCAAAAAATATTTTTTGCAATAAAAAGCGTCTTTCAGTGTGTGACGGCTGCCAATCATAAAAATCCGCTAAAAAACCCGCTATAAAAGTAAATCAAACCCCCCTTCATCACCCCCTTAGTTAGGGAAAAATTAAAAAAATGTATTTATTTCCATTTTCCCATTAGGGCTAGGGTTAGAGTTAGGGCTAGGGTTAGGGCTAGGGTTAGGGCTAGGGTTAGGGCTAGGGTTAGGGTTAGGGTTAGGGCTAGGGTTAGGGCTAGGGTTAGGGCTAGGGTTAGGGTTAGGGCTAGGGTTAGGGTTAGGGCTAGGGTTAGGGCTAGGGTTAGGGTTAGGGCTAGGGTTAGGGCTAGGGTTAGGGCTAGGGCAAGGGCTAGGGTTAGGGTTAGGGCTAGGGTTAGGGCTAGGGTTAGGGCTAGGGTTAGGATTAGGGTTAGGGCTAGGGTTAGGGCTAGGGCTACAGTTTGGGTTGGGGCTAAAGTTACAGTTAGGGTTTAGATTACATTTACGGTTGGGAATAGGGTTGGGATTAGGGTTAGGGGTGTGTCAGGGTTAGAGGTGTGGTTAGGGTTACTGTTGGGATTAGGGTTAGGGATGTGTTTGGATTAGGGTTTCAGTTATAATTGGGGGGTTTCCACTGTTTAGGCACATCAGGGGCTCTCCAAACGCGACATGGCGTCCGATCTCAATTCCAGCCAATTCTGCGTTGAAAAAGTAAAACAGTGCTTCTTCCCTTCCGAGCTCTCCCGTGTGCCCAAACAGGGGTTTACCCCAACATATGGGGTATCAGCGTACTCAGGACAAATAGGACAACAACTTTTGGGGTCCAATTTCTCCTGCTACCCTTGGGAAAATACAAAACTCGGGGCTAAAACATATTTTTTGTGGGAAAAAAAAAGATTTTTTATTTTCACGGCTCTGCGTTATAAACTGTAGTGAAACACTTGGGGGTTCAAAGTTCTCACAACACATCTAGATTAGTTCCCTGGGGGGTCTAGTTTCCAATATGGGGTCACTTGTGGGGGGTTTCTACTGTTTAGGTACATTAGGGGTTCTGCAAACGCAATGTGACGTCTGCAGACCATTCCATCTAAGTCTGCATTCCAAATGGCGCTCCTTCCCTTCCGAGCTCTGCCATGCGCTCAAACGTTGGTTTCCCCCAACATACGGGGTATCAGTGTACTCAGGACAAATTGGACAACAACTTTTGTGGTCGAATTTCTCCTCTTACCCTCGGGAAAATACAAAACTGGGGGCTAAAAAATAATTTTGGGGGGAAAGATTTTTTTTTTTAATTTTCACGGCTCTGCGTTACAAACTGTAGTGAAACACTTGGGGGTTCAAAGCTATCACAACACATCTAGATGAGTTCCTTAGGAGGTCTAGTTTCCAAAATGGTGTCACTTGTGGGAGGTTTCTACTGTTTAGGTACATTAGGGGCTCTGCAAATGCAATGTGACACCTGCAGACCATTCCATCTAAGTCCTCATTCCAAATGGAGCTCCTTCCCTTCCGAGCCCTCCCATGCGCCCAAACAGTGGTTCCCCCCCACATATGGGGTATCAGCGCACTCAGGACAAATTGGACAACAAATTGTGGGGTCGAATTTCTCCTGTTACCCTCGGGAAAATACAAAACTGGGGGCTAAAAAATAATTTTTGTGGGAAAAAATTTTTGTTTTATTTTTACGGCTCTCCATTATAAACTTCTGTGAAGCCCTTGGTGGGTCAAAGCGCTCAGCACACATCTAGATAAGTTCCTAAGGGGGTCTACTTTCCAAAATGGTGTCACTTGTGGGGGGTTTCTACTGTTTAGGTACATTAGGGGCTCTGCAAACGCAATGTGACACCTGCAGACCATTCCATCTAAGTCTGCATTCAAATGGCACTCCTTCCCTTCTGAGCCCTCCCATGTGCCCAAACAGTGGTTCCCCCCACATATGGTGTATCATCGCACTCAGGACAAATTGGGCAACAAATTTTGGGGTCCAATTTCTCCTGTTACCCTCAGGAAAATACAAAACTGGGGGCTAAAAAAATAATTTTTGTGGGAAAAAAATTTTGTTTTATTTTTACGGCTCTGCATTATAAACTTCTGTGAAGCACTTGGTGGGTCAAAGTGCTCACCACACCTCTAGATAAGTTCCTTAGGGGGTCTACTTTCCAAAATGGTGTCATTTGTGGGGGGTTTCAATGTTTAGGCACATCAGTGGCTCTTCAAACGCAACATGGCGTCCCATCTCAATTCCTGTCAATTTTGCTTTGAAAAGTCAAACGGCGCTCCTTCCCTTCCGAGCTCTCCCATCCACCCAAACAGTGGTTTACCCCCACATATGGGGTATCAGCGTACTCAGGACAAATTGTACAACAACTTTTGGGGTCCAATTTCTTCTCTTACCCTTGGGAAAATAAAAAATTGGGGGCAAAAAGATAATTTTTGTGAAAAAATATGATTTTTTATTTTTACGGTTCTACATTATAAACTTCTGTGAAGCACTTGGTGGGTCAAAGTGCTCACCACACCTCTAGATAAGTTCCTTAGGGGGTCTACTTTCCAAAATGGTGTCACTTGTGGGGGGTTTCAATGTTTAGGCACATCAGTGGCTCTTCAAACGCAACATGACGTCCCATCTCAATTCCTGTCAATTTTGCATTGAAAAGTCAAACGGCGCTCCTTCCCTTCCGAGCTCTCCCATCCGCCCAAACAGTGGTTTGCCCCCACATATGGGCTATCAGCGTACTCAGGACAAATTGTACAACAACTTTTGGGGTCCAATTTCTTCTCTTACCCTTGGGAAAATAAAAAATTGGGGGCAAAAAGATAATTTTTGTGAAAAAATATGATTTTTTATTTTTACGGTTCTACATTATAAACTTCTGTGAAGCACTTGGTGGGTCAAAGTGCTCACCACACCTCTAGATAAGTTCCTTAGGGGGTCTACTTTCCAAAATGGTGTCACTTGTGGGGGGTTTCAATGTTTAGGCACATCAGTGGCTCTTCAAACGCAACATGACGTCCCATCTCAATTCCTGTCAATTTTGCATTGAAAAGTCAAACGGCGCTCCTTCCCTTCCGAGCTCTCCCATCCGCCCAAACAGTGGTTTGCCCCCACATATGGGCTATCAGCGTACTCAGGACAAATTGTACAACAACTTTTGGGGTCCAATTTCTTCTCTTACCCTTGGGAAAATAAAAAATTGGGGGCGAAAAGATAATTTTTGTGAAAAAATATGATTTTTTATTTTTACGGTTCTACATTATAAACTTCTGTGAAGCACTTGTTGGGTCAAAGTGCTCACCACACCTCTAGATAAGTTCCTTAGGGGGTCTACTTTCCAAAATGGTGTCACTTGTGGGGGGTTTCAATGTTTAGCCACATCAGGGGCTCTCCAAACGAAACATGGCGTCCCATCTCAATTCCAGTCAATTTTGCATTGAAAAGTCAAATGGCACTCCTTCGCTTCCGAGCTCTGCCATGCGCCCAAACAGTGGTTTACCCCCACATGTGGGGTATTGGCATACTCAGGACAAATTGTACAACAATGTTTGGGGTCCATTTTCTCCTGTTACCCTTGGTAAAATAAAACAAATTGGAGCTGAATTAAATTTTTTGTGAAAAAAAGTTAAATGTTCATTTTTATTTAAACATTCAAAAAATTCCTGTGAAGCACCAGAAGGGTTAATAAACTTCTTGAATATGGTTTTGAGCACCTTGAGGGGTGTAGTTTTTAGAATGGTGTCACACTTGGGTATTTTCTATCATATAGACCCCTCAAAATGACTTCAAATGAGATGTGGTCCCTAAAATAAAATGGTGTTGTAGAAATGAGAAATTGCTGGTCAACTTTTAACCCTTATAACTCCCTAACAAAAAAAATTTTGGTTCCAAAATTGTGCTGATGTAAAGTAGACATGTGGGAAATGTTACTTATTAAGTATTTTGTGTGACATATCTCTGTGATTTAATTGCATAAAAATTCAAAGTTGGAAAATTGCGAAATTTTCATAATTTTCGCCAAATTTCCATTTTTTTCACAAATAAACGCAGGTACTATCAAATAATTTTTACCATTGTCATGAAGTACAATATGTCACGAGAAAACAATGTCAGAATCACCAGGATCCATTGAAGCGTTCCAGAGTTATAACCTCATAAAGGGACAGTGGTCAGAATTGTAAAAATTGGCCCGGTCATTAACGTGCAAACCACCCTTGGGGGTAAAGGGGTTAAGAGAGGTCTGGATACACATGATGATAGCATTATACTGCCTCTGTACAAATCCCTAGTTAGACCGCACATGGAGTACTGTGTCCAGTTTTGGGCACCGGTGCTCAAGAAGGATATAATGGAACTAGAGAGAGTACAAAGGAGGGCAACAAAATTGATAAAGGGGATGGGAGAACTATAATACCCAGATAGATTAGCGAAATTAGGATTATTTAGTCTAGAAAAAAGACGACTGAGGGGCAATCTAATAACCATGTATAAGTATATAAGGGGACAATACAAATATCTCGCTGAGGATTTGTTTATACCAAGGAAGGTGACGGGCACAAGAGGGCATTCTTTGCGTTTGGAGGAGAGAAGTTTTTTCCACCAACATAGAAGAGGATTCTTTACTGTTAGGGCGGTAAGAATCTGGAATTGCTTGCCTGAGGAGGTGGTGATGGCGAACTCAGTCGAGGGGTTCAAGAGAGGCCTGGATGTCTTCCTGGAGCAGAACAATATTGTATCATACAATTATTAGGTTCTGTAGAAGGACGTAGATCTGGGGATTTATTATGATGGAATATAGGCTGAACTGGATGGACAAATGTCTTTTTTCGGCCTTACTAACTATGTTACTATGTTACTATGTTATAAATATATATTTTTCTCCACTTATTAGACACTTTTTCTCCTCCCACCTGCCTCCTGAAAACTCACAATCCACTTTGAAAAAGAGTTAAAATCCATCTAGCTCAAAACAAAATGTACTGCCAGCTTGAAAATGTGTTACGCTATAGCGCCTATTTAAGTTTATAGAAAGGGGAGGATGTGAAGTGAAGAGTAGGGAGAGACACTAACAGAAGCAGAGAAACTGATCTGTGCTGGTGTATCTCGAGGTAGTAACTTATCTCTTCTGGATGCACTGCTACACTGCTCTGCTCTGCTGTATATTGTCCTCCATCTTATTGCTTTGTGTTCTTGTATAGAAGATATCATAGCAGTTAGTCTCCACTCACCAGCTCAGAGACAACTGTAAATTAGAAAACTTGAGAAATGCAGGATACAAATCACAAAAGAGCCATTTATAGCCATAAATACTATTATTATACATGCTCACACATTACATCTAATTGTGTAAATGTACCCTAAGGCTGCATTTTTTTTGCATTTTTCCGTATTTTTTCACTATAAAAATGCGACAAAAAATGCATAAAAATTGCATACATATGCATACTGTCAATTAGAATATATTCCGCAACTTTTGTGCACATGATGCGTTGTTTCTGCGAAAAAAAATGCATCGCGGTAAAAAACGCAGCATGTTCATTCATTTTGCGGATTTTTCTCGTTTTCCCGGTATTTAATGCATTGAGAAAAAACGTGAAAAAAGCATGCGGATTTCTTGCAGAAAATGTCTGGTTTTCTTCAGGAATTTTCTGCAAGAAATCCTCCTGACGTGTGCACATACCCTAAATGACAATTTTACATGACATCTTTATTTTTCTTGTATTTCTACAGTCCAACAACCTGCCAGACTTAACCCCTTCATGACCTTGGGATTTTTCGTTTTTCCGTGTTCGTTTTTCACTCCTCTCCTTCCCAGAGCCATAATTTTTTTATTTTTCTGTCAATTTGGCCATGTGAGGGCTTATTTTTTGCGGGACGAGTTGTACTTTTGAACGACATCATTGGTTTTAGCATGTCGTGTACTAGAAAACGGGAAAAAAATTTCAGGTGCGGTGAAATCGCAAAAAAAGTGCAATCCCACACTTTTTTTGTTTGGCTTTTTTGCTAGGTTCACTAAATGCTAAAACTAACCTGCCATTATGATTCTCCAGGTCAGTACGAGTTCATAGACAGCTAACATGACTAGTTTTTTTTTTTACCTAAGTGGTGAAAAAAAATTCCAAACTTTGCTAAAAAAAAAAAAATGTGCCATTTTCCGATACTCGTAGCGTCTCCATTTTTCATGATCTGGGGTCAGTTGAGGGCTTATTTTTTGCGTGCTGAGGTGATGTTTTTAATTATAGAATTTTGGTGCAGATACATTCTTTTGATCGCCCGTTATTGCATTTTAATGCAATGTCGCGGCGACCAAAAAAACGTAAATTCTGGCATTTCGAATTTTTTTCTCGCTACGCTGTTTAGCGATTAGGTTAATGCTTTTTTTTAGTTGATAGATCGGGTGGTTCTGAGCGCGGCGATACCAAATATGCGTAGATTTGATATTTTTTTATTGATTTATTTTGATTGGGGCGAAAGGGGGGTGATTTAAACTTTTATATATTTTTTATTTTTTTCACATTTTTTTTAACTTTTTTTTTTTACTTTTGCCGTGCTTCAATAGCCTCCATGGGAGGCTAGAAGAAGGCACAGCACGATCGCCTCTGCTACATAGCAGCGATCTGCTGTTAGCTGCTATGTAGCTGAAAATCAGGTGTGCTGTGAGCGCCGACCACAGGCTGGGACGTCAGACGGCCAGAGCTTACTGCGTCTGCGCAGCACAGCAGTACACTGCGCAGGTGCCGGTTTTGAAACGTACACAGCGCTGAGGGGGCGGCGCCGAAAGCGCATTAAGATTGGAGTGATGGCAGAGGAGCGGTTAGAGCTGGGGAGTGAGGACCCGCCTCCCTGGCTAGAGACAGGAATTGTGGCTAAGTATAAAAACGCTTTATTTGGGGTATACTTGAACCTAAAACTAAAAGAGCCACCTTGTTAGAATGCAGCATTACTGCTGCACAAGGTGGCTATTTTAGTTTATAACGGCTGGAGGGGGGTGACAGTGGCCCTTTCAATACTGAAGTACAGCAAGATCTAAATAACTTGAATCTATCCTTGCAATAGGATTACTAACATATCAAAGATTTAGAGATCAGTTCTTGTTTAGAAGGAAAACAAATGCTGAGGATAGGAGATTCTCGAATATGCTGTAACCCTTCTCTAAGGTTCTTCTGTGTGAAGGCATGCAGTATTTGATTCTTAAGATAAATGCTATGTAAGAAATTAATAATAAGACTTCCTGACCTTCAAGGGCATTTATATGATCTATAAAGATATATGTTTTGATCTCGTTCAAAAAACATATTGAAGATAGCATGCCAATTAATCCCTTCCTATCTGACTCAATTTTTGTTTTAGTGCTTTTGTGTCATCCTCCCATTCTTTCAAGATTTTGAAGTTTGTGATTGTTATTTAAACCATAAGACTTTTTAAAACTTTATTTTTTAATAAAAAAAAATATTTTTTTAGCTGATTTTAAATGAACGATCTCATACTGCTCCACAACCTCCATGGTAACCCTTTTTAAACTCACAACTGCTTACCAGGGATAGTGGGAGGCATTGAGTGCCTTAATGTAGTGGCCCAAATTTAACCAATTAAATGCATTAACATTAACCCCTTCACCTCGTGTTAGGGTTGACGGAACGCATGAATATATATATATATATATATATATATATATATATATATATATATATATATATATTAGAAGTAGTAGGTGCGTTCGCAACCTGGGGTCCACCGTGCAGGAGAGAACCTGCTGCTAGTAAAGGTGGTATTATATGGCGGTATAAACGAACTCTGTTACTTCACAGATTCACAAGAAAAGAGAATGCTGTGCCCTGTTAACTTCACAGGGGAACACAGCTACTTAATAGAGCCGATATTGGTCATGCAGTGGACATAGCACACACGCAGCTCCTCTCCGGTGGAGCTGGAATTCTAGTGGCTATACGCCAGCCCTGAATCCATATTCACAAAACTCTTCACCAAAAGTGCCGGTATTCTAGGGGCTTATTTCAGCCAAACCCTGACCACATGCAAACTTGATCACACTGGCACTGAGCTCATTACATAGGATGATACTAGCGCATGGCCGTGCGGCTATGCTAACCTTTTATAGCTTTAGCAGTTAAGGACCTTCCTAGTGGTCCAATAGGAAACGCTTCAGGACCTGCACATGTGATCCCCGACCTACAATGTGAGGTCATCCTGTGGGCATGCCCAGTATGAGAAAAGCAGGACTTAGTCCCAGAAAGATCTGCTCGCCGCTGATCAGCGCTTTCTACAAAGGCAGAGCCTGGAAGAGAAGTAGTAACCAGTCGGCCAATATCAGCCCGAGATAGACGCTGGGACCGACGCCTCCGCTGAGAAGGCTCCACTGCGGCCGGAGAAGAATGGGAGACCACAGCGGAGATGGTTCGAGATTCCCCATGTGCAGAGGCGGGAACTCGACACCTAATATTACCCCCCTCCTAGGGCCCCCCTCCTTGGACCTTGCTACTCTCGAAGGCAGCAATGAGCTGCAGAGTTCGAATATACTCAGCAGGCTCCCAGGACCTGTCCTCTGGGCCATAACCCTTCCAGTCCACCAAATGAAAATTTTTGCCTCTTACCACCTTGCACCCGAAAATAGCGCTCACCTCGTAATCGTCCATAGACGAACCTGATGTCCCGGCAGATGACTTGGAAAACCGGGACATGTATACGGACTTCAAGAGGAACACATGAAAGGTGTCAGTGAAACCGAGCATGGAGGAAGGGCCAGACGGTAGACCACAGGGTTAGCCTGTTCGATGACCTTGAAGGGACCCAAGTAGCGAGGTGCAAACTTAGTGGACTCAACTCGCAGCCAAATATTACAGGCGGAGAGCCACAGTAAGTCACCAGGAGCAAAGGTCGGAGCGGGGCACCGATGTGCATCAGCGGAGGACCTCATTCTCTCCTTGGAGGTCTGTATGACATCCTAATTGCGGTCCCAAATGTCCCGTGCCTTCACAGCACAGTCTGCCACCCTGGAGTCAGCGGAAGACATGGGCATGGGCACAGGAACATACGAATGCTGGCCCTAATTAAGGAGGAATGGAGTCTGACCAGTGGAGTTGGCTACGACGTTGTTAAGCTCAAACTCCGCCCATGGTAGCAAGGATGCCCAGTCATCCTGCCTGGCAGAAATAAAATGTCATAAATATGTGACCAGGGTCTGGTCGGGATGATATGCCGAGGAAAGATTCAAGTCAATACTGAGAAGACGACAAAGCTCTCTCCAGAATCGAAACGCAAACTGGGGACCCCGGTCACTGAAAATTTTGTCCGGCATACCGTGTAGGTGAAAGATGTGTTTGATTAACAATGCTGCCAGAGCCCTGCAGAAGGTAGCTGTGGAAGAGGCACCAAGTGCACCATTTTGGAAAAATGGTCGGTGATCACCCAAATAACGGTGCAGCTACGAGACTTGGGTAAGCCCACCACAAAATTCATTCCAACCATCTCCCAGGGCCTCTCCGCCACTGGCAGGGGTAAAGCAACCCAGCTGGTATTTGACGAGGAGACTTGTTTTTGGCGCAGGAGACACACGCCTGAACATAGTCTGCGATGTCACGGGCCTTATGCGTCCACTAGTTTGTCCTCGGCAGTAGCTCAGATGTCCTTTTGGACCCAAAATGTTCACCCACCCTGGATGAGTGAGCCCAAGAGAGAACCTCCGGTCGCAAATTTGCTGGTACAAAAGTCTTGCCCGGAGGCACAGACTCTAGCAAAACCGGGGCCACAATTTTCAGGCCCTCGGAAGGGACAATAAGCCAAGGCTCCTCTTGCTCCTCCTCAGATGATACAACGGAGCGAGAGAGACTGTCGGCATGAATTTTCTTCCCAGAAAGAAAATGGAGGGTGAAATGGAACTGGAAGAAGAACAAGGACCATGTGGCCTGGCAAGAATTTAACCGCTGGACTGTCTGTATGTAGACCAGATTCTTGTGGTCTGTGAATACTTGGAAGGGAAAGCGAGCCCCCTCCAAAAGATGTCTCCACTCTGAGAAGGCCAACTTCATTGCTAGCAACTCCCTGTCCCTGATGGAGTAATTCCTCTCCACTAGTGTGAACGTCTTGGAAAAGAAGAAGCAAGGATGCATCCAACCTTGAGCATCCTTTTGGAAGAGGACTGCTCCAGCACCAACGGATGAGGCATCCACCTCCATTATAAACGGCTTATCTACATCGGGGCGATGTAGGATGGGAGCGCTAGCAAAATGGAACTTAATAGAAGTGAAGGCTTTGGAGACCTCCTCAGACCACAATTTGGGATTGGCTCCCTTCTTGGTGAGGGCTACCAAGGGAGCTACCAAAGTTGAGAAATGAGGGCTGAACTGGTGATAATAGTTAATGAACCCCATAAAGCTCTGCACCACTTTAAAAGAATAGGGTTCTTACCAGTCCATCACAGCCTGTAGTTTGGCTGGATCCATAGGCAATCCCTGGGCGGAGATGATATAGCCCAGGAAAGGCAAGGACTCCTGCTCAAACACACATTTCTCCAACTTGGTGTAGAGGGAATAGGCTTGTAATTGGTCGAAGACTTTGCAAACATCATATTGAGAGTCAATATCTGGAGAGTAGATGAGAATATCACCCAGATAGACTACGACCGAGGTGGAGAGCATATCCTGGAAGATATCGTTTACAAAGTCTTGGAAAACGGCTGGGGCATTACAGAGCCCAAAGGGCATCACTAGATATTCATAGTGCCTATTCCTGGTGTTAAAAGCCATCTTCCATCTGTCCCCCTCACGGATGCGAATCAATTTGTATGCACCCCGCAGATCTAGTTTAGTAAATACTAGTGTTGAGCATTCCGATACCGCAAGTATCGGGTATCGGCCGATATTTGCGGTATCGGAATTCCGATACTGAATTCCGATACTTCCCGCGTATCGGATACCGGAATCGGAAGTTCCCAGAATTCAAATTGAACGCAGCAGCCAATGAGGAATGAATGAAAGTGTGGGCACATCCTGTTTAGCATGGTGGGCATGTAAGTACTGGCAAGGCTTGGATTGGCTGCTGAAATGATGTCACTCTGCACTATAAAAAAGCGCTGCCGCCATTTTGCGCTCACTCTGCTGTGATTTCAGTTAGGGACAGGACGCTGTGTTCTAACTGAGGGCCAGTTGAGCTTGCTAATTGCTTTATTTTCCTTTCCAAAGGCTAATTTAGCAAAACGCTGTGTGTTCTTCACTGTTCACCTTGCTCTTGCCTTGCAGTGCTGTTTTAACAGCGTTCTGCAAGGTCTCTGTGTGTGTGTGTGTGTGCAGCTCACTCTGTAGTCTGTGTGCAGCCATATACCCGGTTGTATTCAGCTCAGGGGGGGTTCACACTGCCTCACACAGTTGTTCTTTTTTGCTCTTAGTGCAGCCTGCTGCACATTTTTTCTCAAATTTCCTATTAGTGTTTTTCCACCAGTCTCCAGCTCTATTGTGGAAAAACACTACATAGGATAACCTAGAGGGGGGTTTTTGGGCCTTGCAGCGCCGTTTACGGCTGTCTGCACGGTCTCCGTGTGAGCCCAGCTCGCCCTGTAGTCTGTGTGCAGCCATAGCCGGTTGGATTCAGCTCAGGGTTCGTTACTGGCTCATACCTTGAGAAAAATATTCCTTTTTTTCAAATAGTGCAGCCTGTTTAAAATTTGAAAAAAAAAATTCCTATTAGTGTCTTTCCACTCGTATCCAGCTAAATAGTGGAAAAACACTATATAGGATAACCTAGAGGAGGGTTTTTTGGCCTTGCAGCGCCGTTTACGGCTGTCTGCACGGTCTCCGTGTGAGCCCAGCTCGCCCTGTAGTCTGTGTGCAGCCATAGCCGGTTGGATTCAGCTCAGGGTTCGTTACTGGCTCATACCTTGAGAAAAATTTTCCTTTTTTTCAAATAGTGCAGCCTGTTTAAAATTTGAAAAAAAAAATTCCTATTAGTGTCTTTCCACTCGTATCCAGCTAAATAGTGGAAAAACACTATATAGGATAACCTAGAGGAGGGTTTTTTGGCCTTGCAGCGCCGTTTACGGCTGTCTGCACGGTCTCCGTGTGAGCCCAGCTCGCCCTGTAGTCTGTGTGCAGCCATAGCCGGTTGGATTCAGCTCAGGGTTCGTTACTGGCTCATACCTTGAGAAAAATTTTCCTTTTTTTCAAATACTGCAGCCTGTTTAAAATTTGAAAAAAAAAAAATTCCTATTAGTGTCTTTCCACCAGTCTCCAGCTCAATTGTGGAAAAACACTACATAGGATAACCTAGAGGGTTTTTTTGGGGCCTTGCAGCGCCGTTTACGGCTGTCTGCACGGTCTCTGTGTGAGCGCAGCTCGCCCTGTAGTCTGTGTGCAGCCATAGCCGGTTGGATTCAGCTCAGGGTGCGTTACTGCCTCATACCTTGAAAAACAATTTCCTTTTTTTCAAATAGTGCAGCCAGTTTAAAATTTGAAAAAAAAAATTCCTATTAGTGTCTTTCCACTTGTATCCAGCTAAATAGTGGAAAAACACTATATAGGATAACCTAGAGGAGGGTTTTTTGGCCTTGCAGCGCCGTTTACGGCTGTCTGCACGGTCTCCGTGTGATTTAAACTAGCTCTGTAGCCCGATCTGCACCAAAAAAAAGGTTAAGTTCACCAAACACAACTTAACACTTGTGTAGGCCACATTTGAAAAATAATAAAGTTTAGTCCACAATTTACAACATTAGTGTTTCTTACACCTGTTAGGAGGAGCATTACAGGAATAAGCACACTAAGGCCTTAGTACTTTTCTGCTTATCTTTATCTGTCAACCAAGATGAAGAGGGCAGGGAGTAAGGCACGTGGGCGTGGGCGCGGAGCAGGGAGAGGAGCAGGGAGAGGACGTGGTGATTCTGTGCCTGCTGCGGGCGCCGGTGACTCGTCGTCACTCAGTTTCAGCAGGGAACAGTCCTTCATGCGCAGCTTTGTCGGAGAGCGCCGTGCACCGCTGCTGCGTGAAGACCAAATTGAAGCCGTTGTCGGGTGGATGGCAGCTAACGCCTCGGCATCGACTTCAGTTAGTGCCACATCCTCTCAGGCACAGAGCACTGGAGAGCAGCCATCTGTCTCTTCACCACCTGCCAAATTGGCCAGGCAGTCAGAGAGCCCAGGACAGGAGCCGTCTCTACTTCTGTTCTCTGAATCTCTTGGCTTGGAAACAGGGGGCCAGCCAAGCAGCATTGGAGAAATGGAAGAAGAGGCAGTGTGCAGTGATGCCCAACACCTTTTTCTCTCTGACTCTGAAGAGGCAGGTGGGCCAGTGCCTCCGGTGACCACAGCGCAGTACGCATCTGATGATGAAACTCAGGTGCCGCTTTCTCGTGCGTACTGTGCTGCTGAGACTACCCAGGAGGAGCAGTTGGTGGCAGAGGGTAGTGGAGATGATGAGGTCCTTGACCCATCGTGGCGTGAGGAACAGGAAGGTGGTGGGAGCAGCTCAGAGGAAGAGCTTCCTCTTACGGGCCAAAGAGGGAGAGGGAGGGGGAAGACTGCGGAGCCTGTAGCCTCCACTTTGGCACCCGTTAGGAGCCTGTCTCTTTCCAAAGCCAAAAAGGGCGCTCCCAAGACTTGCAGTGCCTGGTCCTTTTTTGACACAGTTGCAGATGACATTTGTTTTGTCAAATGCAAGCTGTGTCATCATAAAGTAAAAAGAGGGAAAAATGTCAGCAACCTCAATACCACAAATATGTGGAAACATGTGCGGACCAGGCACGCGGTGGAGTTACAGAAACACACTGAAGATGTAGGCCAACCAACAGCGGCAGCTACCACCTCTTCAGCTCGTGTTGCCTCTTCCTCCAGCTCACGCACAGCTGGTTTGGCTTCCTCCCAGAGACCTTGTGTAATTCCACCCACAGCACCACCTTCCCAGTCATCCTCACACTCCCAGTCTACTCTACAGCCATCGGTAGTACAGGCATGGGAGAAAAGGCGGGCATTCTCGGCCAACCACCCCCGAGCACAGGCTCTGAATGCAGGCATTGCCAAACTGTTGTCCCTGGAAATGCTCTCGTTCAGGCTGGTGGAGACTGACAGCTTCCGTGACTTGATGGCATTGGCAGTCCCACAGTACAAGGTGCCCAGCCGCTTTTACTTCAGCAGGCAGGCTGTCCCTGCCCTGCACAGGCATGTTGAGGCAAACATAAAACATGCGCTACTGAACGCCGTCAGTAGCAAGGTCCACCTCACCACCGATGCGTGGACCAGTCAGCATGGACAGGGGCGATATGTTTCCCTCACTGCCCATTGGGTTAATGTTGTTGAGCCAGGTACAGATCGTGCGAGTGGCGCAGGACGTGTCCTGCCCACTCCAAGGATTGCAGGAATCCAGTCTGTACGCATCGACTCCTCCTCTTACACCAGTTCCTCTGATTCCTCTCTGCAGGATCCGTCACAGTCCACCCCCACATGGACCCGTGAACGTTTACCTATGACCGACATGAGCACAGCCGTGGCCAAACGTCAGCAGGCCGTCTTGAAACTAGTTTCATTGGGGCATCGAAGCCACACAGCGCAGGAGCTCTGGAATGCCATAAAGCAGGAGAGCGATATGTGGTTACTGCCAGCGAATCTCCAGCCAGGCATGGTAGTGTGTGACAATGGCCGAAATCTGGTGGCAGCTTTGGCCCTTGGCAACCTCACTCACATCCCATGTCTGGCACATGTGCTCAATTTGGTTGTGCAGAGTTTTCTGAGGGACTATCCGGATCTTGATGCCCTGCTGCACAAGGTCCGCCTAGAGTGTGCTCACTTGCGGCGTTCCAGCTTGGCCAGATCCCGCATTGCTGCTCTGCAGCGCCGATTCCGCCTTCCGGAACAACGCATCATATGTGACCTACCTACCCGGTGGAATTCCACGTTACATATGTTGGAGCGGTTGTGTGAGCAGCAGCAAGCAGTTATGGAGTACCAGCTGCATCAGGCGCAAAGAAGTCGCAGTCAGCGCCGATCAGACTTCACAACCACAGAGTGGGCCACTATGAAGGACGTCTGCCAGGTTTTGCGTCCTTTTGATTATTCCACGCGGATGGCAAGTGCAGATGATGCACTAGTCAGCATGACTGTCCCCCTTATCTGCCTGCTTCAGCAAACTTTGCAAGGGTTAAGGGATGATGTGGTGGAAGAGGTGGAGGATGAGGAGTCACCTTTTCCATCAGCTTCTGGAGAGTCAGCGCCACGTGGTTCCTCACAAAGGGGTACGCAGGGGCCAATTTGTGAGGAGGATGAGGAGGAGTCAATGGAGGAGGAAGAGCTCCGTCCAGAGGAGGGAGCGACACAATTGTCCAGTGGTCAGTGTGTACAGCGAGGGTGGGGTGATGACGAGCGGGCAGAGATCATGTCTCAAGCAGGGGACAGCGTTTCTGGGCCGGTTGGCACTCTGCAGCACATGGTGGATTTCATGCTGCAGTGCCTGAGAAACGACCGCCGCATCGACCATATTCTCAACATGCCTGATTATTGGGTGTTCACCCTCCTCGATCCTCGCTACCGGGACAACGTCCAAAACCTCATCCCTGCGTTGACCCGGGAGCGTAAATTGCGGGAGTACCACGACACACTGGTGAATTCCATCATCTTCTCCTGTCCAACTGAGAGGAGTGCTGCTAGTGCTTTACAAAGCAGCTCAGTGCGTCGAGGCAGTGGGGGAGGCTCTGCCCAAAGAGGGAGCAGAAGCAGTGCCTCTGCCCAAGGCAAGCCCAGTATGGCACAACTCTGGCACACTTTTGTGTGCCCGCCCCAAATGTCTACACCATCACCGGCGGCTCCAGTCAGCAGGAGGCAACGGTTCCGTCAGATGGTGACAGACTACATGGCTTGCCCTCTTACTGTACTCCCAGACGGCTCTTCCCCGTTCAAGTTTTGGGTCTCTAAGCTGGATACATGGCCAGAGCTAAGCCAGTATGCATTGGAGGTGCTGGCTTGCCCTGCGGCTAGTGTCTTATCGGAACGTGTCTTTAGTGCCGCAGGTGGTGTACTAACAGACCGTCGCATGCGACTATCCTCCGATAACGTTGACCGGCTTACTTTCCTGAAAATGAACCAGGCCTGGATCTCGCAGGAATTTGCCACTCCTCTGCCTGATTAAGTAATTGGGTGTCATCCAGGTCTCCTGCTGTGTTCATCTTTCTACCACCTGAACTGCTATTCCTGGGCTCCAACACCGCCAGTTGCGGCTCAGAAGTGCAGGCTGCACAGTAAAAACATACGACCCAGTGTTATTGGGTTTCAGTAACGTCAGCTGATCCCCAGCTGTGTAGCCGGCAATGTGTCCTGCGACCGCCACGCTGGCACAACAACCTAAATGTAAGGGAACCTGTCCCCCCCCCCCCCCCCCGTCGTTTGTTACTGAAAGAGCCATCTTGTGCAGCAGTAATGCTGCGCAAGGAAAAGGTAGCTCTTTTTTTTTAGCTCTTTGCACACGCAGAACTTAACACTTATAAAATGTGTTCACTGATACCGTTATACCGTCCCGGAGCTGGGACTTTCCTTCGTAATGTGACGCAGCACAGCCGTCATTCCTACCCCCTTGGTGCCATGCGCTGCCTCCTCAGCGTTGTTTTAAGCTGTCACGGAGCCTGCGCTGTTCTGTTATCCCTTGGGCATGCCCTATTTGCGCTGCCTGTCTTCTGACATAATTTGGTGTCAGGCTGGCTGCGCCTGTGCGGCCGCGGTGCCCGAGATCCCGCCTCGCAGTGTCTTCTGATTGAGTCACACTGCGGGCCTGGGATCCATGGGCATGCGCAGTGCATATCTTCCCCTCGGGCTCTCGCTCATTTCCCTCCGCCTTCTTTAGACTGTGCGCCGTCAGCTGATCCCTAGCATGCCACGGCCGTGACACCGCACAGTCTGAAGAAGAGGGAAGGAGGGGAGTGAGAGTCGAGGTTATGCACTGTGCATGCCCATGGTTCCAAGGCCCGCAGTGGGATTACGTTAGATGAGACTGCGAGGTGGGATCTGGAGCAGCGTGGACGCACAGGCACTGACAGCCTGACACCAAATTATGTCAGAAGACAGGCAGCGCTAATTGGGCATGGCCAAGGGCTAACAGAACAGCGCAGGCTCCGTGACAGCTTAAAACAACGCTGAGGAGGCAGCGCACGGCATCAAGGGGATAGGAATGACAGCTGTGCTGTGTCCCATTACGAAGGAAATTCGCACCTCCGGAACGGTTTAACGGTATAAAGGGACACATTTTTAGTGTTTACTTCGGTGTTTGCAAGGAGCATAATTAAAAGAGCAACCTTTTCCTTTTGCATCCTTAGTGCTGCACAACATGGCTCTTTCAGCTACAAACGTCTTGGGGGGGGGGGGGTTAAAGGTTTCCTTTCAACTTGCTCCAATCAGGCTTCGGCTTACACTCTGTTCCTCTGCTCCTCCTGCTGTCCCTGGGCTCTAACACCGCCAGTTGGTGCCTGGAAGTGCTGTGTGCACAGTCAACAGTCGCTCCTCTGTTATTGGGGTTCAGTAACGTCAGCTGATCCCCAGCTGTGTGTGCGGCAATACCTCCAATCTGCTCCTCCTGCTGTCCCTGGGCTCTAACACCGCCAGTTGGTGCCTGGAAGTGCTGTGTGCACAGTCAACAGTCGCTCCTCTGTTATTGGGGTTCAGTAACGTCAGCTGATCCCCAGCTGTGTGTGCGGCAATACCTCCAATCTGCTCCTCCTGCTGTCCCTGGGCTCTAACACCGCCAGTTGGTGCCTGGAAGTGCTGTGTGCACAGTCAACAGTCGCTCCTCTGTTATTGGGGTTCAGTAACGTCAGCTGATCCCCAGCTGTGTATCCGGCAACGTGTCATGCGACCGCCACGCTGGCACAACTAAAATGTAAGGGGACCTGTCCCCCCCCCCCCTAGGCGTTTGTTACTGAAAGAGCCACCATGTGCAGCACTAATACTGCACAAGGGAAAGGTCGCTCTTGAAATTATGCTCCTTGCAAACGCTGAACTACACACTCATGTAATGTGTCCCCTCACACCGTCCAACCGTCCCGGAGGTGGGACTTTCCTTTGTAATGTGACGCAGCACAGCCGTCATTGCTACCCCTTTGGCACCGTGCGCTGCCTCCTTAGCGTTGTTTGATTCCGTCATGGACCCTGCGCTGTTATGTTATCCCTTGGCCATGCACAGTTTGCGCTGCCCGTCCTCTGACATCATTTGTTGTCGTCCTGGCTGCGCCTGTGCGTCCACGCTGCCCGAAATCACACCTCGCAGTGTCGTCTAATGTGATCCCACAGTGGGCCTGGTATCCATGGCCATGCGCAGTGCATATACTAGCCTCTCACTCCCCTTCTTCACGCTTCTTCAGACTAGGCGGCGTCAGCTGATCCCTAATAGCATGCCACGGCCGTGACGCCGCACAGTCTGAAGAAGCAGGAAGGAGGTGAGTGAGAGGCGATGATATGCACTGCGCATGCCCATGGATCCCTGGCCCGCAGTGGGACTACATTAGATGACACTGCAAGGTTGGATCTCGGGCAGCTTGGACGCACAGGCACTGCCAGCCTGACACCTACATGATGTCAGAAGACGGGCACCGCTAACTGTGCATGGCCAAGGGATAACATTACAGTGCGGGCTCCGTGACAGAACCAAACAACGTTGAGGAGGTGGTGCCCGGCACCAAGGGGGTTGGAATGACGGCTGTGCTGTGTCACATTACAAAGGAAAGTCCCACTTCCGGGATGGTTTGACGGTGTGAGGGGACACATTATATGAGTGTGTACTTCAGCGTTTGCAAGGAGCATAATTTTCGGAGCCACCATTTTCCATGTGCAGTATTACTGCTGTACAAGATGGCTCTTTCAGCAACAAATGCCTGGGGGGGGGGGGTTAAAGGTTCCCTTTCAACTTGCTCCACTGCAGGCTTCGGCCTACACTCTGCTCCTCTTTGATTCCCTGGGTTTCAACACTGTCAGTTGCCACCTGGAAGTGTTGTCTACACAGAAAAAACACTAGGTGATGTGTCAGTGGGGTTCAGCACCGCCAGCTGTTCCCCTGCTGTGTAGTCGGCAACGTGTCCAGCACAAGCCACGCTGGCACAACAGAACAAAAGCTGCCACCAGTGCAGGCTTCGGCCTACACTCTGCTCCTCTCCTCCTCCTGCTGACCCTGGGCTCAAACACCGCTAGTTTTTGCCCGGAAGTGCTAGCTGCACAGAGAAAAACACCAGCCAATGTGTTAGTGGGGTTCAGCAACGCCAGCTGTTCCCCTGCTGTGTAGCCGGCAACGTGACCTGCAAACGCCATGCAGGCACAGGAACTGAAATTAAAAGGGAACCTGGCCCCACCCCCCCAGGTGTTTCTATGTATAACAGCCACCTAGTACAGCAGTACTGCTGCATTTGTACAAGGTGGCTGACTTTTTCTCCTTGCCCACGTGTAACTCAACACGTACAAAATGTGTCTCATTGAGACCATTCCACTGTCCCTGAGGTGTGACTTTCCTTTGTAATGATACGCAGCACCCCCCTTGGTAGCGTTTCCCGTCTTTTGTCATCATGGTTAGCTGGCTGCGCCTGTGCATCCGCCCTGCTAGAAACAACGCCCCTCGTTGTCATATTTATTTTGTCAGCGAGGGTGTGGTTTATGGGCACGAGCAGTGCATATGTTCGCCTGTCTTAACTCATCTCCTTCCGCCTTCTTCAGACTGTGCGGCCTCCTGGCCGTGGTAGGCGATAAGGGATCAGCTGAGGCCGCCCAGTCTGGAGCAGGTGTAAGGACATGTGTAAGCGGCAAACCTATTTACTGCACAAGGCCACGAATCCCAGCCACGCAGTGTGATTTTTTGAAAACACACTGTGGGTCTGGGATTCATGTCCATCGCTAACCGCAACGGCCGACATGAAATGAGGTCAGAAGACAGGAAGCGCTCACAGCGCATGGCCAAGGGATCACAATAGCGCAGACTCCTGTACAGCAAATAACAACGCTCAGGAATCTGTGCCCAGTACCTAGGTGCAAATTTTGACACCTGTGCTGCGTCTCGTTAAAAAGACAAGTCACGCCTCCACAACTGTTTGACAGTATAATGGGCTAAATAGTGTACGTGTTTTAGTCAGCGTGTGCAAGGAGCAAAACAAATAGAGCAACCTTTTACTTGTGCAGCATTAATGCTGCACAAGGTGTGGCTCTTGTACCTTGCAACACCTGAGGGGGGGGTTAAAGGTAACCTTTGAAATTGGTTCAACTAGGCTTCGGCCTACACTCTGCTCCTCTACTCCTCCTGCTGACCCTGGGCTCAAACACCGCTAGTTTTTGCCCGGAAATGCTAGCTGCACAGAGAAAAACACCAGCCAATGTGTTAGTGGGGTTCAGCACCGCCAGCTGTTCCCCTGCTGTGTAGTCGGCAACGTGTCCAGCACAAGCCACGCTGGCACAACAGAACAAAAGCTGCCACCAGTGCAGGCTTCGGCCTACACTTTGCTCCTCTCCTCCTCCTGCTGACCCTGGGCTCAAACAACGCCAGTTTCTGCCCGGACATGCTAGCTGCACAGAGAAAAACACCAGCCAATGTGTTAGTGGGGTTCAGCACCGCCAGCTGTTCCCCCGCTGTGTAGCCGGCATCGTGTCCAGCACAAGCCACGCTGGCACAACTGACCAAAAGCTGCCACCAGTGCAGGCTTCGGCCTACACTTTGCTCCTCTCCTCCTCCTGCTGACCCTGGGCTCAAACACCGCTAGTTTTTGCCCGGAAATGCTAGCTGCACAGAGAAAAACACCAGCCAATGTGTTAGTGGGGCTCAGCAACGCCAGCTGTTCCCCTGCTGTGTAGTCGGCAACGTGTCCAGCACAAGCCACGCTGGCACAAGAGAACAAAAGCTGCCACCAGTGCAGGCTTCGGCCTACACTTTGCTCCTCTCCTCCTCCTGCTGACCCTGGGCTAAAACAACGCCAGTTTCTGCCCGGACATGCTAGCTGCACAGAGAAAAACACCAGCCAATGTGTTAGTGGGGTTCAGCACCGCCAGCTGTTCCCCTGCTGTGCAGCTTGCAACGTGACCTGCAAACGCCACGCAGGCACATGAACTGAAATTGAAGGGAGCCTGGCCCCCACCCCCAGGTGTTTCTATGTATAACAGCCACCTTGTACAGCAGTACTGCTGCATTTGTACAAGGTGGCTGATGTTTTCTCCTTGCCCACGTGGAACTCAACACGTACAAAATGTGTCTCTTTGAGACCATTCCACTGTCCCTGAGGTGTGACTTTCCTTTCTAATGATACGCAGCACCCCCCTTGGTAGCGCTTCCCGTCTTCTGACATCATTGGTTGGCTACTTGCGCCTGTTCGTCCGCCCTGCCTGAATAAAATGCTCCTCGTTGTCTTAATTATTTTGACTGCGAGGGTGTGATTGATGGGCACGAGCAGTGCATATCTTCGCCTGTCTTAACTCATCTCCTTCCGCCTTCTTCAGACTGTGCAGCCTCATGGCCGCGGCATGCGAGAAGGGATCAGCAGAGGCCGCCCAGTCTGAAGCAGGTGTAAGGACGTGTGTGAGCGGCCAAAATATTTACTGCTCAAGGCCACGAATCCCAGCACCGCAGTGTGGCTTTATGAAAAGACACTGTGGGTCTGGGATTTATGGCCATCGTTAACCGCACCGGCCAACATGAAATGATGTCATAAGATGGGCAGCGCTAACAGGGCATTGCCAAGGGATAACACAAGAGCGCAGACTCCTGTACAGCAAATAACAACGCTCAGGAAGCTGCGCCAAGCACCAAGGCGTTATTTTGGACACCTGTGTTGCGTCTCATCAAAAAACCAAGTCACGCATCCACTACAGTTTGACTGTAGAATGGGGTAAATTGTGTATGTCTTTCATTCAGCGTGTGCAAGTAGACAAATTAATAGAGCAACCTTTCACTTGTGCAGCATTAATACTGCACAAGGTGTGTCTCTTGTACTTTGTAACACCTGAGGGGGGGGTTAAAGGTTTCCTTTGAAATTGGTTCAACTAGGCTTCGGCCTACACTCTGCTCCTCTCCTCCTCCTCCTGCTTCAACACGGGCTCTAACATCGCTAGTTTTTGCCCGCAAGTGCTAGCTGCACAGATAAAAACACACGCCATTGTGTTAGTGGGGTTCAGCAACGCCAGCTGTTCCCCCAGTGTGTAGCCGGCAAAGTGTCCTGCAAACGCAACGCAGACACAAAGCTGCCTCCAGTGCAGGCTTCGGCCTACACTCATCTCCCCCTGCTTACCCTTTGCTCCAACACCGCTAGTTGGGGCTCTAGGAAGACAATCTTTAATAGGCAAGGCAACGCATCCGGGTTCCAGCACCGCCAGCTGGTTCTCGGCAGTGTTCTTGTCACAGGTACTCCCTCGTGCCAAGCCTGGTTTCAGCACCGTCAGCTGTTTCCGGGTTGTGTCAACTTCACTGAGACGCCTATGCTTGCCCCGTCGTGGGGCGGTCGAGTTAGCCAACTCCAGGGTGCCTCCAGTTTAGGAGCTTCCTATGTGGGCTGCGTGAACTGGTAGTCAAGGCTGGTTCTGTAGTGCCAGTAGGCCCAGCTCCCCCTGTAGGACTGTTGGGGTTCGGTAACTGCGGCTGCCTCGCGGCCTAGCTGTTCTCTCCTCTCCTGTGGGCCTTCGGGTCCACCACCTGGTTCCAGCACCGTCAGCTGGTTCCGGGCCGAGCCTTTGGCTTAGGTGCCTCCTCCTGGGTATCCAAGTTCCGCCAACGCCAGGCGGTCCTTGGTAGTGCTTTTAAGCGCGGGCACCTACAGCTTAGTAACCGGGTTCCAGCACCGTCAGCTGGTCCTCGGTCGTGCCATTGGCTCTTGCACACTGGGGCAACGCATCCGGGTTCCAGCACCGCCAGCTGGTTCTCGGCAGTGTTCTTGTCACAGGTACTCCCTCGTGCCAAGCCTGGTTTCAGCACCGTCAGCTGTTTCCGGGTTGTGTCAACTTCACTGAGACGCCTATGCTTGCCCCGTCGTGGTGCGGTCGAGTTAGCCAACTCCAGGGTGCCTCCAGTTTAGGAGCTTCCTATGTGGGCTGCGTGAACTGGTAGTCAAGGCTGGTTCTGTAGTGCCAGTAGGCCCAGCTCCCCCTGTAGGACTGTTGGGGTTCGGTAACTGCGGCTGCCTCGCGGCCTAGCTGTTCTCTCCTCTCCTGTGGGCCTTCGGGTCCACCACCTGGTTCCAGCACCGTCAGCTGGTTCCGGGCCGAGCCTTTGGCTTAGGTGCCTCCTCCTGGGTATCCGAGTTCCGCCAACGCCAGGCGGTCCTTGGTAGTGCTTTTAAGCGCGGGCACCTACAGCTTAGTAACCGGGTTCCAGCACCGTCAGCTGGTCCTCGGTCGTGCCATTGGCTCTTGCACACTGGGGCAACGCATCCGGGTTCCAGCACCGCCAGCTGGTTCTCGGCAGTGTTCTTGTCACAGGTACTCCCTCGTGCCAAGCCTGGTTTCAGCACCGTCAGCTGTTTCCGGGTTGTGTCAACTTCACTGAGATGCCTATGCTTGCCCCGTCGTGGGGCGGTCGAGTTAGCCAACTCCAGGGTGCCTCCAGTTTAGGAGCTTCCTATGTGGGCTGCGTGAACTGGTAGTCAAGGCTGGTTCTGTAGTGCCAGTAGGCCCAGCTCCCCCTGTAGGACTGTTGGGGTTCGGTAACTGCGGCTGCCTCGCGGCCTAGCTGTTCTCTCCTCTCCTGTGGGCCTTCGGGTCCACCACCTGGTTCCAGCACCGCCAGCTGGTTCCGGGCCGAGCCTTTGGCTTAGGTGCCTCCTCCTGGGTATCCGAGTTCCGCCAACGCCAGGCGGTCCTTGGTAGTGCTTTTAAGCGCGGGCACCTACAGCTTAGTAACCGGGTTCCAGCACCGTCAGCTGGTCCTCGGTCGTGCCATTGGCTCTTGCACACTGGGGCAACGCATCCGGGTTCCAGCACCGCCAGCTGGTTCTCGGCAGTGTTCTTGTCACAGGTACTCCCTCGTGCCAAGCCTGGTTTCAGCACCGTCAGCTGTTTCCGGGTTGTGTCAACTTCACTGAGACGCCTATGCTTGCCCCGTCGTGGGGCGGTCGAGTTAGCCAACTCCAGGGTGCCTCCAGTTTAGGAGCTTCCTATGTGGGCTGCGTGAACTGGTAGTCAAGGCTGGTTCTGTAGTGCCAGTAGGCCCAGCTCCCCCTGTAGGACTGTTGGGGTTCGGTAACTGCGGCTGCCTCGCGGCCTAGCTGTTCTCTCCTCTCCTGTGGGCCTTCGGGTCCACCACCTGGTTCCAGCACCGTCAGCTGGTTCCGGGCCGAGCCTTTGGCTTAGGTGCCTCCTCCTGGGTATCCGAGTTCCGCCAACGCCAGGCGGTCCTTGGTAGTGCTTTTAAGCGCGGGCACCTACAGCTTAGTAACCGGGTTCCAGCACCGTCAGCTGGTCCTCGGTCGTGCCATTGGCTCTTGCACACTGGGGCAACGCATCCGGGTTCCAGCACCGCCAGCTGGTTCTCGGCAGTGTTCTTGTCACAGGTACTCCCTCGTGCCAAGCCTGGTTTCAGCACCGTCAGCTGTTTCCGGGTTGTGTCAACTTCACTGAGACGCCTATGCTTGCCCCGTCGTGGGGCGGTCGAGTTAGCCAACTCCAGGGTGCCTCCAGTTTAGGAGCTTCCTATGTGGGCTGCGTGAACTGGTAGTCAAGGCTGGTTTTGTAGTGCCAGTAGGCCCAGCTCCCCCTGTAGGACTGTTGGGGTTCGGTAACTGCGGCTGCCTCGCGGCCTAGCTGTTCTCTCCTCTCCTGTGGGCCTTCGGGTCCACCACCTGGTTCCAGCACCGTCAGCTGGTTCTCGGCAGTGTCTTTTGCTCTTGTACCTTCTGCTCCCCATCCTGGTTCCAGTACCGTCAGCTGGTTCCGGGCAGAGCCTTTGGCTTAGGTGCCTCCTTCTGGGTATCCAAGTTCCACCAATGTCAGGTGGTCCTTGGTAGTGCTTTCAGGCACGGGTACCTCCTGCTTAGTAACCGGGTTCCAGTAACGTCAGCTGGTCCTTGGTAGTTCCATTGGCTCTTGGACATTCGGCTACCCATCCGGGTTCCAGTACCGTCAGCTGGTTCTCGGCAGTGTCTTTTGCTCTTGTACCTTCTGCTCCCCATCCTGGTTCCAGTAACGTCATCTGGTTCCGGGCAGAGCCTTTGGCTTAGGTGCCTCCTTCTGGGTATCCGAGTTCCGCCAACGTCAGGCGGTCCTTGGTAGTGCTTTTTAGCACGGGTACCTCCTGCTTAGTAACCGGGTTCCAGTAACGTCAGCTGGTCCTCGGTAGTTCCATAGGCTCTTGAACCTTCGGGTAGCCATCCGAGTTCCAGTTCCATCAGCTGGTTCTTGGCATTTTCTCAGCCTTCTTGTACCTTCTGCTACATTTCCAAGTTGAAGACCCTAACGTCGACAACCCGGAAGACCACCCCGATGACGACGACCCGGAAGACCACCCCGATGACGACGACGACGACGGCGGAGACGACGACGGCGGAGACGACGACGGCTGAGACGACGACGGCGGAGATGACGACACTGGAGACGACGACCCTGGAGACGACAACATGGAAGACCGAGAAGCAGAAGAACAAGAGGCTGCAGAACAAAGAGCAGAAGAACATTAAGCATAAGACTTAATATCAGAGCAAAAGATATTATCTAAATTATATGCAGAAGAAGACTAAGCAGTGTATGGGGGTGAGTCCGTTCCTCCTCGTGGTGCCCCTGGATAAAGCCTGATGCTGCAGGCCAAACTGAACGCGGACAAATGTAACTTTTGTGACTGGCAGAACGGAAGGTGTAATCTTCCAACTTTTATAGATAACAACTACGGGAATGCCTGTCACAAATGAGAATATGATGAAGAAGTAGAATAGGAAGAATAATAACAGTGGAATAAAAAGAATATGTAGAATAGGAAGAATAATAATAGTTGAAGAAAATGAATATGAAGAATGTAATAAAAAAAAAAAATAGGTAGAAGATGAAGAAGAAGATGAATAAGGTGAAGAAGTTGATGTCAAAGATGCTGATGATGATGAAGATGAAAGTGTGGGAAAAGAAAAAAAAAAAAAGAAAAAAAAGAAGGGGAAGGGCGTGGAATAGTGAAACATCAATATCTGACAAAATAAAAAAAATTTACATAGTCAATATCTTTTTCAATCCGAACGTCTTTAAAAAAAAAAACAAACATGCTATTCTATTTGATTGGACTAATCCTCATTGCCTTTAATGTCTCCGCCACCTCCCCCATACATCCTACATTATTCTTAGTTGTTTTCCTTCATGTAGAATGAACCTACAAGGAAAGAAAGGGTTTATTTTAATTCCGATATTTTGGTCCCATTGACTTGCATTGGGATCGGGTATCGGTATCGGCGATATCCGATATTTTTTGAATATCGGCCGATCGAAACCGATACCGATACTTTCCGATATCGGAAGGTATCGCTCAACACTAGTAAATACCCTTGCTCCCCGAAGCCTAACAAAAAGCTTAGATATCAGGGGCAGGGGATACTTATTCTTAATGGTGATTGCATTAGGACCCCTGTAGTCTATGCATGGACATAGTTCCCCGTTTTTCTTCTGCATGAAGAAGAATCCAGCCCCTGCAGGTGACACTGACTTCCTAATGAATCCCCTTGCCAGATTTTCCTGGATGTACTGTGACATTGCCTCCATCTCCGGGAGAGATAACGGATAGGCTCGACCCTGGGGAGGCTCAGCACCAGGCCAGAGGTCATTAGGACAGTCATAGGGGCGATAAAGCGGAATGGTCTCCGCAGCCCTTTTGGAGAACACATCCACATAGGGCCAATATTGCTTGGGGAGAGAGGATAGATCTGCAGGTACCTCAGTAATAGCAACCTGAGTGCATTTCCTCTGACATCTACCCCCACAAGATTCATCTTATCCCAAAATTCTGCTCGTGGACCACTCAATATGAGGCGAGTGGTACCATAGCCAAGGTATCCCTGACAGGACCTCATCAGTTCCCTCAGGAATGATGAGCAGAGATATAATCTCCTGATGAGATGGTGACATGGACAGAGTAAAAGGGATGGTCTGGTGTGTTATCTGTGAGGGCATTGTCGACCCATTCACCACTCGTACAGTTACTGGTTGAGCTAGCATTACCAGGGGTATTGCGTGACGTTGGGCGAAGGCAGAAGACATAAAATTGCCCTGCGCCCCAGAATCCACGCAGAGCTCTACCGAGTGAGTGAGTGAGTGAGCCTATAGTAATTGTCCTTAAAGGACAATTTGGAGGCAAACGTCGACGTGTCTAGTGTACCTCCACCTACTACTACTAGACGCTGACGTTTCCTCGACCGTTGGGGACATCTGGTGGCAAGATGTCCTGACTGCTGGCAAACATGACAGACCGTGAGTGCACGAGCGGACCAGGACTTAGATCCCACTTGTCACACTCCCATGGCCTCATGTGACTCAGGGACCAGGACCGGAGATTCCAAAGGTTTGGCGAAGGTGGGAGCCAGCCAAAACCTCTGCCTACACTGGGCTCTCTCTAACCTCTGCTCGTTAAAATGGATGTCAATACGAGTAAACAGTTATTAACTCCTCCAGTGTGGCGTGAATCTCCCTAGTGGCCAGAGCGCCCTTCACGTGGTCAGCCAGCCCCCTCCAAAATATAGGGGAAAGGGCTTTATCTGACCACTCCTGCTCAGAAGCTAGGATGCGGAATTGTGGCCATGTGAACGTTTTATAGCTTTTGCAGTTAAGGACCTTCCTAGTGGTCCAATAGGAACTGCTTCAGGACCTGTACATGTGACCTCCGACCTCCAATGGGAGGTGATCCCATGGGCATGCCCAGTATGAGAAAAGCAGGACTTAGACCCAGAAACATCTGCTCGCCGCAGATCAGCGCTGGCTACAAAGGCAGAGCCTGAAAGAACAGTAGTACCAGTAGTCCAGTATCAGCCCGAGATAGACGCTGGGACCGACGTCTCCACTGAGCAGGCTCCACTGCATCAGGAGAAGAATGGGAGACCGCAGCGGAGATGGTTTGAGATTCCCCCTGTGCAGGGGCGGGAACTCGACACCTAACACCCGAAGCCTATTTTCAACTTCCTGACCAGGCCATTTTTTTTTCAATTCTGACCACTGTCAGTTTATGAGGTCATAACTCTGAAACGCTTCAACAGATCCTGGTGACTCAGAGATTATTTTCTCGTGACATATTGTTCTTTATGATAGTGGTAAAATTTCTTCGATTTAACTTGCATTTATTTGTGAAAAAATGGAAATTTGGGGAAAATTTTGAAAATTTTGCAATTTTTAAAATTTAGATTTTATGCCCTTAAATTATAGAGTCATATCATACAAAATAGTTAATGAATAACATTACCCAAATGTCTGCTTTACATTAGCACAATTTTGGAAACATGATTATTTTTGTTAGGAAGTTATAAGGGTTAAAATTTGACGAGCAATTTCTCATTTTTACAACAAAATTTGCAAAACCATTTTTTTAGGGACCACCTCACACTTGAAGCGACTTTGAGTGGCCTATATGACAGAAAATGCCCAAAAGTGACACCATTCTTAAAACTGCACCCCTCAAGGTACTCAAAGCCACATTCAAAAAGTTTATTAACCCTTCAAATGCTTCACAGGAATTTTTGGAATGTTTAAAAAAATTGAACATTTAACTTTTTTCTCAAAATTTTTAATTTATATCCAAATTTGTTTTATTTTACGAAGGGTAAATGGAGAAATTGGACCACAATCATCGTTGTACAATTTGTCCTGAGTACGCTGATACCCCACATGTGGGGGTAAACCACTGTTTGGGCACATGGCAGAGCTCGGAAGGGAAGGAGCGCCATTTGACTTTTCAATGCAAAATTTGATGGAATTGAGATCGGACACCATGTCGCGTTTGGAGAGCCTCTGATGTGCCAAAACAGTGGAAACCCCCCACAATTGTCACCATTTTGGAAAGTAGACCCCATAAGGAACTAATCTAGATGTGTGGTGAGCACTTTGAACCTCCAAGTGCTTCCCAGAAGTTTATAATGTAGAGCCGTAAAAAAAAAATCATATTTTTTTCACAAAAATGATTTTTCGCCCCAAATTTTTTATTTTACCAAGAGTAACAGGACAATTTGGACCCCAAAAGTTGTTGAGCAATTTGTCCTGAGTATGCTGATTCCCTGTGTGTGGGGGTAAACCACTGTTTGGGCACATGGTAGAGCTCAGAAGGGAAGGAGCGCCGTTTGACTTTTTAATGCAAAATTGGCTGGAATTGAGATCCGACACCATGTCGCGTTTGTAGAGCCCTGATGTGCCTAAACAGTGGAAACCCCCCACAAGGGACACCATTTTGGAAAGTAGACCCCCTAAGGAACTAATCTAGATGTGTGGTGAGCACTTTGAACCCCCAAGTGCTTCACAGAAGTTTATAATGTAGAGCCATAAAAAAAATCATATTTTTTTTCACAAAAATGATTTTTCGCCCCAAATTTTTTATTTTACCAAGGGTAACAGGAGAAATTGGACCCCAAAAGTTGTTGTTGTTCAATTTGTTCTGAGTACGGTGATACCCCATATATGAGGTTAACCACCTTTTGGGCGCATGGCAGAGCTCGGAAGGGAAGGAGCGACATTTGACTTTTCAATGCAAAATTTGCTGGAATTGAGATTGGATACCATGTCGTGTTTGGAGAGCCCCTGATGTGCCTAAACAGTGGAAACCCCCACAAGTGACCTCATTTTGGAAAGAAGACCCCTTAGGAACTAATCTAGATGGGTGGTGAGCACTTTGAATCCCCAATTGTTTCACTAAAGTTTAAAATGTAGAGCCGTGAAAATTAAAAAAATCATTTTTTTCCACAAAATGATCTTTTAGCCTGAAATTTTTTTATTTTCCCAAGGGTAACAGGAGAAATTGGACCCCAAAAGTTGTTGTCCAATTTGTCCTGAGTACGCTGATACCCCATATGTGGGGGGAACTACCATTTGGGCACACGACAGAGCTCGGAAGGGAAGGAGCGCCGATTGAAATGCAGACTTAGATGAATTGGTATGCAGGCATCACGTTGCATTTGCAGAGCCCCTGATGTACCTAATCAGTTTAAAAAAAACCCACAAGTGACCCCCATATTGGAAACTAGACCCCCCATGGAACTTGTCTAGATGTGCTGTGAGAACTTTAAACTCCCAAGTGTTTCACTACAGTTTATAACACGGAGCAGTGAAAAATCTTTTTTTTCCACAAAAATTATTTCTTAGCCCCCAGTTTTGTATTTTCCCAAGAGTAACAGGAGAAAGTGGACCCCAAAAGTTGTTAAATTTTTCCTGTGTACGCTGATACCCCATATGTTGAGGTAACCCCCTGTTTGGGCGCACGGGAAAGCTCGGAAGGGAAGGAGCCCTGTTTTACTTTTTCAACGCAGAATTGGCTGGAATTGAGATTAGACGCCATGTCCTAACTCTAACTTTAGCCCCAGACCTAACCCTAACTTTAGCCCTAACCTTAATCCTAACTTTAGTCCAAACCCTAACCATAACTTTATCCCCAACCCTAACCCTAACGTTAGCCCCAACCCTAACACTAACCCTAATGGAAAAATGGAAAAAATACATTTTTTAAAATTTATTATTTTTCCCTAACTAAGGGAGTGATAAACGGGAGGTTTGATTTACTATTTATAGCGGGTTTTTATAGCGAGTTTTTGTTTGGCAGCTGTAGCACCCTAAGAGACGCTTTTTATTGCAATAAATAGTTTTTTGCATCGCCACATTTTGAGAGATTTAATTTATCCATATTTTGGCCCACAGAGTCATAGAATGTCTTTTTTTTTGCGGGACGAGTTGACATTTTAATTGGTACCATTTTCGGGCACATGACATTTTTTGATCGCTTTTTATTCCGATTTTTGGAAAGCAGAATGAACAAAAAACAGCAATTCCTGAATTTCTTTTAGGGGGGCGTTTATACCATTCCACGTGTGGTAAAATTCATAAAGCAGCTTTATTCTTCGGGTTATTACGATTACAACGATACCTCATTTATATCTTTTTTTATGTTTTGCCGCTTTTACACAATAAAAACTATTTTATAGAAAAAATATTTGTTTTTGCATCTCTTTATTCGGAGAGTTATAACTTTTTTATTTTTCTGCTGGTGATGCTGTATGGTGGCTTTTTTTTGCGGGACAATATGAAGTTTTCAGCGGTACCATGGTTATTTATATTTGTGTTTTTGATCATATTTTATTGTACTTTTTGTTCGGCAGTATGATGATAAAGCATTGTTTTTTGCCTCGTTTTTTTTTTTTTTGCGGTGTTCACTGAAAGGGTTAACTAGTGGGATAGTTTTATAGAGCGGGTTGTTACAGACACGGCGATACCAAATATGTGTAATATTGTTTTGTTTTTTTTATTTACATAAATAAATGGATTTATTGGAAAATATTTATTTATTTCCTTTATTTGGGGATATTTTTTTTACTTTCTAACATTGTCCCAGGGTGGGACATCACTATATTTCATCAGATCGAAACCCCCGAAACACAGTGTCTGCAAATTGAGATTCTGGTTTGGCTATTATCCTAAGTCATGTGACAAGGCTTGTTAAAGGGTCAATATTGACTTGTAGGATTGCTACGTTCCAATAGGTGGCAAGAGAGTTTTAGCTCTCTTCCTCTCTGAAGAGAAAATTTGTATAATTAGCATATTACCCAGAGGAGCATTGCGGCTTTAAGTCTCCTCATCTCAGCATGCTTAGCATGTCGATCTCCGTAATGAGAAACAATACTTCTTGTATACCCCATACTCAGTATCGTTGCCCCTTGGTGGTCTTTTGCTCAATAATGGTGCCCCTTTAGTGTACTGCACTCAATAATGCTGATCCTTCACTCCCTCTACTCAGTAATGATGTCTCCAACTCAGTAACTGCACCAATCACCATGAATAGTAACTAGTGATGAGCGAATAGCATTGTTGCTTGGGTCTCCCCGGGCATGCTCAGGTGATCTCTGAGTATTTTGTAGTGCTCAGACATTTTGTTTTCTTCACCTCAGCTGCATGATTTACGGCTACTGGACAGCCTAAATACATATGGGATTTCCGTAACAAACAGGCATTCCTCACATGTATTCAGCCTGGCTAGCAGCTGAGGCGAGGAAACCTAAATGTCTGAGCACTACAAAATACTCAGAGATCACCCGAGCATGCTCTGGGAGACCTGAGCAACAATGCTATTCGCTCATTACTAACAGTAACCATAAAATTATAAAACAAATATTCATCTAGCCTGTTCTCACAATGAATGGAGTTGCACAATCTATTTAGGCCTGGACCCATGAGCTGCCAGATTGCAATCCCCTATTACCAATTTCAAAGACGACAATTCTAAGATGCCCATGGCTTATGAGAGTATATTGCATAGCAGTAAGCTGATAGACCTCTGCCCCACTATAATACGAATATTATAGTGGGGCAGAGGTCTATCAGTGTATGTGGTTATTGTTGAAAGGACAGCAATGCATAGATGAATTGCAATAGCAGTACGCTGAAGTCAAGGGCTTGCACCTCAGATTCTTGGTGCTAAATACCTGCTAAATAGATTAGCCATAAATTATAATCTTAATCATTGTATTACTAATATATGCCATCACTTGTGTCAGTGTGCATCTGACTATGGTGACCTCCGTTACTAACCAATGGGCTTGATATCACCTGACAATACAAAGGTGACATCAACCCAACAAATATTAATCCCACTTGCCACCTCCACAGGGGAAGTGGAAAGAGCAGGGCAAAGCGCCAGAATTGCTTTTCTTTAATTATTTATTTAAAAAAACGGTGTGGGGGCCCCTCTATTTCTGACAACCAGCCTTCCTATAGCTGAAAGCTAAGGGTTGCAGCCCACAGCTTTCAGTTTTGCCTGGCTGGTTATCAAAAATACAGGGAAACCACGCCATTTGTTAAAAAATTTATTTATTTTTAGCACAAGTGCCGGCTGATGAAAACTCCCATCAGCCGCCATCCGTTCTCGTTGTTTTTAACTCTGGTCACAGCTGTGGACTCACACTGTCACCTGACAGCATGGAGGCTGTGGCTCTCTGACCAGTGATAATGATCTTACTGCTGATCAGAGTCAGTGTTTGCCACACTGTCATGCCCATCCAACCCATTACAGTGTACACTACTCTATAGAAGGGGAGGGCGGAGGAAAAGAAAGAAACTGGGAAAGAAAACAGGCCGAGGGAGACACAGATGTATCATGCTGAGCTTTCTAAGTCTTTGATTCCAATTGAGACTTCTCATTGCAGTATAATTTCCCCAATGTCTTTGCTGCTTCTCTCAATGTGCTAATAATGAGATGAACTGCATGAATCAATCTGTGTGTGAGCTAAGCTGTGCGTGGGAGAGAGCATTTCAGCTATGCTCCTCCCACCAGTGAAAAACTGTTTAAAACACCCGATATAAAATATTTTATGGCTAGATAGTGTGTTATTTCTTATGTACACACACAGGACTGCTTATACTAAAAAGTTAATAGAATTTATGGTTGATCTTTATCATACAGCCTTTTTGGAGAAAAAAAAAGAACCCTATCCAGGAAACTCGCGCATCATCTTCAAAGTTTCTGGAATGACGAGCCTGATTCAATCTAATTCAATGAAGACAAGCTTTGTCTTGCAACTACTTGGAGTGGCACAGATTAATGCGGTATTCCATTTTCAGAAAAGCGTTAACCAAATGATCAGATAGCAGTAAAAAATTAATTCAAATAGCAATCACCCTCCCTGGATCTAGCAACAGCTTTTCGATACAGCTCCCGTCTCTGTGCATTGAGTGCAGAGGTGACAATTACTGATCCTCACCTTTGCTGATGTACATTAAATGAGCCACCAAGATCTGTGAGTGGCTGCAGCAGTGATGTCAATGTGATTTTACCACTGCATCCAACACCCACACACAGGGACTTCAGCAGTGAGCCAGCAGTAGATCCGGAGAGAGTTTTATCTGTGTTTGTTTTTTAACTAGAACTTCATTATTTGTAGACTACATTTTTAAAAGTGGAAACCACTTTAAGAAGGCACAGAAGGTTCAATCACCCTTGTGCCTTAATTCTTGCGGAGTCTACAGGCTGTTTCAATCAATGTAATAAAATCGGAAAAGGACAAGTGCAATAATGTAAATTATTGTTACTTCATGGCATCCTGGCTACATCTTTAAAGAAGTTATCCCATCTTGTCAAACAAGTTTGATTTCAAAGTGCTTGGAAAAACAAGCAACTTTGCAATTTACCTCTTATTAAAAATTATCTCCTTTCAACAATGAAGGAAATTTTAATTCTACAGTTTAACCCCTTCATGACCGGGGGATTTTTCATTTTTCCGTGTTCGTTTTTCGCTCCCCTCCTTCCCAGAGCCATAACTTTTTTATTTTTTCGTCAATTTGGCCATGTGAGGGCTTATTTTTTGTGGGACGAGTTGTACTTTTGAACGACATCATTGGTTTTAGCATGTCGTGTACTAGAAAACGGGAAAAAAATTCCAAGTGCGGTGAAATTGCAAAAAAAGTGCAATCCCACATTGGTTTTTTGTTTGGCTTTTTTGCTAGGTTCACTAAATGCTAAAACTGACCTGACATTATGATTCTACAGGTCATTACGAGTTCAAAGACACCAAACATGACTAGGTTATTTTTTATCTAAGTGGTGAAAAAAAATTCCAAACTTTGCTAAAAAAAAAAAAAAAAAATTGCGCCATTTTCCGATACTCGTAGCGTCTCCATTTTTCATCATCTGGAGTCGGTTGAGGGCTTATTTTTTGCGTGCCGAGATGACGTTTTTAATGATAGCATTTCGGTGCAGATACGTTCTTTTCATTGCCCGTTATTGCATTTTAATGCAATGTCGCGGCGACCAAAAAAACGTAATTCTGGCGTTTCGAGTTTTTTTCCCGCTACGCTGTTTAGCGATCAGGTTAATACTTTTTTTTAATTAATAGGTCGGGCGATTCTGAGCGCGGCGATACCAAATATTCGTAGATTTGATATTTTTTTTATTGATTTATTTTGATTGGGGCGAAAGGGGGGTAATTTAAACTTTTATGTTTTTTTTATTTTTTTCACATTTTTTAAACTTTTTTTTTTTACTTTTGCCATGCTTCAATAGCCTCCATGAGAGGCTAGAAGCAGGCACAACCCGATCGGCTCTGCTACATAGCAGCGATCTGCTGATCGCTGCTATGTAGCAGAATTGCACGTGTGCTGTGAGCGCCGACCACAGGGTGGCGCTCACAGCGACGGGCAATCAGTAACCATAGAGGTCTCAAGGACCTCTATGGTTACCATTCACAAGCATCGCCGACCCCCGATCATGTGACGGGGGTCGGCGATGACGTCATTTCCAGCCGCCCGGCCGGAAGCGGTAGTTAAATGCCGCTGTCTGCGTTTGACAGCGGCATTTAACTAGTTAATAGGTGCGGGCAGATCGCGATTCTGCCCGCGCCTATTACGGGCACATGTCAGCTGTTCAAAACAGCTGACATGTCCCGGCTTTGGTGCGGGCTCACCGCGGAGCCCTGCATCAAAGCAGGGGAGCCGGCATCGGACGGTATAGTACGTCCGATGCCGGTAAGGGGTTAATACTCATTGCCTAGGTTAAGTCTCTGTAGTAAATCAGAGAGGGACAGTTTTCTAGGCAAGGATTGAGCACTTGCAAGTGTTTTGTTATAAAACTTGCAAATATTTCTCTTAAACTGGCCTGATTGCTGGATTATGAATGCTTCAGCTACCCCCGTGCTCTTCCAAAGCTGCCTAGCTTGCCGCATGGGAGCGTTGGGCCACGAACTTGTCAGTGGTCCCAAGGGTCAATCTGGCTCTTGATTATTTGAGAGTGGTGCACTCCTGAAACCACAACTACCCTAAGCCTGATGTTGACCCTCAAGTTCACTACCCAACAATCCTCCCACCAAAAATCATTTTACTGTATAGCTCTGATATTTTGTAGTTTGTAAGGAGCTGGTGTAAAAAATCACAACACTTTATATGAGAGTTTAAGAAGCAATGCAAAACAAACTAATGTAGATGAGCAAGTAATAAAGTTAAATAGATGTCAATTACTTTAGAAATGCGACTCCATCAGAAGTAGATGGGGTGTTATATCTTCTCATGTATTCGTGCATCTCGGGAAAGCTCTTCTTAACATAGTCTTCCGCACTGCTCTCTTTTACTGTTCCAAACCGGAACCCTTGGGAGGGATGATGAAGCTATAAAACAGGGATTATATTGTTATTGCCTTATTATAGAATAATCAGAGATGGCATTTTCTTTTTGTTACATAAATGACAATTGAAGATGAAATGACATTGTAAGACTGCAGATGCATCGAGGGGATAAATTCAAATCCGATCCTAAAACGTTTATGAAAACACATTGAAAATACCAACGTCTTACGTATTGTAGACCGCAAACCATGTATTTCGATTTTACTCTGTAAGTGCGTAGAAAAGTAATTTGCCATTTACCAACTGTGATATTACCAATAAGCAATGTTGTGACAGAACGAATGAGTTACTTTCATTTTTGATGCTATTAAATATTTTAAAAAATCATCTCATTTTTGCTGCTACATAGATGTAGCAGAACTCAGTACTCCATTGGGTGTCATAATAACTGGCAGTTACCTAGAAAGGATTTTCTTACCCTTGTTTACACTGTAAAACAGCTCTAAACTTAAATGGTAAGCTTATTCAACATTTTGTTAACATTTGGAGTCAGTTGAAAGAGTTTAATACGAGGTCAGAAAGTACCTAACTCACTGGTTTTTCACCTCTGTATGAAAGGTTATTTAGCAGTAGCATATTTACTGACATTAGTGCCTGAAACTTTGTGACCGGTTAGGGGCTCTGGTCCATTTTTAGCTAGCTCACATAGAACATGGCGCTCGGTGTGCGTGCGCATGCACAGCGTCAGCACCATTATGAAGGCATCACAAATAGAGATGGCCAACTCTGAACAGTAAAGTTCGGCATCCGTACCAAACACCTACTGTACAGGCACGGACACCGAACACGGACTTCACCAGGAAGTCTGTGTTACTGTTCGGGTCCGGCTGACAAAACACCGGGTGTTTGTTGCGCTGTCATGTCCATGGCAGCGTGGCAAACACCAATTCTGATCGGCGGTGAAATCTTCCCCACCAGTCAGAGAGCCGCGGTTCCCATGTTGTCAAAAGGCAGAGCGAGCGCTCAGCTGTGATCGGAGGCATAAAGTTTATCTCCAGTCACTGGTGTCAGCTGATGGGACTCCTGATCCCATCATCCGACACCTTATTTTTTCTCACGTTGCTAGCGTGGATCTCACCGAGGTCACGGCAGTTCAGCCCAGCTGAGAACGGAGCCTCATTAACCGGATGTAACCTCATTGACGTCACCACTGGTCACTGAGGCTGCGCTTGCAGCTGTTCAGTCACCAGTGGTTCTCAGCCTGGATGGTTGCATCTAGGCACCGTCCAGGTTGAAAACTGTTTATCCTCCAGACATGTATTACGGGGACAGAATGACATACAGGTATGGTGTATTGTTTCTTTATTTTAGTTTTATTACAGGAGATCGAGGGCTTCGGTGGAATTAGGTGAGGTTATAACTATGGTTTAATTAAGATTATTAAAGGAGTGTGTGTCTTTCTTTCAATTTAATTACTTTATTCTTGCTGTGTCTTTATTTACCATACTAGAGGATGGCCCGATTCTATCGCATCGGGTATTCTAGAATATGCATGTCCACGTAGTATATTGCCCAGCCACATAGTATATTGCCCAGTCACGTACTATATTGCCCAGTCACGTAGTATATTGTCCAGCCACGTAGTATATTGCACAGCCCACATAGTATATTGCCCAGCCACGTAGTATATTGCCCAGCCACATAGTATATTGCACAGTCACATAGTATATTGCACAGCCACGTAGTATATTGCCCAGCCACGTGGTATATTGCCAGCCACATAGTATATTGCACAGTCACGTAGTATATTGTCCAGCCACGTAGTATATTGCCCAGACACATAGTATATTGCCCAGAGACATAGTATATTGCCCATACATGTAGTATATTGCCCAGCTACGTAGTATATTGCCCAGTGACGTAGTATATTGCTCAACCACGTAGTATATTGCCCAGTGACATAGTATATTGCCCAAGTTTCAGAAGTGAAGGACGGCATCCAATCCAGGTGAAAGAAGTAAACACTTTATTGTGCCAAAGGTGCGACGTTTCAACCCCTATGGGGTCTTTATCAAGCATACATAATATTCAAAATGACGGCCTTATAAAGGAAGTGGATCACCACCACCTGACAGGTCCGCCTACAAAATTTGCATACATAATAACTGGTGATCATATTAACCATAAAAAACATATATATAGTGAAACATACATAATTAAAATCTCATTGCATTCATATCACATGGCCACATTATTGGCAATAATGTTCAAATTCATAATAATATGCACATGTCAACGGTGAAAAGTAAATAAACAAAACCGCATGTCACCTGTAAGCCTATCAGAGGACACATGGGGGCTATTGCGAGCGTGAGCTGCCTATCACTGAACCCATATCACATCACTACTTAATTAGCCAATCTATGTCTCCGGTGAAAATCCAATCCAGGGCACTGACACATATCAAGCCCATGCGTTGGAGCCAATCCAAGCTCCATATCCGCTTACATAGAACCACCCCCCAGGCTGATCATTATGGTACCAAATAGTGACATAGGTAATAACATCATAGGCTCTCATTACTCACCTCTAGACATATCCGATTACAGTGTGTAAACCTGCCGGCCACACGGCAGCGCCAAACATGTAAAAACATGTGGCTTCGCCGAAAGCAGCCGAAAGGCACGCCCACCCCAACCGGCACACGTCCCATAAACTAGAATCACTGCAGGCTCTGTACCTGCATCCGCCCCCACTCAGGTCACATGACCAACCCGCGCGTCAGCCCAGCATACCGCACGTAAGCCCAGGACCGAGTACGCATGCCTGCCGCCTCACCAGCGGCGCCACAGAGAGCCGACAGACACGCCCTCCGGCCCCCACGGCAATGTGCTAATGATCCATCGGTACCCTTGCTCACACTAAATGTGCTAATGATCCACCGGTACCCTTGCTCACACTAAATGTGCTAATGATCCACCGGTACCCTTGCTCACACTAAATGTGCTAATGATCCACCGGTACCCTTGCTCACACTAAAGGGCTAATGCCATTAAACATGTGGACATACAAAAAAGGTATGTGAAGACATTAGAGCCCCCATCTAAAGATATTTAAAGGTGGTCCTCAAAATTAACCCCTCAATCACTAAATAGGGCCATAAATAGCTAAAAATAGCTCAGACCCACCATACTCGACGGACAACTATATGGGGAGACATACACATGAATCGTCTTAACAAATATAACGCCATATCCATGGCTATATATCCATCAAGAAGGCAGAACGCCATCTCCAACAGACAGGAGAAGACCAGCCAATTTACTATATGTCAATTCACATAAATCTAGAAAAAATGCAATAAGTAGTATACCAATCACCACATTAAAAACAATCTAAACGGATGTGAGCCACACGAACCATATAAAGATAGATCAAGATACACATACTGAGAGATTGTAGTCAACATTTAACCCCCCAGGCAGTCGAGAACCCAACATCGATATCCATCTAAGTTCTTTCTTTTTTAATAGTTTAACCCTGTCCCCACCCCTACGGAAAGGAGGCACGCCATCAATCACCCTAAATCGTAACTGACTAACTGAGTGTCCACTCTCAATGAAGTGTTTAGGTATTGATAACTCCATCATCTTGGTTCTGATGGTACTTTTGTGCTTGCTGATGCGTGCCTTTATTTCCATTGTGGTCTCCCCCACATATGTGAGTCCACAGGGACAAACAATAAGATAAATAACAAAACTTGAGGTGCACGTGTACCTCTCCCTGATGGAGTACCTCTGGCCTGTGTGAGGATGATTAAAAAAATCACCCTTGATCATATTCCCACAGCACGCGCATCCTAAACAGGGAAAATTACCAAATTTCGGGGGGCCCAACGTCCTCTGCACATTGACCACTGTAGGACCAACGTCGGATTTGACCAATTTGTCCTTTAGATTACGTCCTCTTTTGTAGGATAAGATTGGCGGCAGGGCAAATTCTTCAATATCAGGCAGACCCTGATGCAAAATGTGCCAATGTTTCAAAATCATATTTTTCATCAACCCACTAGCTGTATTAAAGGTGGACACAAAGGGAATCCGCTTCTCTCTAACCCTAGTCTTTTTCTCCCTTATGGCCGCTCTAGATGTCCCTTTAGCCCATTCCACATGTTTTCTAACTCCATTCACAGGATAGCCTCTACTCAAAAATTTAAGGCACATCTCATCCAATCTAGAGTCAAGACGTGAGTCATCAGCCACTATCCTCCTGACTCTAAGCATCTGGCTCCATGGTAGCGACTCAAGCATATTTCTTGGATGGTGGCTGTTAAACCGTAATAAGCTGTTTCTATCAGTGCTCTTCACATACAGATCCGTTTTTAGAGAAGACCCGACTTTATACACCAGTGTGTCCAGGAATTGCACCTGTTCCTGAGAATGTGTGATCGTAAAACTGAGTTCAGGAAAAATGTTATTTAACTCTTGGTGAAAATCCAGGAGTTCACTGAGGTGCCCCTCCCATACTACAAACACATCGTCAATGTAGCGCCACCAGGCCCGGACCCGGGGCCAAAACCGTGAAACATACACGTACTGGTCCTCGAGCACCGCCATGAAAATGTTAGCATAAGTGGGGGCCACATTGGTCCCCATGGCGGTACCCCTCAACTGCTGGTAGTAATCATCCCCAAAAAGGAAATAATTCCTTCTGAGGATGAACTCCAGCAGCTGGAGGACCAGACGTGCACGGTCCGGCCCCACGTCCGAGCCCGATAGCGCCACATCAACGGCTGCTAAGCCCCTGTCATGTTCTATGGAGGTGTATAATGACACCACGTCAAAGGACACCAACAGTGTATCAGTTGTAACATTTACACTTTCAAGTTTATTCAAAAAATCATCAGTATCTCGAATATACGACTTCGCACCTGAGGCAAACCTGGACAACACCTTGTCAAGAAAAATTGAAACCTTATTGAAAATAGAGTCACGGCCTGAAACAATCGGCCGGCCCGGGGGGTTAAAATAATCTTTGTGAATTTTGGGCAAAACATATATCAAAGGCCTAACCGGGCAGTTGGTAATCAAATACTCAGACAGCTTAGAGTCAATCAGGCCATTGGTCAAGGCCTCACTGACTATAAGCTGTAGTTCCTTCTGGAACCGCATTGTGGGATCCCCTGACAACTTGCAATAAACATCAGTGTCTGCCAATTGACGTAATATCTCCGCTTTGTATTTTACAGTATCCATCACAACCACCGCCCCACCTTTATCGGCGGCCTTGATTGTAATGGATGTATTGTTGGAGAGATTATCCAAAGCTTTCTTCTCAGCCATAGTAAGGTTATGCTGACCACGATTTCTATGTGTCTTTCTTAGTGTCTCAAACTCTTTTTCAACCAACTGTATGAATGCCTCAACTACATGGGTTTTAGTGGGTGGCTGAAACTCACTTCTGCTGTATAAACCAACACCCTGTAAAGAAAAGAGATTAGCATTCCCAACATTAACCGGTCTTATTGCATCCTGTTTTTTATCTGCAAAAAAAGATGTTAAACGACACCTCCTAAAAAAAGCGAACAAGTCAGTCTCTAACTCAAACCAATCAGGTAAATTAGTGGGGCAAAACGAAAGGCCCTTTTCCAAAACACTCAGTTCAATCGTAGACAAAGTTACAGAGGAAATGTTCACCACAAGGGTTCTTTCTATCAATTGTTGAACCTCCGTCTCTCCTCTCCATTCCGCTGTTTCATTGTGGTGTTCCGTGTCACTCTCTGTCCTTGTGCTGACTTTGTTCCTTTTGTGTTTCCTACCCCCCCTCCGGTATTTCCTGCGGGGATGGTATCTGTCGCTATTTCTCTCTCTAAAAAATGCGTGGATGTTGATGTTGAGGCTCCCATATTAGAGTCATCAGTGGAATCAGATTCCCCAGTAGTGAAGCCAAATTGTTGTCTACCCTCCGGGGCTCTCCTTCGTCGACGTGATTGAAAAGTCCTGTTGTTTCTTTGTGAGGACTGTTTCCCCATGTGCCATGGAAAAACTCGGCCTGTCTTATAATCCTCATTATCACGGAACCATTTAGTCCTTTTAGTGCTCTCATTATCTGCACGAAATTTAGATAAATTAACATTCAATCGTGTCATGTAGGTACTCATTTCTGCTGCTGTCAGATGAGCTGTAAGTAACTGTTCACATTCAGTAATGTTTCTTTTAAGAGTCTCAATTTCTTTATTTAAAAATTCAATATTTAACAGCATCAGATCAAAACAGTATTTATTTGTTATAGATTCAAATCTCGAGCAGAACAGCACATTCTCAGCCATTTTTTTGCAGATAAAAAACAGGATGCAATAAGACCGGTTAATGTTGGGAATGCTAATCTCTTTTCTTTACAGGGTGTTGGTTTATACAGCAGAAGTGAGTTTCAGCCACCCACTAAAACCCATGTAGTTGAGGCATTCATACAGTTGGTTGAAAAAGAGTTTGAGACACTAAGAAAGACACATAGAAATCGTGGTCAGCATAACCTTACTATGGCTGAGAAGAAAGCTTTGGATAATCTCTCCAACAATACATCCATTACAATCAAGGCCGCCGATAAAGGTGGGGCGGTGGTTGTGATGGATACTGTAAAATACAAAGCGGAGATATTACGTCAATTGGCAGACACTGATGTTTATTGCAAGTTGTCAGGGGATCCCACAATGCGGTTCCAGAAGGAACTACAGCTTATAGTCAGTGAGGCCTTGACCAATGGCCTGATTGACTCTAAGCTGTCTGAGTATTTGATTACCAACTGCCCGGTTAGGCCTTTGATATATGTTTTGCCCAAAATTCACAAAGATTATTTTAACCCCCCGGGCCGGCCGATTGTTTCAGGCCGTGACTCTATTTTCAATAAGGTTTCAATTTTTCTTGACAAGGTGTTGTCCAGGTTTGCCTCAGGTGCGAAGTCGTATATTCGAGATACTGATGATTTTTTGAATAAACTTGAAAGTGTAAATGTTACAACTGATACACTGTTGGTGTCCTTTGACGTGGTGTCATTATACACCTCCATAGAACATGACAGGGGCTTAGCAGCCGTTGATGTGGCGCTATCGGGCTCGGACGTGGGGCCGGACCGTGCACGTCTGGTCCTCCAGCTGCTGGAGTTCATCCTCAGAAGGAATTATTTCCTTTTTGGGGATGATTACTACCAGCAGTTGAGGGGTACCGCCATGGGGACCAATGTGGCCCCCACTTATGCTAACATTTTCATGGCGGTGCTCGAGGACCAGTACGTGTATGTTTCACGGTTTTGGCCCCGGGTCCGGGCCTGGTGGCGCTACATTGACGATGTGTTTGTAGTATGGGAGGGGCACCTCAGTGAACTCCTGGATTTTCACCAAGAGTTAAATAACATTTTTCCTGAACTCAGTTTTACGATCACACATTCTCAGGAACAGGTGCAATTCCTGGACACACTGGTGTATAAAGTCGGGTCTTCTCTAAAAACGGATCTGTATGTGAAGAGCACTGATAGAAACAGCTTATTACGGTTTAACAGCCACCATCCAAGAAATATGCTTGAGTCGCTACCATGGAGCCAGATGCTTAGAGTCAGGAGGATAGTGGCTGATGACTCACGTCTTGACTCTAGATTGGATGAGATGTGCCTTAAATTTTTGAGTAGAGGCTATCCTGTGAATGGAGTTAGAAAACATGTGGAACGGGCTAAAGGGACATCTAGAGCGGCCATAAGGGAGAAAAAGACTAGGGTTAGAGAGAAGCGGATTCCCTTTGTGTCCACCTTTAATACAGCTAGTGGGTTGATGAAAAATATGATTTTGAAACATTGGCACATTTTGCATCAGGGTCTGCCTGATATTGAAGAATTTGCCCTGCCGCCAATCTTATCCTACAAAAGAGGACGTAATCTAAAGGACAAATTGGTCAAATCCGACGTTGGTCCTACAGTGGTCAATGTGCAGAGGACGTTGGGCCCCCCGAAATTTGGTAATTTTCCCTGTTTAGGATGCGCGTGCTGTGGGAATATGATCAAGGGTGATTTTTTTAATCATCCTCACACAGGCCAGAGGTACTCCATCAGGGAGAGGTACACGTGCACCTCAAGTTTTGTTATTTATCTTATTGTTTGTCCCTGTGGACTCACATATGTGGGGGAGACCACAATGGAAATAAAGGCACGCATCAGCAAGCACAAAAGTACCATCAGAACCAAGATGATGGAGTTACCAATACCTAAACACTTCATTGAGAGTGGACACTCAGTTAGTCAGTTACGATTTAGGGTGATTGATGGCGTGCCTCCTTTCCGTAGGGGTGGGGACAGGGTTAAACTATTAAAAAAGAAAGAACTTAGATGGATATCGATGTTGGGTTCTCGACAGCCTGGGGGGTTAAATGTTGACTACAATCTCTCAGTATGTGTATCTTGATCTATCTTTATATGGTTCGTGTGGCTCACATCCGTTTAGATTGTTTTTAATGTGGTGATTGGTATACTACTTATTGCATTTTTTCTAGATTTATGTGAATTGACATATAGTAAATTGGCTGGTCTTCTCCTGTCTGTTGGAGATGGCGTTCTGCCTTCTTGATGGATATATAGCCATGGATATGGCGTTATATTTGTTAAGACGATTCATGTGTATGTCTCCCCATATAGTTGTCCGTCGAGTATGGTGGGTCTGAGCTATTTTTAGCTATTTATGGCCCTATTTAGTGATTGAGGGGTTAATTTTGAGGACCACCTTTAAATATCTTTAGATGGGGGGCTCTAATGTCTTCACATACCTTTTTTGTATGTCCACATGTTTAATGGCATTAGCCCTTTAGTGTGAGCAAGGGTACCGGTGGATCATTAGCACATTTAGTGTGAGCAAGGGTACCGGTGGATCATTAGCACATTTAGTGTGAGCAAGGGTACCGGTGGATCATTAGCACATTTAGTGTGAGCAAGGGTACCGATGGATCATTAGCACATTGCCGTGGGGGCCGGAGGGCGTGTCTGTCGGCTCTCTGTGGCGGCGCTGTGTTTACATGCGCCGCTGGTGAGGCGGCAGGCATGCGTACTCGGTCCTGGGCTTACGTGCGGTATGCTGGGCTGACGCGCGGGTTGGTCATGTGACCTGAGTGGGGGCGGATGCAGGTACAGAGCCTGCAGTGATTCTAGTTTATGGGACGTGTGCCGGTTGGGGTGGGCGTGCCTTTCGGCTGCTTTCGGCGAAGCCACAAGTTTTTACATGTTTGGCGCTGCCGTGTGGCCGGCAGGTTTACACACTGTAATCGGATATGTCTAGAGGTGAGTAATGAGAGCCTATGATGTTATTACCTATGTCACTATTTGGTACCATAATGATCAGCCTGGGGGGTGGTTCTATGTAAGCGGATATGGAGCTTGGATTGGCTCCAACGCATGGGCTTGATATGTGTCAGTGCCCTGGATTGGATTTTCACCGGAGACATAGATTGGCTAATTAAGTAGTGATGTGATATGGGTTCAGTGATAGGCAGCTCACGCTCGCAATAGCCCCCATGTGTCCTCTGATAGGCTTACAGGTGACATGCGGTTTTGTTTATTTACTTTTCACCGTTGACATGTGCATATTATTATGAATTTGAACATTATTGCCAATAATGTGGCCATGTGATATGAATGCAATGAGATTTTAATTATGTATGTTTCACTATATATATGTTTTTTATGGTTAATATGATCACCAGTTATTATGTATGCAAATTTTGTAGGCGGACCTGTCAGGTGGTGGTGATCCACTTCCTTTATAAGGCCGTCATTTTGAATATTATGTATGCTTGATAAAGACCCCATAGGGGTTGAAACGTCGCACCTTTGGCACAATAAAGTGTTTACTTCTTTCACCTGGATTGGATGCCGTCCTTCACTTCTGAAACTTTGGTATGTACTCCTCCACTTGGATCCTGTGGAGTTAGGACGAGCAACCATTGTATACTACAGAGTGCTGTCTGCCGCCATTTTGTTGTTTGGATAGTATATTGCCCAGTCACGTAGTATATTGCCCAACCACATAGTATATTGCCCAGTGACGTAGTATATTGCACAGCCATGTAGTATATTGCCCAGTTACGTAGTATATTGCCTAGTGAAAGTAGTATGTTGCGCAGCCACATAGTATATTGCCCAGTGATGTAGTATATTGCCCAGTGATGTAGTATACAGTGCAGAGCCACGTAGTATATTGCCCAGTTACGTAGTATATTGCCCAGTGACGTAGTATATTGCCCAGTGATGTAGTATACAGCACAGAGCCACGTAGTATATTGCACAGCCATGTAGTATACAGCACAGAGCCACGTAGTATATTGGCCAGTCACGTAGTATATTGCCCAGGGACGTAGTATACAGCACAGAGCCACGCAGTATATTGCACAGCGAAGTAGTATACAACACAGAGCCACGTAGTATATTGGCCTGTCACTTAGTATATTGCCCAGCTACGTAATATATTGCCCAGCCAGGTTTGTCACAGGTTAAAAAATAAAAAAATAAACATATACTCTCCTTTCCGATGGCCCCTTGTAGTCCACGGCAGCTTCCGGTCCCAGGGTTGGTATGAGCGCAGGACCTGTGATGACGTCGCGGCCACATGACCATGACGTCATGGCAGGTCTTTCTAGCGCAGGCGCGCAGGGCTTGTGATGACATCGTGGTCACATGACCGTAACATCATGGCAGGTCCTTCTCCCATACCATCTTTGCCACTGGAACCTGCAACGGAAGATGGTGGCCGGCGCGAGCGACTACGGAGGGTGAGTATAGCAGGTTTTTTGCTTTTTTATTATTTTTAACATTACATTTTTTACTATTGATGCCGCATAGGCAGCGTCAATAGTAAAAAGTTGGGGACACACAGGGTTAATAACGGCGGTAACGTGGTCCTTTACCGCCGGCATTAACCCTGTGTTAGCGGTGACCGGAAGGGAGTATGCGGGCGACAGGCACTGACTGCGGGGAGTAAGGAGCGGCCATTTTCTTCCAGACTGTGCCCGTCGCTGATTGGTTGTGGCAGCCATGACAGGCAGCTGGTGAGACCAATCAGCGAATGAATAACCGTGAAAGAAGGACAGACAGACAGACGGAAGTGACCTTTAGACAATTATATATAAGATAAAAGTACTTTATTCTTGCTGTGTCTTTATTTATCATGTAACTATAGGTTTAGTAATGGAGAGGTGTCTTATAGACATCTCTCCATTACTAAGCCGTGGGCTTGATGTCACCTGACAATACAAAGGTGACATCAATCCCACAAATATTAACCCCACTTGCAACTGCTACAGGGCAAGTGGGAAGAGTGGGCAAATTGCCCGAATTGGCGCATCTAATAGATGTGCCTTTTTCCGTACAGCTGTGGGCTGCTCTTTTTAGGCTGGGGGGCAATATCCATGGCCCCACACCAGCCTGAGAATACCAGCCTCCAGCTGTCTGCTTTAGCTAGGTTGGTTGTCAAAAATGGGGGGGACCCCATGCTTTTTATTTAATTATTTACTTAAATAATTAAAAAATATGGCAAAGGGTGTTAGGGCTAGCTGAACGCACCAAGTAATAGGGTGATAGATAAGAGGTGTGTTCGCAGCCCGGGGTCCACCGTGCAGAGATACTTGCTGCAAGTAATTGCAGATGGACACTGAGCTCACATGTGGGTTAAACTTCACCCCGTGTGAAATGAAAGTGAGCTCTGTTGCCAAACAGAGTCGCGCTGTAATGTTCGTCCTTCGTTTTCGAAGATGACCATGACTTCAGGGTTAGAAGGGAATTAATAGTTATGGGTCCGGAGGTGGCTGATGAGTCCAATCCGGGCCCTGAAGGTTCGCCCACATACTTGACTTACGAAAGCAGATGTGGTCAGTACACCAGATTCTGCTTGTGCCTTGCGTACAGCACGCTTTCTTTTTGCGTCACAGATTTTCTATCTTCAGCTGCACGTGCTCCTGAGGTGATCCTGCCCCGCCAACCTGGACGATCCAGGGCAAGCTCTTCCCATTCATTGGTGTTGACTTCCAGGTTTTTGAGAGACACCTTAAGGCAGTCTTTATAGCGCTTCTTCTGCCACCCAACTGCTCGCTTTCCTTGGCACAGTTCTCCGTACAGCAGTTATTTCGGTAGTCGGCTGTCCGGCATTCGGACCACATGTCCAGCCCACCTGGCTTGGACTTTCAGCAGGAGAGTGTAAACGCTGCAGAGCCCAGTTTGTTCCAGAATTGCCATATCTGGGACATTGTCTTGCCACCTGATGTGGAGGAGTCTGCGGGGGCAACTCATGTGGAAATGATTAAGCTGTTTAGCATGCCTGCTGTACACTGTCCAGGTCTCGCTAGCATAGAGAAGTGTGGTGAGGACCACCGCGCAGTAAACCTTCAGCTTGGTGGTAAGGCTGAGTCCCCTTCGTTCCCAGACGTTCTTATGCAGTCTCCCGAAGGCGGCACTGGCTTTGGCGATTCTGTTGTTAACCTTAGCGTCTATGGTTACTTCACGGGAAAGTGTGCTGCCTAAGTAGGTGAAGTTATCGACTGCTTTGAGGTTTTGCTCCTTCACCATGATACGTGGCTCCTTGTACAGTTTTCCTGGAGCCAGTTGATACATAACTTCGGTTTTTCTAATGTTGATCTCGAGACCAAAACTGTCGCAGGCTTGCGAAAAACTGTCCATTTCATGCTGCATCTGCTGTTCCGTGCTAGCGTTAAGTGCACAGTCATCAGCTAATAGTAATTCACGGATAACAGTCTCATGCACTTTCGTAACCGCCTTCAGGCGTTTTGGGTTGAATAGCTTGCCATCAGTCCTGTACCTAACCTGGATTCCATCTTCACAGTTGTTAAAGGCATCACTTAACATTGCAGAGAACAGCATACTGAACAGGGTTGGAGCCAGCACACAGCCTTGTTTTACGCCATTTGTTACTGGCAAAGCCTCAGATACGTCTCCATCGTTCAGAACCTTCACCATCATGCCATCATGGAACTGCCGGATGACTGAGATGAACTTGCTCGGGCAGCCAAATTTTGCCATGATCTTCCACAGGCCATCTCTACTGACTGTGTCAAAAGCCTTGGTCAAATCAACAAAAGTTACATAAAGGTCACGGTGTTGCTTCTGGCACTTTTCCTGAAGTTGACGTGCTGAAAATACCATATCTACTGTTCCACGTTTAGCACGGAAACCACACTGGCTTTCGGGTAATAGTCCTTGCTCAAAGTGATGTAAAAGGCGGTTGAGCAAGACACGAGCCAATATCTTGCCTGCAGTGGACAGAAGGGAGATGCCTCGATGGTTGTCACAAGATTGGCAATTACCTTTCCTCTTGTATATGTGGATTATGCTGGCATCTTTCATCTGTTGTGGAACCTGTCCCTTTGTCCACATATATTGGAATAGTTTGGTCACCGTTTGCATCAGAACAGGGCCGCCAGATTTATATACCTCAGCAGGTATAGCATCATTTCCAGGTGCTTTTCCACAAGAAAGTTGTTTTACTGCTTTCCTGACTTCATCTCCACTTGGAAGAACATCAAGCTCCTTGTTGATTTCTACCTGGGGCAGACGAGCAATAGCCTCATCATTGATATTGGCAGGGCGATTAAGAATATTATTAAAATGCTCAGCCCACCGTTCCAGAATTTGTTTCCTTTCTGTCAGCAGCTTAGTTCCATCTGCGTTAAGCAGAGATGAAGAGATTGATGACTGGGGTCCATATACAACTTTGAGCGCATCGTAGAAGCGTTTCTGGTCATGGGTATCTGCATGGCCCTGAATTTCGTCGGCCTTCTTGCTAAACCAGATATCCTGCATCTCGCGTAGCTTGATTTGTACCTTTCTTTTTATGTTGGTAAAGGCACCTTTCTTAGCTAACGATGTGGGGTCATTTTGGTACACCTTATACCGCTGATGTTTCTCTTCTAGGAGTGTCTTTAATTCCTCGTCGTTTTCATCGAACCAGTCTTGATTATTTCTGGTTGCTGATCCAAGATGCTCCAGAGCAGTATTATAAACAGCATCTCTCAGAATTGTCCACTGTTCCTCAACGCCAATCTCCTCTGCCTGTAGTATATTTAACAGTCTGCCATCAAGGTCATTGGCAAATTCCCTTGCAATTCTTTTATTTTGCAGCTTATAGATATTCAGCCTCTTTGTCGTTTTCTGCCCTTGGGGTCTCCTCGCAGGCAGGATGCGGAGCCTGCACTTAGATACAATGAGGCGATGGTCAGTCCAGCAGTCTGCACCACACATGGCCTTCGTCACTCTAAAGTCCATCTCATCCCTTTTCCTGGCAATGATGTAATCAATGAGATGCCAATGCCTCGATCGTGGGTGCATCCATGATGTCTTCTTGCGGGTGGGTAAGCGGAATAAAGTGTTGGTGATGTCAAGGTCATGTGTGGCACACATCTTGAGGAGCAGCAGGCCATTACTGTTACACTTGCCAGTGCCGTGTCTCCCAATGACCCCTTCCCAGTTTTGATGGTCTGTTCCCACTCTGGCATTAAAGTCTCCAAGTATAATGAGCTTGTCTGCCTGTGGGATTGCTGAAATAAGTGTGTCAAGTTCATCATAGAACTTATCTTTAATGTCATCCGGATTAGTCATCGTGGGAGCATAGGCACTGATCAGAGTCGCGCGTTTCTTGTTTGTAAGTGGGAGCTGAAATGTCATCAGACGGTCGTTAATGCCCTCCGGAAGCCAGGTAAGTTTACGAGCAAGATGAGTTTTGATAGCAAATCCCACGCCTGCTTCTCGTTTTTCAGTGCTGCCTCGACCACTCCAGAAGAATGTATATCCACCACCATGCTCTGTCAATTGACCCTTGTCTGCCAGGCGTGTTTCGCTGAGAGCTGCTATATCAACCTTGTAACGAGCTAGCTCCCGAGCAACCAATGCCGTTCTTCTCTCTGGTCTGTCTGCCTTTGTATTATCCAGCAGAGTTCTCACATTCCATGTGCCAAGGTTGAGTACCATCATTTTCTTTTTCTTTATTGTGTGTCGACCGCTGTATGGGAAACCCACCAGCTGCGGTAGGCTGGCCAGGTGAAATGAAGCAGACTATGTTTGAGGCACCTTTTCTAGCCCCTTCCTCGATTGAGGTGAGCAGAGTGATCCTGAACAGGACTGCTCAGACACCCAGGAGGCTGCCGAACTCCACTGCTGCTTCGGTCCAGTAGAGAGCGACCATATGGCCTGGGCCGCCTGTGTGCAGGTTCGTGACTACAGCTTCCAGTGACTCCACACCTGCTGCTTTGCCACTCTCCCATCGCCACAGGACTTTTTGTTACGCAGTGGTTGAAGTCATGACTTGCGCTTGACTTGGATTAAAGTGAGGAGGAGTTGCGCAGTCGTCAACCTCACTCTCTCGCCCGTACCTATCGAGCCCCAGTGGCAAGAGCTAAGCGAGACAACTGGAGATAGGTCAGGGTGCAGTGGATGGCCAGCAGTGTCCTATATGTGCCTCGCTGCGCCCTCTCAGCGCTCCACAACACTGTGCTGGAAATCGCTTGTCTGTCCGTTGAACCTTGGTTTCTTCCGCACAGTCTGCCATATCCAGTCTTCACATGCAAGGGTAGGCAAACCCTTGAAAATCACTGTAGGTCTCAAAGAACCCAACAGCTACCCTCACCTGGTTTTGCCCGCCTGCCGAGGCGGTGTTCTGGGGTGTACCCGCTGCCGCATGCTAGCAGCTACTTGGAGGTACAGGTGAGAGTTGAGCATCAGATGAGGACCAAAGATGGAAGAGCTGTCCAAAGAGGACACGGCAAGCACTCCACCAGAGGTGCTACCTCTATCTAGATACCCCATACACCACTTATATACAGCGTGCCAGAGTATCCACTGGCAATTGCCAAATGCAATTGATACTAGGGTTGAGCGAAACGGATCGGTCATTTTCATAAATTGGCGACTTTTAGGTAAAGTCGGGTTTCATGAAACCCGAACCGACCCTACAGTGGGATCGGCCATGCGGTACACGATCAGAGCGCCAAAGTCGCATTTCATATGATGCTGTCACCACCGTTTTTCATCCAATGAAGGAGGACGCAGAGTGTGGGCAGCGTAATGACATAGGTCTCGGTCCCCTCCATCTTTGAGAAGGGCATGGCAGTGATTGGCTTGCTGTCTGTGGCGTCACAGGGGGTATAAAGGGGCATGCACGTGGACCGCCATCTTACTTTTGCCGATCTGAGCATAGGGAGAGGTGTTGCTGCAGTTAGTCAGAACCAGGGACAGAGTTAGGGAGGAAATATAAACCCCCAAACCGCTTGTGCTGGAGCGATTTTCACTGTCCCACACCACCTTTTTGTGCAGGGACAGTGGAGGTCTTATTTTAGTGCAGCAGCTGCATAGCTGTGTGCACGGTGCTGTGCAAACCAACTGCTTTTTTAAAAGCAAAATTCCTGATGCTCTTTTCTGCACAGTTACCTATCTTGTTTATTTGTCCACATTTTTGTGTTAAGCAGTCCTTTTTATTGCTGCCATACTTGTCCTGAGCTCATTGTAGGGAGCTTGTTTTTTTTATTATTTTTTTTTAAATAATAATTCCAGCCACTTTCTGGCATGTTCATAGTTTACTGTTATACCACTGGGCCAGAGTTGTGCTTCTGTGTCTCCCCCCAAAAAAAAGGGAGATTAAAATTCGCACACAGTGTATATTCTGCTGTACTGCTAGTGTGTCGTATATATCAGGCAGCCACTTTCTGCCACGTTCATAGTTTACTGTTATACCACTGGGCCAGAGTTGTGGTTCTGTGTCTCCCCCCCAAAAATGGAGATTCAAATTCTCACACAGTGTATATTCAGCTGTACTGCTAGTGCGTCATATATCAGGCAGACACTTTCTTCCACGTTCATAGTGTTGTGTTATCCCACAGGGCCAGAGTTAGGGTTCAGTGTCTCCCCCCAAAAAATGGAGATTCAAATTCTCACACAGTGTATATTCAGCTGTACTGCTAGTGCGTCGTATATCAGGCAGACACTTTCTTCCACGTTCATACTGTTGTGTTATACCACAGGGCCAGAGTTGGGGTTCTGTGTCTCTCCCCAAAAGCAAGTCATCTTCCAGGCAAGCTACGTGTCAGCAGGGGAAGGTGGGGCAAAAGAATGTGAAATCCATGATTGGTTAATTTAAATGAAGGTTAGATCATCAACATTTTTGGTAGCCAGACGTGTCCTTTTTTCGGTCAGTATTGAACCAGCAGCACTGAACACTCTTTCTGAAAGCACACTGACAGCAGGGCAATCGAGGTTCTGTAATCCATATTCTGGCAATTCAGGCCAGGTGTCTAGTTTAGATTCCCAGTAATCAAAGGGGAATGACCTGAGAGGGAGAACATCGATAAGGGCGGAAAAGTAGTTTGTAACCATACTGCACAAATGCTGTCTCCTGTCACTTTTTATCGATGCAGCTGTCCCTGTCGTGTCAGCGGTCATTGCGAAATCATTCCACAACCTTGTCGTACAACCTTGCACCTCTAGCACCTCTGCCATGTTGCCCCCTGCAGCTCATGGGAGAACCATCACCGGCGCTGTGTGCTGGGAATGCCTGAACCAAACGGTCTGCAAGAATTGCTTGTTTGGTAGCCAATATTTGACCTAGGTTCTCATGTGGCATGATATTTAGCAGTTTTCCTTTATATCTTGTATCCAGGAGGCAGGCCAACCGGTCATCATTTTAAATATGCGGGGGTCCCTTTTTAGGATACGCAAGGCATACTCAGCCATGTGGGCCAATGTTCCAGGTGTGAATTAACTGTTTCTGCTGGGTTGAGGCCCACTTTCTTGCAAATCAACATCACAAGTGTCCCGCAATAAACCTGTACCAGACCTTGCAATGCCACCAGTTTCTATTGCCACCTGAGAATTATCCTCCTCCCATACATATTTATCCCCATCATCCTCCTCCTCATCCTCTTCGTCCGCCAATTCGTCCTGTACAGTTCCCTGAGCAGACAATGGCTGACTGTCATCAAGGCTTCCCTCCTCCGCGGCTGCAGACGCCTGCTCCTTAATGTGCGTCAAACTTTGCATCAGCAGACGCATAAGTGGGATGTTAATGCTTATGATGGCGTCGACTACTGCACACCAGACAACTCCATGTCTGCCATCCAAGTGCCTGCCCGTGTATCCTCCCACAAATTTATAACAGCACGCCTCTGTTCGCACAGCCTCTGAATCATGTGCAGTGTGGAGTTCCACCTTGTTGCAACGTCGATTATTAGGCGGTGCTGGGGAAGATTCAGCGATCGCTGATGGTTCAGCATACGGCTGGAATGTATGGGCACCCGGCGGATGTGCGAGCAAAGTCTTCGCACCTTCAGGAGCAGGGCTGGTAACTTTGGATAATTTTTGAGGAAGCCCTGCACCACCAGGTTAAAGGTGTGAGCTAGGCAAGGTATGTGTTTCAGTTCTGAAAGGGCTATGGCAGCCATAAAATTCCTTCCGTTATCACTGAATACCTTGCCTGCCTCAAGATGTACACTGCCCAGCCATGACTGAGTTTGTTGCTGCAAGTACTCCACCAGTACTTCCTCGGTGTGTCTGTTGTCGCCCAAACACTTCATTTGCAACACAGCCTGCTGACGCTTACCACTAGCTGTTCAATAATGGGACACCCCATGTGCAACACTGGCAGCTGCGGATGGAGTGGTATGGCGACTGCGCTCTGTGCACGAGCTTTCGCTTCTGGAGGAGGAGGAGGAGTTGCGAACGCCATATGCCAACTTTTTCCTGAGACTGTGGGATAGGCTGAACTGTCGCACTATGGCTGCCCCCTGTGGACCCTGCATCCTACACATTAACCCAGTGCGCCGTGATGGACACGTAACGTCTCCAGCCATGCCTACTGGTCCATGCATCTGTTGTGAGGTGCACCTTTCCACTGACTGATTGCCTCAAGGCATGGACAATGCGGTCTTTGACATGCTGGTGGAGGGCTGGGATGGCTTTTCTCGCAAATAAATGTCGACTGGGTAGGTCATAGCGTGGTACTGCGTGGGCCATCAGGTCTTTGAAAGCTTCGCTTTCAACCAAACGGTAGGGCATCATCTGTAATGAGATTAGTCTAGCAATGTGGGCATTCAAATCCTGTGTACGCGGATGAGAGGATGAGTACTTTCTTTTCCTAACGAGACTCTCTTGTAGGGTGAGCTGGACTGGAGAGCTGCATATGGCGGAACTAGCGGTGGTGGTGGTGGTGGACATGGCGGATTGAGAGAGAGTTTGTTATGGTATTCTTGTTGTTGCCCAACATAGAGTCTTTCCTACCAATAACCTTGTGATTCCCTGACTGCTTTGGCCTTACGACGTTTGGTAGTTAGTCCAGGCTTGCAAGTGCATGGTGGTTAAATGTCTAAGCATGCACGTTGTATTTAAATTTTGAAGATTCTTCTCTCTGCTAAAGGTCTTGGAGCATTTCTTACAGATAACTTTTGACTGATCATTCTAATCTTGGTGAAAAAATTGCTATGCTACACTCTTCCTACTATCAAAAACCTTTTCAGGCATTGTGCACTGTGCTACTTTCACCGAATGACCACGCTCTCCTAACACTGTTTTTGTTTTTCACAAACATTTTTGGCCTGATACGGGCCTGCCAGATGACAGCTGTTGCAATGTAGATGGCTGATGCGGATCATCCTCCTCCGCTTCTGAGCTAGTGGCAGCGGCACCCTCTTCCCCCAATGGCTGCCAATCTGGGTCACCAACTGGGTCATCTAAACTGCGAGGGCAATGTAGTGATCACAGTCAATGGAACAGCATCACAATCTAGCTGTGGCTGTGCATCAGTGCACTCCATGTCCTATTCTTCTTGTAATTGGCAGTGTACAATTTCCCTTTCGAACTCAGGCACGGTATGTGTAAAGAGCTTCATGGAGTAACCTGTAGTGTCAACTGCTGCATCCTTCACATTTGGTTTGGGAGAAGGACACAAGGAAACGTCTTTTTCCTGACCAGGAGCATCCACTGACGACTGGCTGCTCTTACATTTAGAACTTTGGGAAGAGGAGGCGAAAGAGCTAGAGGGTGAGTCAGCAAGGAAAGACAACACTTTTTCCTGCTTCTCCGGCTTTAAAAGCTGTTTTCCTACTCCCAGGTAAGGGAGCCTTCGAGGCCTTGTGTAGCCAGACGATGACGCAGGCTTAAAACCTCCAGCCTTAGGTGCTACTGTGCTTTTGCCACTACCACGAGATGCAACACCACCAGCACCATCAGTACCAGCTGGCAACCCCCGCCCACGGCCTCTTCCACCAGACTTCCTCATTTTTGGGGGGGAGACACTGAACCACAACTCATATTACATTGTCGTAATATGAGGGGCCCTGTGCCAGTACCGCCGCCCACGAGAGAGTGCTCCCCCCCAGATTGAACTGTGCTCTACCACTTGCAATACTACCTCTCCTAGCTCCACCACTGTGTAGTCTGTGCAGGTAAAACCTGAAATGGCACTGCCAATACGAATTATTTGAAATGATAGATGATAGTTAAAATATACAGGGGCCCTGGACTCCATTTAATACTTTGCGCCTACTACCACTGTCTTTATTATTTGGGCGCAATAACGGTGTCTGCCGCTGCATCTTTTTTTTCCTTCACTGAACAAAGCTGAACTTCAACTGTTGTCCCGTCTCAAATATTAAACTGCATTTGCCCTACTTGTTGGGTTGGGGCCTACTAACGGTGTATGCCGCTCCTTGGTGTTCTCCTGGTTTATTTTTCTTGCGCTTCAATCTTCAGGCTTTCGTTTAAATATTTTTTATATTAAACTGCATTTGGCCTACTTGTTGGGTTGGGCCTAGTAACATTGTCTGCTGCCGCCTCTTGTTTTCCTCTACTAAACAAAGCTGAGCTTGAATCTTCAGGCTTTCGGCCTGTAACAACAATATGAAACTACATTTGGCCTAGTTCTTGGTTTGGGCCTAGTAACATTGTCTGCTGCTGCCTCTTGTTTTCCTCTACTACACAAAGCTGAGCTTCAATCTTCAGGCTTTCGGCCTATATTTAGAATATGAAACTGCATTTGGCCTACTTGTTTGGTTGGGCCTACTAACGGTGTCTGCTGCTGATTGTTGTTCTCCTCCACTGAACAAACCAATGCCGCCTGCTTACTCCTGTTGCCAATTTTTAGCAGCTTTTAGCCTACTTTTTTTATTTTGGGCCTATATCTGTGTTTCCTCCTCATTCCTGCCCATTGCCCAGCCACTGCTAGATGAGACTGCTGGTACATTGACACAGACCACTACATTCCCCTTGCACTCTACACAGCCTGAATCTGACCCTGCTGAAACTCAGGTTCCCCTTCCCGCATGCTATACCACCTTACATGGGGACAAAGAGGAAGGTGCAGATGAAAGTGCAGGTTCCTTCAACAGGTGGGGGGGCATACTCGTTGGCGACATCACTGGCACAGGGCCCCTCATAGTACGCAAAAGTGTCTCTGCCGGTGGGAGGCGCCCCCGCCGTCAATCACAACGCCATACTTTAAGGGGCCATGTGCTAGTGGCAATGCGAACGAGTGTGCCCCCCAGGTGTGGATTAAGGGTAGCCAGTGCCCGGGCTGTTCAGACACTGTGGGCCCCCCGGTCATGTGATGGGGGTCATGTGATGGGGGTCATGTGATGGGGGTCATGTGATGGGGGTCATGTGACGGGGGTCAGGATATACCCGAACCAGATTATTAGAGAAAAATGGCCGGGTCCTACTCTACTGTAACCTATTAAATATTTGTTAAAATCTGCAATACAATTTAGGTATATTTTGACCAATAATATCACATACAAGGAACAAATACTACCGCACCATGAGAAGACCACAAATTACAACCACAGTGATCGAATATTATCACATACAAGGAACAAATACCACCGCACCATGTCAAGACCACATATTACCACCACTTGGTGACCAAATAGCACATACAAGGGACAAATACCACAACACCATTTCCAGACCACATATTACCACCACATAGTGACTGAATACTACAATACTGATCAGTAATAAAAAAAACCAAGAAACACAATACTATCACCACAAGTGCCAGTATTCACAGGAGATCTGTACTTAGTATGCAGTGTCTGTGTAGAGGTAATACAGAGATCACTGGTGGTATTATACACAGGAGCTCTGTATATAATGTATAGGTAATACAGTGATCAGTGGTGACATTGTACACAGGACCTCTGTATATAGTATACAGTGTATAGTGTCAGTGTATAGGTAACACTGACTCACCAGTGACATCTCTAGGTGAAGTCCTTCATTTTTCATCCAGCACAGACCGCCATCATTTCTTCCAGCCAGGACTCCTTTCTGCAGGAAATAACACAGTTATCTCGAGCTCCGCTTGTAGAACACATTACTTAATTTTTCACAACTTCTACATTACACCACATGAAGAAAAAAAGGCGATATAGTGTCACTCTGCACAGTAACAGGACCCCCCATTCAAAACAGTATACTCAAAAAATAAAATAAATACATCACTGCAGTAATAATATCCCTTAATTATCCCCTATGGTAATAATATTCCCCACCCTGGCCCCGTGTGTCTCATTCCTGGCTCCAGCCATATGTTCTCCCATCCTGCACTCATGAGTATCCATTCTACACCATATGATTTCCCCATCCTGCCCCATCTGTCTCCATCCTGCCCCATGATCCAATCCTGCCCCATGTCTTTCATTCTGCCCCGTGTCTCCAATCATGCCCCGTGTCTACATTCTGCCCATGCCTCCAGTCCTGCCCCCAGTGTGTCCAGCAATCTGCCCCAGTCTGTCCAGCATATTACCCCCCAGTGTGTCCAGCATATTGCCCCCAGTGTGTCCAGCAATCTGCCCTAGTGTCTGAGTCCAGCATATTGCCCCCAGTGTATTCAGCAATCTGCCCCAGTGTGTCCAGCATTGCCCCCAGACAGTATGTCCAGCAATCTGCCCCAGTGTGTCCTGCAATTTGCCCCAGTGTGTCTAGCATATTACCTCCAGTGTGTCCAGCAGTCTGCCCCAATATGTCCAGCATATTGCCCCAGTGTGTCCAGCATTGCCCCCAGTGTGTCCAGCAATCTGCTTCAGTGTGTCCAGCATATTACCACCAGTGTGTCCAGCAATCTGCCCCAGTATGTCCAGCATTGCCCCCAGTGTGTCCAGTAATCTGCCCCAGTATGTCCAATTGTCCAGCATTGCCCACAGTGTCTCCAGCATTGCCCCAGTGTCTCCAGAATTGCCCCAGTGTGTCCTCCAGCATTGCCCCAGTGTGTCCTCCAGCATTGCCCCAGTGTGTTCTCCAGCATTGCCCCAGTGTGTCCAGCAATCTGCCCCAATGTCTCCAGCATTGCCCCAGTGTCTCCAGCAATCTGCCCCAGTGTGTCCTCCAGCATTGCCCCAGTGTGTCAAGCAATCTGCCCCAGTGTCTCCAGCAATCATCTGCCCCAGTGTGTCCAGCAATCTGCCCCAGTGTCTCCAGCATTGCCCCAGTGTCTTCAGCAATCTGCCCTAGTGTCTCCAGCAATCTGCCCCAGTGTCTCCAGCATTGCCCCAGTGTCTGCAGCATTGCCCCAGTGTCTCCAGCAATCTGCCCCAGTGTCTCCAGCAATCTGCCCCAGTGTCTCCAGCAATCTGCCCCAGTGTCTCCAGCAACCTGCCCCAGTGTCTCCAGCAATCTGCCCCAGTGTCCCAGGATTGCCCCAGTGTCTCCAGCAATCTGCCCCAGTGTCTCCAGCATTGCCCCAGTGTGTCCTCCAGCAATCTGCCCCAGTGTCTCCAGCAATCTGCCCCAGTGTCTCCAGCAATCTGCCCCAGTGTCCCAGCATTGCCCCAGTGTGTCCTCCAGCATTGCCCCAGTGTGTCCTCCAGCATTGCCCAGTGTGATCTCCAGCATTGCCCCAGTGTGTCCAGCAATCTGCCCCAGTGTGTCCTCCAGCATTGCCCCAGTGTGTTCAGCAATCTGCCCCAGTGTCTCCAGCAATCATCTGCTTCAGTGTGTCCAGCAATCTGCCCCAGTGTGTCCTCCAGCATTGCCCCAGTGTCTCCAGCAATCTGCCCCAGTGTCTCCAGCAATCTGCCCCTGTGTCTCCAGCATTGCCCCAGTGTCTGCAGCATTGCCCCAGTGTCTCCAGCAATCTGCCCCAGTGTCTCCAGCAATCTGCCCCAGTGTCTCCAGCAATCTGCCCAAGTGTCCCAGTATTGCCCCAGTGTCTCCAGCAATCTGCCCCAGTGTCTCCAGCATTGCCCCAGTGTGTCCTCCAGCAATCTGCCCCAGTGTCTCCAGCAATCTGCCCCAGTGTCCCAGCATTGCCCCAGTGTGTCCTCCAGCATTGCCCCAGTGTGTCCTCCAGCATTGCCCAGTGTGATCTCCAGCATTGCCCCAGTGTGTCCAGCAATCTACCCCAATGTCTCCAGCATTGCCCCAGTGTCTCCAGCAATCTGCCCCAGTGTGTCCTCCAGCATTGCCCCAGTGTGTCCAGCAATCTGCCCCAGTGTCTCCAGCAATCATCTGCTTCAGTGTTTCCAGCAATCTGCCCCAGTGTGTCTTCCAGCATTGCCCCAGTGTCTCCAGCAATCTGCCCCAGTGTCTCCAGCAATCTGCCCCTGTGTCTCCAGCATTGCCCCAGTGTCTGCAGCATTGCCCCAGTGTCTCCAGCAATCTGCCCCAGTGTCTCCAGCAATCTGCCCCAGTGTCTCTAGCATTGCACCAGTGTCTTCAGCACTGCCCCAGTGTCTCCAGCAATCTGCCCCAGTGTCTCCAGCAATCTGCACCAGTGTCTCCAGCAATCTGCCCCAGCGTCTCCAGCAACCTGCCCCAGTGTCTCCAGCAATCTGCCCCAGTGTCCCAGCATTGCCCCAGTGTCTCCAGCAATCTGCCCCAGTGTCTCCAGCATTGCCCCAGTGTGTCCTCCAGCAATCTGCCCCAGTGTCTCCAGCAATCTGCCCCAGTGTCTCCAGCATTGCCCCAGTGTGTCCGCCAGCAATCTGCCCCAGTGTCTCCAGCATTGCCCCAGTGTGTCCTCCAGCAATCTGCCCCAGTTTCTCCAGCATTGCCCTAGTGTGTCATCCAGCATTGCTCCAGTGTCTCCAGCATTGCCCCAGTGTCTCCAGCAATCTGCCCCAGTGTCCCAGCATTGCCCCAGTGTGTCCTCCAGCATTGTCCCAGTGTGTCCTCCAGCATTGCCCAGTGTGATCTCCAGCATTGCCCCAGTGTGTCCAGCAATCTGCCCCAGTGTGTCCTCCAGCATTGCCCCAGTGTGTCCAGCAATCTGCCCCAGTGTGTCCAGCAATCATCTGCTTCAGTGTGTCCAGCAATCTGCTCCAGTGTGTCCTCCACCATTGCCCCAGTGTCTCCAGCAATCTGCCCCAGTGTCTCCAGCAATCTGCCCCTGTGTCTCCAGCATTGCCCCAGTGTCTGCAGCATTGCCCCAGTGTCTCCAGCAATCTGCCCCAGTGTCTCTAGCATTGCACCAGTGTCTTCAGCATTGCCCCAGTGTCTCCAGCAATCTGCCCCAGAGTCTCCAGCAATATGCCCCAGTGTCTCCAGCAATCTGCCCCAGCGTCTCCAGCAACCTGCCCCAGTGTCTCCAGCAATCTGCCCCAGTGTCCCAGCATTGCCCCAGTGTCTCCAGCAATCTGCCCCAGTGTCTCCAGCATTGCCCCAGTGTGTCCTCCAGCAATCTGCCCCAGTGTCTCCAGCAATCTGCCCCAGTGTCTCCAGCATTGCCCCAGTGTGTCCGCCAGCAATCTGCCCCAGTGTCTCCAGCAATGCCCCAGTGTGTCCTCCAGCAATCTGCCCCAGTGTCTCCAGCATTGCCCCAGTGTGTCATCCAGCATTGCCCCAGTGTCTCCAGCATTGCCCCAGTGTCTCCAGCAATCTGCCCCAGTGTCTCCAGAAATCTGCCCCAGTGTCTCCAGCAATCTGCCCCAGTGTCTCCAGCAACCTGCCCCAGTGTCTCCAGCAACCTGCCCCAGTGTCTCCAGCAATCTGCCCCAGTGTCCCAGCATTGCCCCAGTGTCTCCAGCAATCTGCCCCAGTGTCTCCAGCATTCCCCCAGTGTGTCCTTCAGCAATCTGCCCCAGTGTCTCCAGCAATCTGCCCCAGTGTCTCCAGCAATCTGCCCCAGTGTGTCCACCAGCAATCTGCCCCAGTGTCTCCAGCATTGCCCCAGTGTGTCCTCCAGCAATCTGCCCCAGTGTCTCCAGCATTGCCCCAGTGTGTCCTCCAGCATTGCCCCAGTGTCTCAAGCATTGCCCCAGTGTCTCCAGCAATCTGCCCCAGTGTCTCCAGCAACCTGCCCCAGTGTCTCCAGCAATCTGCCCCAGTGTCCCAGCATTGCCCCAGTGTCTCCAGCAATCTGCCCCAGTGTCTCCAGTATTGCCCCAGTGTGTCCTCCAGCAGTCTGCCCCAGTGTCCCCAGCAATCTGCCCCAGTGTCTCCAGCATTGCCCCAGTGTGTCCGCTAGCAATCTGCCCCAGTGTCTACAGCATTGCCCCAGTGTCTACAGCATTGCCCCAGTGTGTCCTCCAGCAATCTGCCCCAGTGTCTCCAGCATTGCCCCAGTGTGTCCTCCAGCATTGCCCCAGTGTCTCAAGCATTGCCCCAGTGTCTCCAGCAATCTGCCCCAGTGTCTCCAGCAACCTGCCCCAGTGTCTCCAGCAATCTGCCCCAGTGTCCCAGCATTGCCCCAGTGTCTCCAGCAATCTGCCCCAGTGTCTCCAGTATTGCCCCAGTGTGTCCTCCAGCAATCTGCCCCAGTGTCTCCAGCAATCTGCCCCAGTGTCTCCAGCATTGCCCCAGTGTGTCCGCTAGCAATCTGCCCCAGTGTCTACAGCATTGCCCCAGTGTGTCCTCCAGCAATCTGCCCCAGTGTGTCCAGCATTGCCCCAGTGTGTCTTTCAGCATTGCCCCAGTGTCTCCAGCAATCTGCCCCAGTGTCTCCAGCAATCTGCCCCAGTGTCTCCAGCAACCTTCCCCAGTGTCTCCAGCAATCTGCCCCAGTGTCCCAGCATTGCCCCAGTGTCTCCAGCAATCTGCCTCAGTGTCTCCAGCATTGCCCCGGTGTGTCATCCAGCATTGCCCCAGTGTCTCCAGCATTGCCCCAGTGTCTCCAGCAATCTGCCCCAGTGTCTCCAGCATTGCCCCAGTGTGTCCTCCAGCAATCTGCCCCAGTTTCTCCAGCATTGCCCCAGTGTGTCATCCAGCATTGCCCCAGTGTCTCCAGCATTGCCCCAGTGTCTTCAGCAATCTGCCCCAGTGTCTCCAGAAATCTGCCCCAGTGTCTCCAGCAATCTGCCCCAGTGTCTCCAGCAACCTGCCCCAGTGTCTCCAGCAACCTGCCCCAGTGTCTCCAGCAATCTGCCCCAGTGTCCCAGCATTGCCCCAGTGTCTCCAGCAATCTGCCCCAGTGTCTCAAGCATTGCCCCAGTGTCTCCAGCAATCTGCCCCAGTGTCTCCAGCAACCTGCCCCAGTGTCTCCAGCAATCTGCCCCAGTGTCCCAGTATTGCCCCAGTGTCTCCAGCAATCTGCCCCAGTGTCTCCAGCATTGCCCTAGTGTGTCCTCCAGCAATCTGCCCCAGTGTCTCCAGCAATCTGCCCCAGTGTCTCCAGCAATCTGCCCCAGTGTCCCAGCATTGCCCCAGTGTGTCCTCCAGCATTGCACCAGTGTGTCCTCCAGCATTGCCCAGTGTGATCTCCAGCATTGCCCCAGTGTGTCCAGCAATCTGCCCCCAGTGTGTCCTCCAGCATTGCCCCAGTGTGTCCAGCAATCTGCCCCAGTGTCTCCAGCAATCATCTGCTTCAGTGTGTCCAGCAATCTGCTCCAGTGTGTCCTCCAGCATTGCCCCAGTGTCTCCAGCAATCTGCCCCAGTGTCTCCAGCAATCTGCCCCTGTGTCTCCAGCATTGCCCCAGTGTCTGCAGCATTGCCCCAGTGTCTCCAGCAATCTGCCCCAGTGTCTCTAGCATTGCACCAGTGTCTTCAGCATTGCCCCAGTGTCTCCAGCAATCTGTCCCAGCGTCTCCAGCAATCTGCCCCAGTGTCTCCAGCAATCTGCCCCAGCGTCTCCAGCAACCTGCCCCAGTGTCTCCAGCAATCTGCCCCAGTGTCCCAGCATTGCCCCAGTGTCTCCAGCAATCTGCCCCAGTGTCTCCAGCATTGCCCCAGTGTGTCCTCCAGCAATCTGCCCCAGTGTCTCCAGCAATCTGCCCCAGTGTCTCCAGCATTGCCCCAGTGTGTCCACCAGCAATCTGCCCCAGTGTCTCCAGCATTGCCCCAGTGTGTCCTCCAGCAATCTGCCCCAGTGTCTCCAGCATTGCCCCAGTGTGTCATCCAGCATTGCCCCAGTGTCTCCAGCATTGCCCCAGTGTCTCCAGCAATCTGCCCCAGTGTCTCCAGAAATCTGCCCCAGTGTCTCCAGCAATCTGCCCCAGTGTCTACAGCAACCTGCCCCAGTGTCTCCAGCAACCTGCCCCAGTGTCTCCAGCAATCTGCCCCAGTGTCCCAGCATTGCCCCAGTGTCTCCAGCAATCTGCCCCAGTGTCTCCAGCATTGCCCCAGTGTGTCCTCCAGCAATCTGCCCCAGTGTCTCCAGCATTGCCCCAGTGTGTCATCCAGCATTGCCCCAGTGTCTCCAGCATTGCCCCAGTGTCTCCAGCAATCTGCCCCAGTGTCTCCAGCAATCTGCCCCAGTGTCTCCAGCAACCTGCCCCAGTGTCTCCAGCAATCTGCCCCAGTGTCCCAGCATTGCCCCAGTGTCTCCAGCAATCTGCCCCAGTGTCCCAGCAACCTGCCCCAGTGTCTCCAGCAACCTGCCCCAGTGTCTCCAGCAATCTGCCCCAATGTCCCAGCATTGCCCCAGTGTCTCCAGCAATCTGCCCCAGTGTCTCCAGCATTCCCCTAGTGTGTCCTCCAGCAATCTGCCCCAGTGTCTCCAGCAATCTGCCCCAGTGTCTCCAGCAATCTGCCCCAGTGTGTCCACCAGCAATCTGCCCCAGTGTCTCCAGCAATCTGCCCCAGTGTCTCCAGCAATCTGCCCCAGTGTCCCAGCATTGCCCCAGTGTGTCCTCCAGCATTGCCCCAGTGTGTCCTCCAGCATTGCCCAGTGTGATCTCCAGCATTGCCCCAGTGTGTCCAGCAATCTGCCCCAGTGTGTCCTCCAGCATTGCCCCAGTGTGTCCAGCAATCTGCTCCAGTGTGTCCTCCAGCATTGCCCCAGTGTCTCCAGCAATCTGCCCCTGTGTCTCCAGCAATCTGCCCCTGTGTCTCCAGCATTGCCCCAGTGTCTGCAGCATTGCCCCAGTGTCTCCAGCAATCTGCCCCAGTGTCTCTAGCATTGCACCAGTGTCTTCAGCATTGCCCCAGTGTCTCCAGCAATCTGCCCCAGCATCTCCAGCAATCTGCCCCAGTGTCTCCAGCAATCTGCCCCAGCGTCTCCAGCAACCTGCCCCAGTGTCTCCAGCAATCTGCCCCAGTGTCCCAGCATTGCCCCAGTGTCTCCAGCAATCTGCCCCAGTGTCTCCAGCATTGCCCCAGTGTGTCCTCCAGCAATCTGCCCCAGTTTCTCCAGCATTGCCCCAGTGTGTCATCCAGCATTGCCCCAGTGTCTCCAGCATTGCCCCAGTGTCTTCAGCAATCTGCCTCAGTGTCTCCAGAAATCTGCCCCAGTGTCTCCAGCAATCTGCCCCAGTGTCTCCAGCAACCTGCCCCAGTGTCTCCAGCAACCTGCCCCAGAGTCTCCAGCAATCTGCCCCAGTGTCCCAGCATTGCCCCAGTGTCTCCAGCAATCTGCCCCAGTGTCTCCAGCATTCCCCCAGTGTGTCCTCCAGCAATCTGCCCCAGTGTCTCCAGCAATCTGCCCCAGTGTCTCCAGCAATCTGCCCCAGTGTCCCAGCATTGCCCCAGTGTCTCCAGCAATCTGCCCCAGTGTCCCAGCATTGCCCCAGTGTCTCCATCAACCTGCCCCAGTGTCTCCAGCAATCTGCCCCAATGTCCCAGCATTGCCCCAGTGTCTCCAGCAATCTGCCCCAGTGTCTCCAGCATTCTCCCAGTGTGTCCTCCAGCAATCTGCCCCAGTGTCTCCAGCAATCTGCCCCAGTGTCTCCAGCAATCTGCCCCAGTGTGTCCACCAGCAATCTGCCCCAGTGTCTCCAGCATTGCCCCAGTGTGTCCTCCAGCAATCTGCCCCAGTGTCTCCAGCATTGCCCCAGTGTGTCCTCCAGCATTGCCCCAGTGTCTCAAGCATTGCCCCAGTGTCTCCAGCAATCTGCCCCAGTGTCTCCAGCAACCTGCCCCAGTGTCTCCAGCAATCTGCCCCAGTGTCCCAGTATTGCCCCAGTGTCTCCAGCAATCTGCCCCAGTGTCTCCAGCATTGCACTAGTGTGTCCTCCAGCAATCTGCCCCAGTGTCTCCAGCAATCTGCCCCAGTGTCTCCAGCAATCTGCCCCAGTGTCCCAGCATTGCCCCAGTGTGTCCTCCAGCATTGCCCCAGTGTGTCCTCCAGCATTGCCCAGTGTGATCTCCAGCATTGCCCCAGTGTGTCCAGCAATCTGCCCCAGTGTGTCCTCCAGCATTGCCCCAGTGTGTCCAGCAATCTGCTCCAGTGTGTCCTCCAGCATTGCCCCAGTGTCTCCAGCAATCTGCCCCAGTGTCTCCAGCATTGCCCCAGTGTCTGCAGCATTGCCCCACTGTCTCCAGCAATCTGCCCCAGTGTCTCTAGCATTGCACCAGTGTCTTCAGCATTGCCCCAGTGTCTCCAGCAATCTGCCCCAGCGTCTCCAGCAATCTGCCCCAGTGTCTCCAGCAATCTGCCCCAGCGTCTCCAGCAACCTGCCCCAGTGTCTCCAGCAATCTGCCCCAGTGTCCCAGCATTGCCCCAGTGTCTCCAGCAATCTGCCCCAGTGTCTCCAGCATTGCCACAGTGTGTCCTCCAGCAATCTGCCCCAGTTTCTCCAGCATTGCCCCAGTGTGTCATCCAGCATTGCCCCAGTGTCTCCAGCATTGCCCCAGTGTCTTCAGCAATCTGCCCCAGTGTCTCCAGAAATCTGCCCCAGTGTCTCCAGCAATCTGCCCCAGTGTCTCCAGCAACCTGCCCCAGTGTCTCCAGCAACCTGCCCCAGTGTCTCCAGCAATCTGCCCCAGTGTCCCAGCATTGCCCCAGTGTCTCCAGCAATCTGCCCCAGTGTCTCCAGCATTCCCCCAGTGTGTCCTCCAGCAATCTGCCCCAGTGTCTCCAGCAATCTGCCCCAGTGTCTCCAGCAATCTGCCCCAGTGTGTCCACCAGCAATCTGCCCCAGTGTCTTCAGCATTGCCCCAGTGTGTCCTCCAGCAATCTGCCCCAGTGTCTCCAGCATTGCCCCAGTGTGTCCTCCAGCATTGCCTCAGTGTCTCAAGCATTGCCCCAGTGTCTCCAGCAATCTGCCCCAGTGTCTCCAGCAACCTGCCCCAGTGTCTCCAGCAATCTGCCCCAGTGTCCCAGTATTGCCCCAGTGTCTCCAGCAATCTGCCCCAGTGTCACCAGCATTGCCCTAGTGTGTCCTCCAGCAATCTGCCCCAGTGTCTCTAGCAATCTGCCCCAGTGTCTCCAGCAATCTGCCCCAGTGTCCCAGCATTGCCCCAGTGTATCCTCCAGCATTGCCCCAGTGTGTCCTCCAGCATTGCCCAGTGTGATCTCCAGCATTGCCCCAGTGTGTCCAGCAATCTGCCCCAGTGTGTCCTCCAGCATTGCCCCAGTGTGTCCAGCAATCTGCCCCAGCGTCTCCAGCAATCATCTGCTTCAGTGTGTCCAGCAATCTGCTCCAGTGTGTCCTCCAGCATTGCCCCAGTGTCTCCAGCAATCTGCCCCAGTGTCTCCAGCAATCTGCCCCTGTGTCTCCAGCATTGCCCCAGTGTCTGCAGCATTGCCCCAGTGTCTCCAGCAATCTGCCCCAGTGTCTCTAGCATTGCACCAGTGTCTTCAGCATTGCCCCAGTGTCTCCAGGAATCTGCCCCAGCGTCTCCAGCAATCTGCCCCAGTGTCTCCAGCAATCTGCCCCAGCGTCTCCAGCAACCTGCCCCAGTGTCTCCAGCAATCTGCCCCAGTGTCCCAGCATTGCCCCAGTGTCTCCAGCAATCTGCCCCAGTGTCTTCAGCATTGCCCCAGTGTGTCCTCCAGCAATCTGCCCCAGTGTCTCAAGCAATCTGCCCCAGTGTCTCCAGCATTGCCCCAGTGTGTCCGCCAGCAATCTGCCCCAGTGTCTCCAGCATTGCCCCAGTGTGTCCTCCAGCAATCTGCCCCAGTGTCTCCAGCATTGCCCCAGTGTGTCATCCAGCATTGCCCCAGAGTCTTCAGCATTGCCCCAGTGTCTCCAGCAATCTGCCCCAGTGTCTCCAGAAATCTGCCCCAGTGTCTCCAGCAATCTGCCCCAGTGTCTCCAGCAACCTGCCCCAGTGTCTCCAGCAACCTGCCCCAGTGTCTCCAGCAATCTGCCCCAGTGTCCCAGCATTGCCCCAGTGTCTCCAGCAATCTGCCCCAGTGTCTCCAGCAATCCCCCAGTGTGTCCTTCAGCAATCTGCCCCAGTGTCTCCAGCAATCTGCCCCAGTGTCTCCAGCAATCTGCCCCAGTGTGTCCGCCAGCAATCTGCCCCAGTGTCTCCAGCATTGCCCCAGTGTGTCCTCCAGCATTGCCCCAGTGTCTCAAGCATTGCCCCAGTGTCTCCAGCAATCTGGCCCAGTGTCTCCAGCAACCTGCCCCAGTGTCTCCAGCAATCTGCCCCAGTGTCCCAGCATTGCCCCAGTGTCTCCAGCAATCTGCCCCAGTGTCTCCAGTATTGCCCCAGTGTGTCCTCCAGCAATCTGCCCCAGTGTCTCCAGCAATCTGCCCCAGTGTCTCCAGCATTGCCCCAGTGTGTCCGCTAGCAATCTGCCCCAGTGTCTACAGCATTGCCCCAGTGTGTCCTCCAGCAACCTGCCCCAGTGTGTCCAGCATTGCCCCAGTGTGTCTTCCAGCATTGCCCCAGTGTCTCCAGCAATCTGCCCCAGTGTCTCCAGCAATCTGCCCCAGTGTCTCCAGCAACCTTCCCCAGTTTCTCCAGCAATCTGCCCCAGTGTCCCAGCATTGCCCCAGTGTCTCCAGCAATCTGCCTCAGTGTCTCCAGCATTGCCTCAGTGTGTCATACAGCATTGCCCCAGTGTCTCCAGCATTGCCCCAGTGTCTCCAGCATTCTGCCCCAGTGTCTCCAGCATTGCCCCAGTGTGTCCTCCAGCAATCTGCCCCAGTTTCTCCAGCATTGCCCCAGTGTGTCATCCAGCATTGCCCCAGTGTCTCCAGCATTGCCCCTGTGTCTCCAGCAATCTGCCCCAGTGTCTTCAGAAATCTGCCCCAGTGTCTCCAGCAATCTGCCCCAGTGTCTCCAGCAACCTGCCCCAGTGTCTCAAGCAACCTGCCCCAGTGTCTCCAGCAATCTGCCCCAATGTCCCAGCATTGCCCCAGTGTCTCCAGCAATCTGCCCCAGTGTCTCCAGCATTCCCCCAGTGTGTCCTCCAGCAATCTGCCCCAGTGTCTCCAGCAATCTGCCCCAGTGTCTCCAGCAATCTGCCCCAGTGTGTCCACCAGCAATCTGCCCCAGTGTCTCCAGCATTGCCCCAGTGTGTCCTCCAGCAATCTGCCCCAGTGTCTCCAGCATTGCCCCAGTGTGTCCTCCAGCATTGCCCCAGTGTCTCAAGCATTGCCCCAGTGTCTCCAGCAATCTGCCCCAGTGTCTCCAGCAACCTGCCCCAGTGTCTCCAGCAATCTGCCCCAGTGTCCCAGTATTGCCCCAGTGTCTCCAGCAATCTGCCCCAGTGTCTCCAGCATTGCCCTAGTGTGTCCTCCAGCAATCTGCCCCAGTGTCTCCAGCAATCTGCCCCAGTGTCTCCAGCAATCTGCCCCAGTGTCCCAGCATTGCCCCAGTGTGTCCTCCAGCATTGCCCCAGTGTGTCCTCCAGCATTGCCCAGTGTGATCTCCAGCATTGCCCCAGTGTGTCCAGCAATCTGCCCCAGTGTGTCCTCCAGCATTGCCCCAGTGTGTCCAGCAATCTGCCCCAGTGTCTCCAGCAATCATCTGCTTCAGTGTGTCCAGCAATCTGCTCCAGTGTGTCCTCCAGCATTGCCCCAGTGTCTCCAGCAATCTGCCCCAGTGTCTCCAGCAATCTGCCCCTGTGTCTCCAGCACTGCCCCAGTGTCTGCAGCATTGCCCCAGTGTCTCCAGCAATCTGCCCCAGTGTCTCTAGCATTGCACCAGTGTCTTCAGCATTGCCCCAGTGTCTCCAGCAATCTGCCCCAGCATCTCCAGCAATCTGCCCCAGTGTCTCCAGCAATCTGCCCCAGCGTCTCCAGCAACCTGCCCCAGTGTCTCCAGCAATCTGCCCCAGTGTCCCAACATTGCCCCAGTGTCTCCAGCAATCTGCCCCAGTGTCTCCAGCATTGCCCCAGTGTGTCCTCCAGCAATCTGCCCCAGTGTCTCCAGCAATCTGCCCCAGTGTCTCCAGCATTGCCTCAGTGTGTCCGCCAGCAATCTGCCCCAGTGTCTCCAGCATTGCCCCAGTGTGTCCTCCAGCAATCTGCCCCAGTGTCTCCAGCATTGCCCCAGTGTGTCATCCAGCATTGCCCCAGTGTCTCCAGCATTGCCCCAGTGTCTCCAGCAATCTGCCCCAGTGTCTCCAGAAATCTGCCCCAGTGTCTCCAGCAATCTGCCCCAGTGTCTCCAGCAACCTGCCCCAGTGTCTCCAGCAACCTGCCCCAGTGTCTCCAGCAATCTGCCCCAGTGTCCCAGCATTGCCCCAGTGTCTCCAGCAATCTGCCCCAGTGTCTCCAGCATTGCCCCAGTGTGTCCTCCAGCAATCTGCCCCAGTGTCTCCAGCATTGCCCCAGTGTGTCATCCAGCATTGCCCCAGTGTCTCCAGCATTGCCCCAGTGTGTCCTCCAGCAATCTGCCCCAGTGTCTCCAGCAATCTGCCCCAGTGTCTCCAGCAATCTGCCCCAGTGTCTCCAGCAACCTGCTCCAGTGTCTCCAGCAATCTGCCCCAGTGTCCCAGCATTGCCCCAGTGTCTCCAGCAATCTGCCCCAGTGTCCCAGCATTGCCCCAGTGTCTCCAGCAACCTGCCCCAGTGTCTCCAGCAATCTGCCCCCATGACCCAGCATTGCCCCAGTGTCTCCAGCAATCTGCCCCAGTGTCTCCAGCATTCCCCCAGTGTGTCCTCCAGCAATCTGCCCCAGTGTCTCCAGCAATCTGCCCCAGTGTCTCTAGCAATCTGCCCCAGTGTGTCCACCAGCAATCTGCCCCAGTGTCTCCAGCATTGCCCCAGTGTGTCCTCCAGCAATCTGCCCCAGTGTCTCCAGCATTGCCCCAGTGTGTCCTCCAGCATTGCCCCAGTGTCTCAAGCATTGCCCCAGTGTCTCCAGCAATCTGCCCCAGTGTCTCCAGCAACCTGCCCCAGTGTCTCCAGCAATATGCCCCAGTGTCCCAGTATTGCCCCAGTATCTCCAGCAATCTGCCCCAGTGTCTCCAGCATTGCCCTAGTGTGTCCTCCAGCAATCTGCCCCAGTGTCTCCAGCAATCTGCCCCAGTGTCTCCAGCAATCTGCCCCAGTGTCCCAGCATTGCCCCAGTGTCTCCAGCAATCTGCCCCAGTGTCTCCAGGATTGCCCCAGTGTGTCCTCCAGCAATCTGCCCCAGTGTCCTCCAGCAATCTGCCCCAGTGTCTCCAGCATTGCCCCAGTGTGTCCGCCAGCAATCTGCCCCAGTGTCTCCAGCATTGCCCCAGTGTGTCCTCCAGCAATCTGCCCCAGTGTCTCCAGCATTGCCCCAGTGTGTCATCCAGCATTGCCCCAGTGTCTCCAGCATTGCCCCAGTGTCTCCAGCAATCTGCCCCAGCGTCTCCAGCAATCTGCCCCAGTGTCTCCAGCAATCTGCCCCAGCATCTCCAGCAACCTGCCCCAGTGTCTCCAGCAATCTGCCCCAGTGTCCCAGCATTGCCCCAGTGTCTCCAGCAATCTGCCCCAGTGTCTCCAGGATTGCCCCAGTGTGTCCTCCAGCAATCTGCCCCAGTGTCTCCAGCAATCTGCCCCAGTGTCTCCAGCATTGCCCCAGTGTGTCCGCCAGCAATCTGCCCCAGTGTCTCCAGCATTGCCCCAGTGTGTCCTCCAGCAATCTGCCCCAGTGTCTCCAGCATTGCCCCAGTGTGTCATCCAGCATTGCCCCAGTGTCTCCAGCATTGCCCCAGTGTCTCCAGCAATCTGCCCCAGTGTCTCCAGAAATCTGCCCCAGTGTCTCCAGCAATCTGCCCCAGTGTCTCCAGCAACATGCCCCAGTGTCTCCAGCAACCTGCCCCAGTGTCTCCAGCAATCTGCCCCAGTGTCCCAGCATTGCCCCAGTGTCTCCAGCAATCTGCCCCAGTGTCTCCAGCATTCCCCCAGTGTGTCCTTCAGCAATCTGCCCCAGTGTCTCCAGCAATCTGCCCCAGTGTCTCCAGCAATCTGCCCCAGTGTGTCCGCCAGCAATCTGCCCCAGTGTCTCCAGCATTGCCCCAGTGTGTCCTCCAGCAATCTGCCCCAGTGTCTCCAGCATTGCCCCAGTGTGTCCTCCAGCATTGCCACAGTGTCTCAAGCATTGACCCAGTGTCTCCAGCAATCTGCCCCAGTGTCTCCAGCAACCTGCCCCAGTGTCTCCAGCAATCTGCCCCAGTGTCCCAGCATTGCCCCAGTGCCTCCAGCAATCTGCCCCAGTGTCTCCAGCAATCTGCCCCAGTGTCTCCAGCATTGCCCCAGTGTGTCCGCTAGCAATCTGCCCCAGTGTCTACAGCATTGCCCCAGTTAGTCCTCCAGCAATCTGCCCCAGTGTGTCCAGCATTGCCCCAGTGTGTCTTCCAGCATTGCCCCAGTGTCTCCAGCAATCTGCCCCAGTGTCTGCAGCAATCTGCCCCAGTGTCTCCAGCAACCTTCCCCAGAGTCTCCAGCAATCTGCCCCAGTGTCCCAGCATTGCCCCAGTGTCTCCAGCAATCTGCCTCAGTGTCTCCAGCATTGCCCCAGTGTGTCATCCAGCATTGCCCCAGTGTCTCCAGCATTGCCCCAGTGTCTCCAGCAATCTGCCCCAGTGTCTCCAGAAATCTGCCCCAGTGTCTCCAGCAATCTGCCCCAGTGTCTCCAGCAACCTGCCCCAGTGTCTCCAGCAACCTGCCCCAGTGTCTCCAGCAATCTGCCCCAGTGTCCCAGCATTGCCCCAGTGTCTCCAGCAATCTGCCCCAGTGTCTCCAGCATTCCCCCAGCGTGTCCTTCAGCAATCTGCCCCAGTGTCTCCAGCAATCTGCCCCAGTGTCTCCAGCAATCTGCCCCAGTGTCTCCAGCATTGCCCCAGTGTGTCCTCCAGCAATCTGCCCCAGTGTCTCCAGCAATCTGCCCCAGTGTCTCCAGCATTGCCCCAGTGTGTCCGCCAGCAATCTGCCCCAGTGTCTCCAGCATTGCCCCAGTGTGTCCTCCAGCAATCTGCCCCAGTGTCTCCAGCATTGCCCCAATGTGTCATCCAGCATTGCCCCAGTGTCTCCAGCATTGCCCCAGTGTCTCCAGCAATCTGCCCCAGTGTCTCCTGAAATCTGCCCCAGTGTCTCCAGCAATCTGCCCCAGTGTCTCCAGCAACCTGCCCCAGTGTCTCCAGCAACCTGCCCCAGTGTCTCCAGCAATCTGCCCCAGTGTCCCAGCAATGCCCCAGTGTCTCCAGCAATCTGCCCCAGTGTCTCCAGCATTCCTCCAGTGTGTCCTTCAGCAATCTGCCCCAGTGTCTCCAGCAATCTGCCCAAGTGTCTCCAGCAATCTGCCCCAGTGTGTCCGCCAGCAATCTGCCCCAGTGTCTCCAGCATTGTCCCAGTGTGTCCTCCAGCAATCTGCCCCAGTGTCTCCAGCATTGCCCCAGTGTGTCCTCCAGCATTGCCCCAGTGTCTCAAGCATTGCCCCAGTGTCTCCAGAAATCTGCCCCAGTGTCTCCAGCAACCTGCCCCAGTGTCTCCAGCAACCTGCCCCAGTGTCTCCAGCAATCTGCCCCAGTGTCCCAGCATTGCCCCAGTGCCTCCAGCAATCTGCCCCAGTGTCTGCAGCAATCTGCCCCAGTGTCTCCAGCATTGCCCCAGTGTGTCCGCTAGCAATCTGCCCCAGTGTCTACAGCATTGCCCCAGTGTGTCCTCCAGCAATCTGCCCCAGTGTGTCCAGCATTGCCCCAGTGTGTCTTCCAGCATTGCCCCAGTGTCTCCAGCAATCTGCCCCAGTGTCTCCAGCAATCTGCCCCAGTGTCTCCAGCAACCTTCCCCAGTGTCTCCAGCAATCTGCCCCAGTGTCCAAGCATTGCCCCAGTGTCTCCAGCAATCTGCCTCAGTGTCTCCAGCATTGCCCCAGTGTGTCATCCAGCATTGCCCCAGTGTCTCCAGCATTGCCCCAGTGTCTCCAGCAATCTGCCCCAGTGTCTCCAGAAATCTGCCCCAGTGTCTCCAGCAATCTGCCCCAGTGTCTCCAGCAACCTGCCCCAGTGTCTCCAGCAACCTGCCCCAGTGTCTCCAGCAATCTGCCCCAGTGTCCCAGCATTGCCCCAGTGTCTCCAGCAATCTGCTCCAGTGTCTCCAGCATTCCCCCAGTGTGTCCTTCAGCAATCTGCCCCAGTGTCTCCAGCAATCTGCCCCAGTGTCTCCAGCAATCTGCCCCAGTGTGTCCTCCAGCAATCTGCCCCAGTGTCTCCAGCATTGCCCCAGTGTGTCCTCCAGCATTGCCCCAGTGTCTCAAGCATTGCCCCAGTGTCTCCAGAAATCTTCCCCAGTGTCTCCAGCAACCTGCCCCAGTGTCTCCAGCAATCTGCCCCAGTGTCCCAGCATTGCCCCAGTGTCTCCAGCAATCTGCCCCAGTGTATCCAGCACTCTGCCCCAGTGTCTCCAGCAATCTGCCCCAGTGTCCCAGCATTGCCCCAGTGTCTCCAGCAACCTGCCCCAGTGTCTCCAGCAACCTGCCCCAGTGTCTCCAGCAATCTGCCCCAGTGTCCCAGCATTGCCCCAGTGTCTCCAGCAATCTGCCCCAGTGTCTCCAGCATTCCTCCAATGTGTCCTTCAGCAATCTGCCCCAGTGTCTCCAGCAATCTGCCCAAGTGTCTCCAGCAATCTGCCCCAGTGTGTCCGCCAGCAATCTGCCCCAGTGTCTCCAGCATTGTCCCAGTGTGTCCTCCAGCAATCTGCCCCAGTGTCTCCAGCATTGCCCCAGTGTGTCCTCCAGCATTGCCCCAGTGTCTCAAGCATTGCCCCAGTGTCTCCAGCAATCTGCCCCAGTGTCTCCAGCAACCTGCCCCAGTGTCTCCAGCAACCTGCCCCAGTGTCTCCAGCAATCTGCCCCAGTGTCCCAGCATTGCCCCAGTGCCTCCAGCAATCTGCCCCAGTGTCTGCAGCAATCTGCCCCAGTGTCTCCAGCATTGCCCCAGTGTGTCCGCTAGCAATCTGCCCCAGTGTCTACAGCATTGCCCCAGTGTGTCCTCCAGCAATCTGCCCCAGTGTGTCCAGCATTGCCCCAGTGTGTCTTCCAGCATTGCCCCAGTGTCTCCAGCAATCTGCCCCAGTGTCTCCAGCAATCTGCCCCAGTGTCTCCAGCAACCTTCCCCAGTGTCTCCAGCAATCTGCCCCAGTGTCCCAGCATTGCCCCAGTGTCTCCAGCAATCTGCCTCAGTGTCTCCAGCATTGCCCCAGTGTGTCATCCAGCATTGCCCCAGTGTCTCCAGCATTGCCCCAGTGTCTCCAGCAATCTGCCCCAGTGTCTCCAGAAATCTGCCCCAGTGTCTCCAGCAATCTGCCCCAGTGTCTCCAGCAACCTGCCCCAGTGTCTCCAGCAACCTGCCCCAGTGTCTCCAGCAATCTGCCCCAGTGTCCCAGCATTGCCCCAGTGTCTCCAGCAATCTGCCCCAGTGTCTCCAGCATTCCCCCAGTGTGTCCTTCAGCAATCTGCCCCAGTGTCTCCAGCAATCTGCCCCAGTGTCTCCAGCAATCTGCCCCAGTGTGTCCTCCAGCAATCTGCCCCAGTGTCTCCAGCATTGCCCCAGTGTGTCCTCCAGCATTGCCCCAGTGTCTCAAGCATTGCCCCAGTGTCTCCAGAAATCTTCCCCAGTGTCTCCAGCAACCTGCCCCAGTGTCTCCAGCAATCTGCCCCAGTGTCCCAGCATTGCCCCAGTGTCTCCAGCAATCTGCCCCAGTGTATCCAGCACTCTGCCCCAGTGTCTCCAGCAATCTGCCCCAGTGTCCCAGCATTGCCCCAGTGTCTCCAGCAGTCTGCCCCAGTGTCTCCAGCATTGCCCCAGTGTGTCCTCCAGCAATCTGCCCCAGTGTCTCCAGCAATCTGCCCCAGTGTCTCCAGCATTGCCCCAGTGTGTCCGCCAGCAATCTGCCCCAGTGTCTCCAGCATTGCCCCAGTGTGTCCTCCAGCAATCTGCCCCAGTGTCTCCAGCATTGCCCCAGTGTGTCATCCAGCATTGCCCCAGTGTCTCCAGCATTGCCCCAGTGTCTCCAGCAATCTGCCCCAGTGTCTCTAGAAATCTGCCCCAGTGTCTCCAGCAATCTGCCGTAGTGTCTCCAGCAACCTGCCCCAGTGTCTCCAGCAACCTGCCCCAGTGTCTCCAGCAATCTGCCCCAGTGTCCCAGCATTGCCCCAGTGTCTCCAGCAATCTGCCCCAGTGTCTCCAGCATTCCCCCAGTGTGTCCTTCAGCAATCTGCCCCAGTGTCTCCAGCAATCTGCCCCAGTGTCTCCAGCAATCTGCCCCAGTGTGTCCGCCAGCAATCTTCCCCACTGTCTCCAGCATTGCCCCAGTGTGTCCTCCAGCAATCTGCCCCAGTGTCTCCAGCATTGCCCCAGTGTGTCCTCCAGCATTGCCCCAGTGTCTCAAGCATTGCCCCAGTGTCTCCAGCAATCTGCCCCAGTGTCTCCAGCAACCTGCCCCAGTGTCTCCAGCAATCTGCCCCAGTGTCCCAGCATTGCCGCAGTGCCTCCAGCAATCTGCCCCAGTGTCTCCAGCAATCTGCCCCAGTGTCTCCAGCATTGCCCCAGTGTGTCCGCTAGCAATCTGCCCCAGTGTCTACAGCATTGCCCCAGTGTGTCCTCCAGCAATCTGCTCCAGTGTGTCCAGCATTGCCCCAGTGTGTCTTCCAGCATTGCCCCAGTGTCTCCAGCAATCTGCCCCAGTGTCTCCAGCAATCTGCCCCAGTGTCTCCAGCAACCTTCCCCAGTGTCTCCAGCAATCTGCCCCAGTGTCCCAGCATTGCCCCAGTGTCTCCAGCAATCTGCCTCAGTGTCTCCAGCATTGCCCCAGTGTGTCATCCAGCATTGCCCCAGTGTCTCCAGCATTGCCCCAGTGTCTCCAGCAATCTGCCCCAGTGTCTCCAGAAATCTGCCCCAGTGTCTCCAGCAATCTGCCCCAGTGTCTCCAGCAACCTGCCCCAGTGTCTCCAGCAACCTGCCCCAGTGTCTCCAGCAATCTGCCCCAGTGTCCCAGCATTGCCCCAGTGTCTCCAGCAATCTGCCCCAGTGTCTCCAGCATTCCCCCAGTGTGTCCTTCAGCAATCTGCCCCAGTGTCTCCAGCAATCTGCCCCAGTGTCTCCAGCAATCTGCCCCAGTGTGTCCGCCAGCCATCTGCCCCAGTGTCTCCAGCATTGCCCCAGTGTGTCCTCCAGCAATCTGCCCCAGTGTCTCCAGCATTGCCCCAGTGTGTCCTCCAGCATTGCCCCAGTGTCTCAAGCATTGCCCCAGTGTCTCCAGCAATCTTCCCCAGTGTCTCCAGCAACCTGCCCCAGTGTCTCCAGCAATCTGCCCCAGTGTCCCAGCATTGCCCCAGTGTCTCCAGCAATCTGCCCCAGTGTCTCCAGCATTGCCCCAGTGTGTCCTCCAGCAATCTGCCCCAGTGTCTCCAGCAATCTGCCCCAGTGTCTCCAGCATTGCCCCAGTGTGTCCGCTAGCAATCTGCCCCAGTGTCTACAGCATTGCCCCAGTGTGTCCTCCAGCAATCTGCCCCAGTGTGTCCAGCATTGCCCCAGTGTGTCTTCCAGCATTGCCCCAGTGTCTCCAGCAATCTGCCCCAGTGTCTCCAGCAATCTGCCCCAGTGTCTCCAGCAACCTTCCCCAGTGTCTCCAGCAATCTGCCTCAGTGTCTCCAGCATTGCCCCAGTGTGTCCTCCAGCAATCTCCCCCAGTGTCTCCAGCAATCTGCCCCAGTGTCTCCAGCAATCTGCCCCAGTGTCTCCAGCATTGCCCCATTGTGTCCTCCAGCAATCTGCCCCAGTGTCTCCAGCAATCTGCCCCAGTGTCTCCAGCAACCTGCCCCAGTGTGTCCTCCAGCAATCTGCCCCAGTGTCTCCAGCATTGCCCCAGTGTGTCCTCCAGCAATCTGCCCCAGTGTCTCCAGCAATCTGCCCCAGTGTCTCCAGCAATCTGCCCCAGTGTGTTCTCCAACAATCTGCCCCAGTGTCTCCAGCATTGCCCCAGTGTGTCCTCCATCATTGACCCCCCAACCCCCCCGTGTGCCCTCCGTTAACCAATCAAAAAACAAAACAAAATAAAAAAAACAAACAGTCTCCTCACCTGACCGACGCTCCATCAGCGAGCTCCCTTCAGCAGCGCACACTCGCCGGCGACGTGTGCGCTGCGGCCTCCAATTGGCTGGCGGCTGTTGTTAACTATTCACGTGCGGGCACGCGCCCGGACATCAATAGGAAACCGCCACAGCGCCGGAAGGGGACCGGTGAGCAGATGAGAAGGGGCCCAATGGCACATAAACGCCGCCCGGCGGGCACAGTCACACTCAGGCGGATTAGCAGAGGGACAATCTGTGCGGTAGCCCAGGGCCCCCCACACCACTGGGCCCTGGGCTACTGCCCATATTGACCCTCTGATAATCCGCCCCTGGTGCCCCCCCTGCTTGCTCAGGATCACAGCACTTGCAAAGTTGAAATACTTACCTCTCCCTGCTCCACCGCCGTGACGTATTCCACATTTCCTGGGCCCAAGAACAAATTGAGCCAGCCCTCCCCCCCACAACTTTAACCAAATGACCCCCAATTTTCAATACCTAACTATTATTATAAAATTATAAATAATAATTATTATAAGGTTAATTAAGATTGACAAGCTTAAGTAACAAGAATTGATGTATTTGACATTAAAATGGGCTCTGTAGGTGTTTTTCTGTCCTCCACTCACTGCCGACTTTTATTCCCCATTGACTTGCATTGGGTTTCGTGTTTCAGTCGGCCCCCCGACTTTTCGCAATGATCGGCCGATTTCACCCAACCCGACTTTTGACAAAGTCGGGTTTCGCGAAACCCGACTCGATCCTGAAAAAGTAAAAGTCGCTCAACCCTAATTGATACTAGTGCATGGCCGTGCGGCCATGCAAACCTTTTATAGCTGCAGCAGTTCAGGACCTTTCTAGTGGACCAAAAGGAGCTGCTACAAGACCTGAGCATGTGCCTCCGACCTCCAATGAGAGGTCTTCCCTTGGGCATGCTCAGGAGCGGAAAAGCAGGACTTTGTCCCAGTAGCGCCTGCTCGCCGCCAAACAGCACTAGTTATAATGGCTGAACCTTGAAGGGCAGCAGTAACCAAACGTGCAGTATCTGTCCTAGCCAGGCGCTGGGACCGATGTCTCAGCTGAGCAGGCTGCACTGCGGCTGGAGAAGAATGGGAGACTGCAGCAGACATGGCTCAAGATTCCCCCTGTGCATCGGCAGGAATTCGACGCCTAACATTACCCCCCTTCTTGGGCCTCGCTACGCTCAAAGGCTGCAATGAGCAGTGGAGCCCGAATGTGCACAACGGGTTTCCAGGTTCTATCCTCTGGGCTGTGGCCCTTCCAGTCCACCAGATAGTATTTTTGCCACGTAACACCTTGCACACCAAGATAGAGTTCACCTCGTACTCATCCATGGACCAACCCAATGTCCCGACAGATGACTCAGAAAACCGGGACATGTAGACGGGATTTAAGAGGAATACATGAAAAGTGTCAGTGATACCTAGGCGTGGAGGAATAGCCAAACGGTAGACCACAGGGTTGATCTGTTCCAGAACCTTGAAAGGGCCTACGTAGCGAGGCGCAAACTTAGTGGACTCAACTCGCAGCCTGATAATGAGCGGAGAGCCACACCAAGTCACCATGAACAAAGGTCAGAGCGGTGCACCGGTGTGCATCAGCAGAAGCCCTTATTCTCTCCTTGGAGGCTCGGATGGCATCCTGTGTGCGGTCCCAAATGTCACGTGCCTCCACCACCCAGGCTACTACCCTAGAATCGGTGGATGACATGGGCATGTGCACAGGGACACGCGGATGCTGGTCGTAGTTAAGGATAAATGGAGTCTGCCCGGTAGAGACGGCTATGGCGTTGTTCAAACAAAATTCCACCCAAGGTAACAAAGATGCCCAGTCATCCTGCCTGGCGGAGACAAAATGTCGCAAGTATGTGACCAGAGTCTGGCTGGCCCTCTCTACCAACAAATTCTTCTCGGGATGGTATGCAGAAGAGAGATTCAGCTCAATGCTGAGTAAATGACAGAGCTCTCTCCAGAACCGAGACGCAAACTGAGGACCCCGGTCACTGACAATTTTGCCAGGTATGCCATGTAGACGGAAACATGTTTAATGAACAACGCCGCTATGGCATGTGCAGAAGGTAAATGTGGAAGCGGAACCAAGTGCACCATTTTAGAAAACTACCCAGATAACTGTGCAGCTACGAGACTTTGGTAAGTCTACCATGAAGTCCATTCAGACCATCTTCCAGGGCCTGCCTGCCACCGGCAGGGGGTAAAGTAGCCCAGCAGGCCATTGCCGAGCAGAGCAATTCTTGGCACAGAAGACACACGCCTGTATATAGTCCCCAACATCACGGGTCATATGCGGCCACCAGTATGTCCTCGCCAAAAGCTCAGATGTCCTATTGGTCCCAAAATGTCCATCCACCCTGGACGAGTGAGCCCAAGAGAGAACCTCCGGTCACAAATTAGATGGAACAAAAGTCTTGTCTGAGGGCATAGACTCTAGCGAAACTGGAGACACAGTTCTCAGGCTCTCAGAAGGGACAATAAGCCGAGGCTCTTCCTCTGATGACACTAAGGAGTGGGAGAGAGCGTCGGCACGTGGGTTCTTCTCCCCGGAGAGATAATGGAGGGTAAAGTGGAATTGGGAGAAGAACAGGGACCATCTGGCCTGGCGAGAGTTTAGCTGCTGGGCGGTTTTCAAATACAACTAATTTTAGCGGTCGGTAAAAACTTGGAATGGAAAAGGAGCCCCCTCCAGGAGGTATCTTCACTCCAAAAAGGCCAACTTCATTCAATAATTCCTCTCTGCCGGTGTGAAGGTCTTGGAGAAGAAGAAGCAAGGATGCTTCTGACCCTGAGCATCCTTCTGGAAGAGGACTGCTCCAGCACCAACGGAAGAGGCATCCACCTCCATGATAAATGGTTTATCAACATCGGGGTGATGAAAAATGAGAGCTCCAGCAAAGTGTGACTTCATAGAGAGGAAGGCCTTGGAGACCTCCTCCTACCACAATTTGGGATTAGCTCCCTTCTTGGTGAGGGCAACCAGAGGAGCTACCAAAGTTGAGAAGTGGGGAATGAACTGGCGATAATAGTTGTAAACCCCATAAAGCGCTGCACCACTTTGAGAGAATGGGGTTCCTGCCAGTCCATCTCAGCCTGTAGCTTGGTGGGATCCATAGCCAATCCTTGGGCCGAGATGATATAGCCCAGGAAAGGCAAAGACTCCCGCTCAAACACACACTTCTCCAACTTGGCATAGAGTGAATTTGCCCGTAGGAGGTCGAAGACTTTGCAAACATCTCTCCGGTGGGAGTCTATATCTGGAGAGTAGATGAGAATATCATCCAGGTAGACTACAACTGAGGTTGTAAGCACCCCACATATCTAGTTTAGTAAACACCCTTGCTCTGCGAAGCCTATCAAAAAGCTCAGATATCAGGGCCTACGGGTAATTGTTCTTAACGGTGATGGCATTAAGACCCCTGTAATCTATGCATGGACGTAATTCTCTGTTCTGCTTCTGCACGAAGAAGAACCCAGCCCCTGCAGATGACACTGACTTCCTAATGAATCCTCTTGCCAGACTCTCCTGGATGTACTGAGACATTGCCTCCATCTCCGGGAGAGACAACGGGTAGAATCGAACCCGGGGAGGCTCAGCCCCAGGCAAGAGGTCAATAGGACCGTCATAGGTGCGGTGAGGCGGAAGGGTCTCCACAGCCCTTTTGGAGAACACGTCCGCTTAGGGCCAATATTGCTTGGAGAGAGAGAAAAGATCTTCGGGTACATCAGTAGTAGCAACCTGAATGCATTCCCTCTGACATCTACCCCAACAAGATTCACTCCATCCCAAAATTCTGCCTGTGGAGCACTCAATATGAGGGGATTGGTACCGTCGCCAAGGTATCCTTAACAGGACCTCATCAATTCCCTCAGCAATGACGAGCAGAGATATAATCTACTGATGAGATGGTGACATAGATAGAGTAAATGGGATGGTCTAATGTGTTATCTGTGAGGGCAGTGTCGACCCAATCACTACTCGTATGGTCACTGGTTTGGCGAGCATCACCATGGGTATTGCATGTCGTTGGGGGAAGGCAGATGACATAAAATTGCCCTCCACCCCAGAATCCAAGCAAAGTTCTACCGAATGAGTGGATGAGCCTATGGTAATTGTTCCCTTAAAGGACAGTTTGGAGGCAAGCGTCGCCGTGTCTAATGTACTTCCAAGTACTTCCACTAGACGCTGACGTTTCCCTGACCGCTGAGGACATCTGGTGGCAAGATGTCCTGACTGCCAGCAGATATGACAGACCTTGAGTGCACAAGCGGTCCGGGACTTAGATCCCGCTCGTGACACCTCCATGCCCTCATGTGACTTGGGCGCCTACACCAGAAATTCCAAAGGTTTTGCGAAGATGGGAGCCAGCCGAAACCTCTGTGGATACAGCTATTAGCTCCTCCAGTGTAGTGTGAATCTCCCTAGTGGCCAAAGCGTCCTTCACATTGTCAGCCAGCCCTCTCCAAAATGCATGGAAGAGGGCATTATCCGACTACTCCAGCTCAGATGCTAACGTCCGGAAGTGGATGGCAAAATGGCTGACCATGGACGAGCCCTGAGTCAATGCCAACAGTTGGAGTGCGGTATCATTGGTGACTCGAGGTCCCAAAAAGATCTGTTTCAAAGTGCTTAAGAACAGCGGAGCACTCTGCACCACATGATCACCACGCTCCTACAGCGACGTTGCCCACTCCAACGCCCTGTCCGACAGAAGAGATATAACGAATCCCACCGTTGCCTGCTCTGTGGGAAAACGTGCAGCCAGGACCTCGAGGTGTATTGCGCACTGGCTCACAAAACCCCTACGAGATGCACTATTACCAGAGTGTTTATCTGGCAGAGGGAGACTAGATAAGGTCGGAACAGGGGTGACAGTGGATAAACTTGCTGCAGTCAAGCTTGCAGCCTGAACATCTGCGGCGGAAACATCCACAGCTGAGGTTGTGCGCTAGAGAGCCACCAACCTGCCCTCCTGCTGCTGGATGTACCGCAGCAGTTGCTGTTCATCCACCACTACTAGCCAGACCCTGGTGCTAGTATACTGTTAGGGCTAGCGGAAGTCACCAAGTAATAGGGCGATAGATACGAGGTGCGTTCGCAGCCCGGGGGCCACCGTGCAGAAATACCTGCTGCAAGTAATGGCGGATGGACACTGAGCTCACACGTGGGATAAACTTTACCCCATGTGAAATGAAAGCAAACTCTGTTGCCTCACAGAGTCGTGCTGCACACAGGGACTAAAACCCTAACTTAAAGTTGTGCTTGCTCTGGAACTCTTCTGTGCTAACTGCACACATGAAGGAACCAGATGCTAAGCCAAGGCTATTTGCCCCCACTGACGATAGCTGCCTGCCTGAGTGTACAGCCCCAAGGCTAACCAGACTCACAGCACTTATACACAGTGTGGCAGAGTATCCACTGGCAACTGCCAAATGCAAATGATACTAGTGCATGGTCATGTGGCCATGCAAAACTTTTATAGCTGTAGCAGTTCAGGACCTTCCTAGTGGACCAATAGGAGCTGCTACAGGACCTGAGCATGTGACCCCCGACCTCCAATGAGAGGTATTCCCCTGGGCATGTTTAGGAAGGGAAAAGCAGGACTTAGTTCCAGGAGCGCCTGCTCGCCACTGAACAGCCCTAGTTATAATGGCTGAACCTGGAAGGGCAGCAGTAACCAAGCGTGCAGTATCTGTCCTTGCCAGAAGGCAAGATCGCCTTGCGCAGTCGTGTACTATGGAGGACATAGAATGAACTTCAATCCAATATTGCGGCCAGCATGCAGCCAGCGGGTAAGGAAAGGTTGAATCAAACATCCGAAAAGTCTGCCCATATGACCAAAAACCAGTCCCGCCAAATTCAGGTGACAAGTTCCCTTTAAACTTACAGTCCCTAAACAGGCCAGACTTCCCTTGTCCAGTTTCCCTGGGCGATCGCACGCCATATTATTGTCTCCATAGTCTCCATACACACAGCCTCATATGTTGCAGACACTACACATGCCAGCCTTCCGCTGACTAGTTCCCGTGGGTGTCCTGCATCACTGTATCACAGTCTCTTACAGTCTCTTTATTCACACAGCCGTATACAGCCCAGGATATCCTCTGGATAGCAGCCGAGCACCATATCCACCTGTTTGCAATCATTACACATGCTAGTCCTCTTTCGGGCACAGGACATCCACCTTCAGGCATAGGACTGTCCACATCAATCTCTTTCGGGCACAGGACATCCACCTCCGGGCATAGCACTGTCCACATCTGACTCCTTCAGGCACAGGATATCCACTTCTTGGCACAGGACTGTCCACATACGAGACCAATACCATGGACAACATGCATCGCTGTGTACGCTGTGGGTGCCAAGCTATTCAGCTGCCCTGGGTGCTGGCTCCGCTGGCCTGTGCCTCCATGCACTCAGCCAGCACTCTGCAGGCCTCTGCTCTGCACATCAACACACACCAGACTGACACAGACGTGTACCTCACACACTTGACACCTGACACAACCTTACCTCTTACTGCAGGGCTTTTAACACACACAAGCCTGTGGCCTTAAGCCACATGGAAAACCCGTATCAGAAATCCATGACTTCCATGCACACCTATGGACTTCATCTGCCTGCATGCACAACCTGGGGAGAAGACACAGCGATCCCTAGCTGTGACATGAGTCACTGCCTCACATTGCAATCACAGCTATACCTACGACTGCCATGCTCACCTATGGCCTTCATTCGCCTCTATGTGCATTCTGCTGAGCACAAACGCGCCCCCTAGCTGTAACAGGGGTCACTGCCTCACACATGGTACATTTGTCTTTTGTGCAAGCTGATAAAATTTAATGCATAAATGCATAACAAGGCTGTACTGTACTGTAAAACACAGCTGAAAATTTGCATAAAAAAGCTGAAAAAATGCAACATGTGAACATAGTCTAAATATAGGTGACTAACTTACAATTTCCTCCTTGATAACATTTCACAAATTAGCAATATTGTGAACAGCAGGAAACATTAGAAGATAACCGATTGCAGGCTATTGTTGAGAAACTTTCAGAATTTTACATTGCATCTTGCAAAACTGAACCTACACTACCGTTCAAAAGTTCAGGGTCACCCAGACAATTTTGTGTTTTCCATGAAAACTTAAACTTTTATTAATCAAATGAGTTGACATAACAAATGAATTGAAAATCTATTCCAGACATTGACAAGGTTCGAAAAAAAGTTTTTTTATTTGAAATAATAATCTTCTCCTTCACACTTTGCTTTCACCAAAGAATGCTCCCTTTGCAGCAATTACAGCATTGCAGACCTTTGGCATTCTAGCAGTTAATTTTCTGAGGTAATCTGGAGAAATTTCATCCCATGCTTCCAGAAGCCCCTCCCATAAGTTGGTTTGGCTTGATGGGCACTTTTTGCGTACCATACGGTCAAGCTGCTCCCACAACAGCTCAATAGGGTTGAGATCTGGTGACTGCACTTGCCACTCCATTACAGATAGAATACCAGCTGCCGGCTTCTTCCCTAAATAGTTCTTATTCCCATAGCCCTATTTAGTGATGGCTATGTCACTTCAATGATACATTTTACAACATAATCAATTATGATATGGTGCCATAAGAGAAAAAAAAGTGAAGAAGGAAATACAATTAAAATTGTGAATTTTTATTGATAAATAATTAAAAATTGGGTAATAATAAAAATAGACATAAAGGGGACCTCCAATCAAAGGGGGAGGTTAGCTAGTATTAATAAATACACATGGATAATTTTGACTGCATTATAGTCATTAATAGGTATACCAATACATAAGGTGCACAGTTAAAAATGCTACAAAAGGGGAAAACAGGTTAATTGGGATCAAAGTGTCAAGGATTTCTAGGCTCCCTTAGGAAAAAGGCCAGCAGGTATGTATCCAGCAATGCAAATACCTTGCTATTTAATGCTGGGAAGTGATTGCAACAATAAACAATAGGGTTGAGCGAAACGGGTCGGCCAGATTCAGAAGTCGCCGACTTTTGGCAAAGTCGGGTTTCATGAAACCCGACCTGACCCCTGTGTGGGGTCGGCCATGAGGTCGGCGATCTTCTGATCTGGAATCGGAATTCCGATACCGAGTTCCGATATGTTTAAGATATCAGGAATCGGTATCGGAATTCATATTTAAGTGTAAAATAAAGAATAAAAATAAAAAAATATTGATATACTCACCCTCGGACGCTCCCTGGTTCTCACCGGCAGCCTTCCTTCCTAAGAATGAGCGCCTGAAGGGCCTTCGTTGACGTTGCGGCTTGTGATTGGTCACGTGAGCGGTCACATGGGCGGTCACGCGACCATTCACAAGCCGCGACGTCTAAGGTCATTCAGGCACTAATTCTTAGGAAGGAAGCGTCCGAGGGCGCGTCCGAGGGTGAGTATATTCCTAATAGGTATATAATCACCCTCGGACGCGCCCTTGTTCTAACCCGCAGCCTTCCTTCCTAAGAATCAGCACCTGAAGGACCTTAGATGACGTCGCGGCTTGTGATTGGTCGCATGACGCCCATGTGACCGCTCACGCGACCAATCACAAGCCGCGACATCATCGAAGGTCCTTCAGGCGCTTATTCTTAGGAAAAAAGGCTGCCGGTGAGAACCACGGCGCGTCCGAGGGTAAGTATATCAATATTTTTTATTTTGATTCATTATTTTACACTTAAATATGGATCCCAGGGCCTGAAGGAGAGTTTCCTCTCCTTCAGACCCTGGGAACCATTAGAAACCCAAAGCACTGCATTGGGTTTCGTGTTTCGGCCGACCCCGACCCCGACTTTTCTATAGGATCGGCCGATTTCACTCGACCCGACTTTTGAAAAAGTCAGGTTTCGTGAAACCCGACCCGATCCTATAAAAAGAAAAGTCGCTCAACCCTACTAAACAATACTGCCTTCACCAAGGGAGGGAGTGGAAAAGACACAGTCCAAAAGAAGGAGGTATAGTTCATATGGTACAATTCATATAGTATGCTACCTGCTATTGAAGCTGGAATAAAGTGCAGGAAATCTGTGCACGAAATGTAATGAACTGGCGAAGCTCGCCCCACCGCCCGACGAGCGCCGTTTCGCAGATGCTTCTTCCAATAATGTGATAATGTGACTGCAAGCATCTGATTTGCATACATGTGGTCAAGTGTTGACTAGATATGAGCTGCTTCGCGCAATTCACTTATATTGAGTGAGGCTGAGCACTTCTTGTCAGAATAATCCCGGAAGTATAAACATCACATACCTACAATCACATGACCACCAGCTTTTGCTGCTTGCATTGGAAAATCTTGACAGCATGCGGTGTGTGTGCTATGAGGATTCAGAAGTCTGCAATCACATAGATTGCAGATTTTCATCAGAAACCTGGACAACCCCTTTACCTATGAAATTTAGCACTGTACCTTGCCAAATCCCATGTAATATACTCACTGTCAGGATTTGGCTCTGCTTATCGTCTTGCTTATCTCGATGACCATGTAGTATTCACTGAACATTGAGAGAATTAGGAAGAGCAGCAGGTCGGCACGTGACTGTAAATATTCAAATCACATATAAACGGTCACATGACACCTACTCAGATAGATTAAGCTGTGTATAGGAGTGGCAGGGTGCGATACATTGAATTACTGCCCAAGTGACGGAAAACCCAGATCCCCCTGTAAGTGTTCCATTAGTGTTGCAATACAGCAGAGCTGTGAGAGAGCTGCAACAAATGTGTTTGTAAGAAGACAAAGTACAGTTCTATTGCTCTGTATTAGTTACATGTATAATATTGGTAATGACCAATTTTACTTGATTATTAATTGAACCTGTCAGCTGATTACTATTGCCAAAACCATGGGCAGCATGAATCAGTGACCTGCTCCTTTTTTTGAAGCTATGTATCTTTCCCTCTGCTGAATTTATGGGTCAGATTCAACAAGACCGGCATTGTTCACATCGCTCTTGATGAGGAGATAATTTTGTCGTAAAAAGTTTAATAAGTCAGGCCCTCTTACTTTCCCTGTGTATGTGTATTGAGAGACGTCTGTCACTCAAAAGAAGGGGGATGAGGCCAAAACCACCAGGGACCTGCCTCCAGTACTAGTCACCCTAATTGTATCACTCCCGACCCTTGTTTCAACTAAGGTCTTTAGAGTGAAACATGACAGCACTAATGAAGCAAGTCAATAATTCATCCTGCTTATAGTTCCGACAGCATGTATCAGTTGACAGGTTCCTTTTAAATGTTAATTTAAAATAATAAAGAAATATTAATAAAATTGGTGACAAGCAGTCAGCATCAAAAATTCATTTCATACAACTTTTCATAAATCATTTATCACTTACAAATTATTGACACTGACTAAAGGAAAACAAAGGAGACAATGTTGTATTTCTATAGCCAAAACATGGTGCAACTAAATCATGAACACATTGGAAACTAATTACATAACAGTCTTTCAATAGAATATCATGATCAAATTGACTCGTTTTAGTCCATGATTGGATAATGAAACACTTTCCAGAAATACTTCAGTATTCAAATATTCTAATGAAGTGCTTGGCGCACGCGGGGCGTAACCAAGAAATTCTGTTGCAAAAACAAGGAAAGGAAAATTGAAACATTGTTATTGTTTAATTCAACACACTAGAAAACAAGCAAAAAAACATTAAAAACACTAAAATTAGTCACACAAGTAACATGACATCTATTTTCCGGAGGCTCATAATAGAACCAATCACCTTAAGCTACACTCCAAAAATATGTATACTCTGTGCATACTAATGTGCTACCTATATAAACAGCATATCTAAGATTTAAGTTGCCCGCTCACCACCTCTGACTATATATACCATTCTTAAAGAAATATCTTGGCAGAAAAATATTAAACAAAGCAAAGAAACATGACATGCATAGGATGGAAACAATAGATACAAATCACATGAATCTGAATATAACCATATTAACAAGAGGCAGTGTGACTCACTGAAATGTCCTAATTATTAAAGAAATATAAGCTTAAATGGCAGCAAACTGTGTGAGTCACAAAATCCATGGGAAAAGATAAAAGGTTTAAGGAGAGTGAGCCATGTATCAAGCCCAAAATAAGCACAACCAAGTTAGAGGCACAAGCTGGACAAGCCATCCATAATCAATAACGTGGAATGGCGGCGTTAGTTAGAAATACCCATAAAGAGTGGAGCTAAGGTGGAGCAGATGCCCAACGCGTGTCGCCACCTTCAGTGGCTTCGTCAGGGGTATTCCTTTACTTGTTTTAGCAACAGTATAACATTGTATAGGTCGGCGTGGATCCCTGTTAGATTTGTCTGTGGTGCCCCCTAAATCTATATTATTTGTAACCAAGAAATTCAGTGCAACTTCCCACCTTCGTTAATCCTCCAATTAAGCCCAATAACAAGTGTAGCATCATGGGAGAGTATTTTTCTCCAACCACAGACAAACTCTGACTTTTCCCTTCTATCCTGCCAGTGGACTACAAGCTCTGAACTTTGACCACATCCATGTGCTCAGAACCAGAGATTGTACTCAGCAGCTCAGTCATTTACTCGTCACCCGCATCTTTACTCCTCAGCTCCATGTGCAGTAGAAATGCGCTTTTTACCAGCAGACAGGACAGCAGAAGCTGATTCTTTATTGTGAATATATAAGAACGGATGGACTAAAATTAGTAATATTTATATTAGTTTTATTAATGACTAGGGTTGAGCGACCTTGACCTTTTTAGAGTCGAGCTGTGTTTCGCGAAACCCGACTATCTTAGAAGTCGAGTCAAGTGGAATCGGCCGATTATCGCGAAAAGTCGGGTATCGACCGAAACACGAAACCCAATGCAAGTCAATGGGGGAGCATAGTCGGCAGTGAGTGGAGGCCAGGAAAACACCTACACTGCCCATTTTAATGGCAAAAACATCCATTCTTGTTACAGAAGCTTGTCAATCGTAATTTACCTTATAATAATTGGAAGGCATTTGAAATTGGGGGTCATTTGGCTAAAGATGTGGGGGGTAGGGCTGGTTCAAGTAATTAGTGGGCCCAGGAAATCTGGACCACGTCACGGCAGTGGAGCAGGGAGAGGTAAGTATTTCAACTTTGCAAGTGATGTGATCCTGAGCAAGCAGGGGGGGCCCACTCGTTGGCATTGGCACTGGCACAGGGCCCCTCAAAGTACAGCGGTGTGTTTGCACGGCAGGGGCGCCTCCCACCGGCAGCAACACTTTTGCATACTATGAGAGGCCCTGTGCCAGTGACGTCGCCAACTAGTATTCCTCCCCCCACCTGATGAAGGAACCTGCACTTTCATCTGCACCTTCCTCTTTGTCCCCGTGTAAGGTGGTATGGTATGCGGGAAGAGGAACCTGACTTTCAGCAGGGTCAGAATCTTATTGTGTAGCGTGCACGGGGAATGTTGCGTTATGGGTCAATGTACCAGCAGACTCATCTATCACTGGCTGGGCAATGGGCAGGATGAGGAGGAAACACAGATATAGGCCCAAAGAATAAAGTGGGCTAAATGCAGTTCAAAATTGGTAACACAGGACTAACCAGGGGGCATTGCAGTGGAGGACAACTGGAATGAGAGGCTGACACAGAGAGTAGGCCCAAATCAGTAAGTAGTCGAAATGCAGTTCAAAATTGGCAACCGTAGTAAACAGGCGGCACAGCTTTGTTCAGTGGAGGAGAACAGCAAGGAGTGGCAGACACCGATAGTAGGCCCCAACCCAACTAGTAGGCCAAATGCAGTCTAACATTAACAACTACTTAACGAGAGCCTGAAAATGGAATTTCAGGACAGGAAACCAGGAGAACAGCAAGGAGCGGCAGACACTGTTAGTAGGCCCCAAACCAACTAGTACGCCAAACGCAGTTGTTCCATTTAACAACTATTTAACAAGAGCCTGAAGATAGAAGCTCAGGAAAGGCAAGCTGGAGAACACCTTGGAGTGGAACACACCGTCTCTATACCCCATACCAAATGTGTAAGCCTAATTCAGTGTAGTTTTCACCAACTACTAAACGAGAGTAGGAAGATCGAAGCAATGTGGACGAAACCTGGGGAACACCTTGGAGTGCAACACACCGTCTCTCTAAACCCCATGCCCAATTTGTAGGCCTAATGCAGTGTAGTTTCCAACAACTACTAAACGAGAGCATTAAGATTGAAGCAATGGAGAGGAAACCTGGGGAACACCTTGGAGTGGAACACACCGTCTCTCTACACCCCATACCCAATTTGTAGGCCTTATGCAGTGTAGTTTTCACCAACTACTAAACGAGAGTAGGAAGATCGAAGCAATGTGGACGAAACCTGGGGAACATCTTGGAGTGTAACACACCGTCTCTCTACACCCCATACCCAATTTGTAGGCCTAATGCAGTGTAGTTTCCAACAACTACTAAACGAGAACATTAAGATTGAAGCAATGGAGAGGAAACCTGGGGAACACCTTGGAGTGGAACACACCGTCTCTACACCCCATACCAAATGTGTAGGCCTAATGCAGTGTAGTTTCCAACAACTACTAAACGAGAGCATTAAGATTGAAGCAATGGAGAGGAAACCTGGGGAACACCTTGGAGTTGAACACACCGTCTCTCTACACCCCATACCCAATTTGTAGGCCTTATGCAGTGTAGTTTTCACCAACTACTAAACGAGAGTAGGAAGATCAAAGCAATGTGGACGAAACCTGGGGAACACCTTGGAGTGTAACACACCGTCTCTCTACACCCCATACCCAATTTGTAGGCCTAATGCAGTGTAGTTTCCAACAACTACTAAACGAGAGCATTAAGATTGAAGCAATGGAGAGGAAACCTGGGGAACAGATTGGAGTGGAACACACCGTCTCTACACCCCATACCAAATGTGTAGGCCTAATGCAGTGTAGTTTTCAACAACTACTAAACGAGGGCATTAAGATTGAAGCAATGGAGAGGAAACCTGGGGAACACCTTGGAGTTGAACACACCGTCTCTCTACACCCCATACCCAATTTGTAGGCCTAATGCAGTGTAGTTTCCAACAACTACTAAACGAGAGCATTAAGATTGAAGCAATGGAGAGGAAACCTGGGGAACACCTTGGAGTTGAACACACCGTCTCTCTACACCCCATACCCAATTTGTAGGCCTAATGCAGTGTAGTTTCCAACAACTACTAAACGAGAGCATTAAGATTGAAGCAATGGAGAGGAAACCTGGGGAACACCTTGGAGTGGAACACACCGTCTCTACACCCCATACCAAATGTGTAGGCCTAATGCAGTGTAGTTTCCAACAACTACTAAATGAGAGCATTAAGATTGAAGCAATGGAGAGGAAACCTGGGGAACACCTTGGAGTTGAACACACCGTCTCTCTACACCCCATACCCAATTTGTAGGCCTAATGCAGTGTAGTTTCCAACAACTACTAAACGAGAGCATTAAGATTGAAGCAATGGAGAGGAAACCTGGGGAACACCTTGGAGTGGAACACACCGTCTCTACACCCCATACCTAATGTGTAGGCCTAATGCAGTGTAGTTTCCAACAACTACTAAACGAGAGCATTAACATTGAAGCAATGGAGAGGAAACCTGGGGAACACCTTGGAGTTGAACACACCGTCTCTCTACAACCCATACTCAATTTGTAGGCCTAATGCAGTGTAGTTTCCAACAACTACTAAACGAGAGCATTAAGATTGAAGCAATGGAGAGGAAACCTGGGGAACACCTTGGAGTTGAACACACCGTCTCTCTACACCACATACCCAATTTGTAGGCCTAATGCAGTGTAGTTTCCAACAACTACTAAACGAGAGCATTAAGATTGAAGCAATGGAGAGGAAACCTGGGGAACACCTTGGAGTGGAACACACCGTCTCTACACCCCATACCAAATGTGTAGGCCTAATGCAGTGTAGTTTCCAACAACTACTAAACGAGAGCATTAAGATTGAAGCAATGGAGAGGAAACCTGGGGAACACCTTGGAGTTGAACACACCGTCTCTCTACACCCCATACCCAATTTGTAGGCCTAATGCAGTGTAGTTTCCAACAACTACTAAACGAGAGCATTAAGATTGAAGCAATGGAGAGGAAACCTGGGGAACACCTTGGAGTGGAACACACCATCTCTACGCCCCATACCAAATGTGTAGGCCTAATGCAGTGTAGTTTCCAACAACTACTAAACGAGAGCATTAAGATTGAAGCAATGGAGAGGAAACCTGGGGAACACCTTGGAGTGGAACACACCGTCTCTACACCCCATACCAAATGTGTAGGCCTAATGCAGTGTAGTTTCCAACAACTACTAAACGAGAGCATTAAGATTGAAGCAATGGAGAGGAAACCTGGGGAACACCTTGGAGTGGAACACACCGTCTCTACACCCCATACCAAATGTGTAGGCCTAATGCAGTGTAGTTTCCAACAACTACTAAACGAGAGTAGGAAGATCGAAGCAATGTGGATGAAACCTGGGGCACACCTTGTGGCGGCAGACACCGTTAGTAGGCCCTACCAAAGTTGTAGCCCCAATGCAGTTTTAAAATTCCTAGAGGCTGAAAACGAGACTATTGACGCTCAGCTTTTTTCAAAGGAACACAGCTGTATTGAGTGGCGCAGACAGACACAGGTAGTAGGCCTTAAACCAAAAATGTGGCTCACTGCAGCTTAAAAATGGTTACAGGGGTACACAGGCAGCATTGCTCTGGGCAGTGGAGGACAATTTCAATAGTGGACCGCAGACAGACTTTGTACGCCTACTATTAAAAAAAGGATGCTCTATGCAATTAAAATTAGGTTCCAGGGGTACACGGGCAGCTGTGGTCTGGTCAGTGGAGGAGTAGTAGAAAGAACGGGCCGCAGACAGGCTTCGAAGGCCTAACATGAAAAGATATTGGGCTGTAGGCACTTTAACATTGGTTCCAGGGGTACACGGGCAGCAGTGGTCTGGTCAGTGTAGGAGTAGTAGAAAGAACGGGCCGCAGACAGGCTTCGAAGGCCTAACATAAAAAAATATTGGACTGTAGGCACTTTAACATTGGTTCCAGGGGTACACAGGCAGCAGTAGACTGGTCAGTGTAGTAGTAGTAGAAAGAATGGGCCGCAGACAGGCTTCGAAGGCTTAACATAAAAAAATATTGGGCTGTAGGCACTTTTAAATAGGTTCCAGGGGTACACAGGCAGCAGTAGACTGGTCAGAGTAGTAGTAGTAGAAAGAACGGGCGGCAGACAGGCTTCGAAGGCCTAACATAATAAAATTGGGCTGGCTGTAGGCAATTTAAAATTGGTTCCAGGGGTACACGGGCAGCAGTGGTCTGGTCAGTGGAGGCCTAGTGGAAGGATGGACCGCAGACAGGCTTCGAAGGCCTAACATAATAAAATTGGACAGGCTGTAGGCACTTTATAATTAGTTCCAGGGGTACACGGGCAGCAGTGGTCTGGTCAGTGGAGGCCTAGTGGAAGGAGGGACCGCAGACAGGCTTCGAAGGCCTAACATAAAAAAATATTGGGCTGTAGGCACTTTTAAATAGGTTCCAGGGGTACACAGGCAGCAGTAGACTGGTCAGTGTAGTAGTAGTAGAAAGAACGGGCCGCAGACAGGCTTCGAAGGCCTAACATAATAAAATTGGGCTGGCTGTAGGCACTTTATAATTGGTTCCAGGGGTACACGGGCAGCAGTGGTCTGGTCAGTGGAGGCCTAGTGGAAGGAGGGACCGCAGACAGGCTTCAAAGGCCTAACATAATAAAATTGGACAGGCTGTAGGCACTTTATAATTGATTCCAGGGGTACACTGGCAGCAGTGGTCTGGTCAGTGGAGGCCTAGTGGAAGGAGGGACCGCAGACAGGCTTCGAAGGCCTAACATAATAAAATTCGACAGGCTGTAGGCACTTTATAATTGGTTCCAGGGGTACACGGGCAGCAGTGGTCTGGTCAGTGGAGGCCTAGTGGAAGGAGAGGCCGCAGACAGGCTTCGAAGGCCTAACATAATAAAATTGGACAGGCTGTAGGCACTTTATAATTGGTTCCAGGGGTACACGGGCAGCAGTGGTCTGGTCAGTGGAGGCCTAGTGGAAGGAGGGACCGCAGACAGGCTTCGATGGCCTAACATAATAAAATTGGACAGGCTGTAGGCACTTTATAATTGGTTCCAGGGGTACACGGGCAGCAGTGGTCGGGTCAGTGGAGGCCTATTGGAAGGAGGGACCGCAGACAGGCTTCGAAGGCCTAACACAAAAAATATTGGGCTGTAGGCACTTTTAAATAGGTTCCAGGGGTACACAGGCAGCAGTAGACTGGTCAGTGTAGTAGTAGTAGAAAGAACGGGCCGCAGACAGGCTTCGAAGGCCTAACATAATAAAATTGGGCTGGCTGTAGGCAATTTAAAATTGGTTCCAGGGGTACACGGGCAGCAGTGGTCTGGTCAGTGGAGGCCTAGTGGAAGGAGGGACCGCAGACAGGCTTCAAAGGCCTAACATATTAAAATTGGACAGGCTGTAGGCACTTTATAATTGGTTCCAGGGGTACACGGGCAGCAGTGGTCTGGTCATTGGAGGCCTAGTGGAAGGAGGGACCACAGACAGGCTTCGAAGGCCTAACATAATAAAATTGGACAGGCTGTAGGCACTTTATGATTGGTTCCAGGGGTACATGGGCAGCAGTGGTCTGGTCAGTGGAGGCCTAGTGGAAGAAGGGACCGCAGACAGGCTTCGAAGGCCTAACTTAATAAAATTGGACAGGCTGTAGGCACTTTATGATTGGTTCCAGGGGTACACGGGCAGCAGTGGTCTGGTCAGTGGAGGCCTAGTGGAAGGAGGGACCGCAGACAGGCTTCGATGGCCTAACATAATAAAATTGGACAGGCTGTAGGCACTTTATAATTGGTTCCAGGGGTACACGGGCAGCAGTGGTCGGGTCAGTGGAATCCTATTGGAAGGAGGGACCGCAGACAGGCTTCGAAGGCCTAACATAAAAAAATATTGGGCTGTAGGCACTTTTAAATAGGTTCCAGGGGTACACAGGCAGCAGTAGACTGGTCAGTGTAGTAGTAGTAGAAAGAACGGGCCGCAGACAGGCTTCGAAGGCCTAACATAATAAAATTGGGCTGGCTGTAGGCAATTTAAAATTGGTTCCAGGGGTACACGGGCAGCAGTGGTCTGGTCAGTGGAGGCCTAGTGGAAGGAGGGACCGCAGACAGGCTTCAAAGGCCTAACATAATAAAATTTGGCAGGCTGTAGGCACTTTATAATTGGTTCCAGGGGTACACGGGCAGCAGTGGTCTGGTCAGCGGAGGCCGATTGTAATGAGTGTCTGCCAGTTAGTAGTCCAAAACAATAAATAAATGTGAATGTTTCACATTAAAACAAAACGAAAACACTAAAGGGTGCAATCATTAGGTACAGGGGTGGGATCCTCTGCGTAGTTTCAGACCTACTCATTTAGCGCAAAGTATTTACTGTGGTAAATAGAAGACACTGCCCCTGACTATGTTAAGTACCATCATACATGTCAACACAATGGTATTGTCAGTGGCAGGAATGGAAGGATGTCAGAGCATAGACTAAACATTGGTGGAAGTGTGAGAGATAACTGTGGAAGTGGTAGAGCAATGTTTGACCTAGTGGTGGGTGAACTCTCTTGTGGCCGGCGGTACAGGCCCAGGGCCCCTCATGTTACAACAGTGTGTCTGACGTTGGGTGCGCACCACCACCGCCAGAGACAGTTTATTGTACTATGAGGGACCCAGTGGCAGTGCTGTTGACCAAAAGCGGGCACACCCACCTCTTCAGACAAACAGCACTCTCACGGGTGCTTGCGCCAAGTCGCGATACCACGGCCCCGTGTGGGGAGTTTGGCCATTTAGGGAGGTGTAAACATGTCGTATGCTGGACAATCAGCTGCAGCAAATTAGACGTTAGAAAAGTAATTCACAGTAGTCTACAGGCAAGAGCTTTTCATAGGAAAGCTAGGTGTCGGCCGGGCAAGGTGGGGCAAAAGAATTCGAAATCCAGTTGTGGTTCATTTTAATGAATGTTAGATCATCAACATTTTGGGTAGCCAGACGAGTCCTTTTTTTGGTTAATATTGAACCTGCAGCACTGAATACTCTTTCTGATAGGACACTAGCTGCCGGGCAAGCAAGCTCCTGCAATGCATATTCTGCCAATTCTGGCCAGGTGTCTAATTTTGATGCCCAGTAATCAAATGGGAATGACGGTTGAGGGAGAACATCGATAAGGGATGGAAAATAGTTTGTAACCATACTGGACAAATGTTGTCTCCTGTCACTTTCAATTGATGCAGCAGTACCTGTCCTGTCTGTGGTCATAGCAAAATCACTCCACAACCTGGTCAGAAAACCCCTCTGTCCAACACCACTTCTGATGTGTGCACCCCTAAGACTCCTGGTCTGCTGCCCCCTGGAGCTTGTGTGAGAACGATCACGGGCGCTGTGTGCTGGGAATGCCTGAAGCAAACGGTCAACAAGAGTTGATTGTTTGGTTGCTAATATTAGTTCCAAATTCTCATGTGGCATAATATTTTGCAATTTGCCTTTATAGCGAGGATCAAGGAGGCAGGCCAACCAGTAATCGTCATTGTTCATCATTTTAGTAATGCGTGTGTCCCTTTTGAGGATACGTAAGGCATAATCCGCCATGTGGGCCAAAGTTCCAGTTGTCAAATCTGCGGTTGTGATTGGTTGAGGGGCAGTTTCAGGCAAATCTACGTCACTTGTGTCCCTCAAAAAACCAGAACCCGGCCTTGCCACGCAACCAATTTCCAGTGCCCCCGGGAAAGCTTCCTCATTAAAAATATACTCATCCCCATCATCCTCCTCGTCCTCCACCTCCTCTTCGCCCGCTACCTCGTCCTGTACACTGCCCTGACCAGACAATGGCTGACTGTCATCAAGGCTTTCCTCTTCCTCTGGTGCAGACGCCTGATCCTTTATGTGCGTCAAACTTTGCATCAGCAGACACATTAGGGGGATGCTCATGCTTATTATGGCGTTGTCTGCACTAACCAGCCGTGTGCATTCCTCAAAACACTGAAGGACTTGACACTAGTGTTGAACGATACCGTCCGATACTTGAAAGTATCGGTATCGGATAGTATCGGCCGATACCCGAAAAATATCGGATATCGCCGATACCGATATCCGATACCAATACAAGTCAATGGGACATCAAGTATCGGAAGGTATTCTCATGGTTCCCAGGGTCTGAAGGAGAGGAAACTCTCCTTCAGGCCCTGGGATCCATAGGGATGTGTAAAATAAAGAATTAAAATAAAAAATATTGATATATTTACCTCTCCGGCGGCCCCTGAACTCAGCGCGGGTAACCGGCAGGCTTCTTTGTTCAAAATCAGCGCTTTTAGGACCTGAGAATCACGTCCCGGCTTCTGATTGGTCGCGGGCCGCCCATGTGACCGCCACGCGACCAATCACAAGCCGCGACGTCACCGCAAGCTATTAGCGCGCTCATTTTTGAAAAATGAGCGCGTTAATGACTTTCAAAGACGTAGCGGCTTGTGATTGGTCGCGGCCACGCGACCAATCACAAGCCGCGACGTCACCGCAATCTATTAACGCGCTCATTTTTAAAAATGAGCGCGTTAATGACTTTCAAAGACGTAGCGGCTTGTGATTGGTCGCGTGGCCGCGACCAATCACAAGCCGCGACGTCACCGCATGCTATTAACGCGCTCATTTTTAAAAATGAGCGCGTTAATGACTTTCAAAGACGTAGCGGCTTGTGATTGGTCGCGTGGCCGCGACCAATCACAAGCCGCGACGTCACCGCAAGCTATTAACGCGCTCATTTTTAAAAATTTTTAAAAATGAGCGCGTTAATAGCTTGCGGTGACGTCGCGGCTTGTGATTGGTCGCGACCACGCGACCAATCACAAGCCGCTACGTCTTTGAAAGTCATTAACGCGCTCATTTTTAAAAATGAGCGCGTTAATAGCTTGCGGTGACGTCGCGGCTTGTGATTGGTCGCGGCCACGCGACCAATCACAAGCCGCTACGTCTTTGAAAGTCATTAACGCGCTCATTTTTAAAAATGAGCGCGTTAATAGCTTGCGGTGACGTCGCAGCTTGTGATTGGTCGCGGCCACGCGACCAATCACAAGCCGCTACGTCTTTGAAAGTCATTAACGCGCTCATTTTTAAAAATGAGCGCGTTAATAGCTTGCGGTGACGTCGCGGCTTGTGATTGGTCGCGGCCACGCGACCAATCACAAGCCGCTACGTCTTTGAAAGTCATTAACGCGCTCATTTTTAAAAATGAGCGCGTTAATAGCTTGCGGTGACGTCGCGGCTTGTGATTGGTCGCGGCCACGCGACCAATCACAAGCCGCTACGTCTTTGAAAGTCATTAACGCGCTCATTTTTAAAAATGAGCGCGTTAATAGCTTGCGGTGACGTCGCGGCTTGTGATTGGTCGCGTGGCCGCGACCAATCACAAGCCGCTACGTCTTTGAAAGTCATTAACGCGCTCATTTTTCAAAAATGAGCACGCTAATAGCTTGCGGTGACGTCGCGGCTTGTGATTGGTCGCGTGGCGGTCACATGGACGGCCCGCGACCAATCAGAAGCCGGGACGTGATTCTCAGGTCCTAAAAGCGCTGATTTTGAACAACGAAGGCTGCCGGTTACCCGCGCTGAGTCCAGGGGCCGCCGGAGAGGTAAATATATCAATATTTTTTATTTTAATTCTTTATTTTACACATCTCTATGTATCCGATACCGATACCCGATACCACAAAAGTATCGGATCTCGGTATCGGAATTCCTATACCGCAAGTATCGGCCGATACCCGATACTTGCGGTATCGGAATGCTCAACACTACTTGACACATGTCTTGTATCTTCGACCACTGCACACCTGACAACTCCATGTCTGCCATCCTACTGCCTGCCCGTGTATGTGTATCCTCCCACAAAAACATAACAGCCCGCCTCTGTTCGCACAGTCTCTGAAGCATGTGCAGTGTTGAGTTCCACCTTGTTGCAACGTCTATGATTAGGCGATGCTGGGGAAGGTTCAAAGACCGCTGATAGGTCTGCATACGGCTGGAGTGTACAGGCGAACGGCGGATATGTGAGCAAAGTCCACGCACTTTGAGGAGCAGGTCGGAGAACCCAGGATAAGTTTTCAATAAGCACTGCACCACCAGGTTTAAGGTGTGAGCCAGGCAAGGAATGTGTTTTAGTTGGGAAAGGGAGATGGCAGCCATGAAATTCCTTCCGTTATCACTCACTACCTTGCCTGCCTACTATGCCCAGCCACGACTGCATTTCTTGCTGCAAGAACTCGGACAGAACTTCCGCGGTGTGTCTGTTGTCGCCCAAACACTTCATAGCCAATACAGCCTCCTGACGCTTGCCAGTAGCTGGCCCATAATGGGACAACTGGTGTGCAACAGTGTCTGCTGCCGATGGAGTGGTTGGGCGACTGACGTCTATGGAAGAGCTCTCGCTTCTGCAGGAGGACGAGGAGGAGGAGGAGGAGGGGGTGCGAACGCCTACAGCCAACTGTTTCCTAGACCGTGGGCTAGGCACAACTGTCCTGAAATTGTTGTCCCCTGTGGACCCTGCATCCACCACATTCACCCAGTGTGCCGTGTTGGACACGTAACGTCCCTTGCCATGCCTACTGGTCCATGCATCTGTAGTCAGGTGCACCTTTGTACTCACAGATTGCCTGAGTGCATGGACGATGCACTGTTTAACATGCTGGTGCAGGGCTGGGATGGCTTTTCTGGAAAAAAAGTGTCGACTGGGTAGCTCGTAGCGTGGTTCAGCGTACTCCATCAGGGCTTTGAAAGCTTCGCTTTCAACTAACCGGTAGGGCATCATCTCTAACGAGATTATTCTAGCTATGTGGGCGTTAAAACCCTGTGTACGCGGATGCGAGGATAAGTACTTCCTTTTTCTAACCAGAGTCTCATGTAGGGTGAGCTGGACTGGAGAGCTGGAGATCGTGGAACTAGCGGGTGTGCCGGTGGACATGGCAGACTGAGAGACGGTTGGAGACGGTATTGTTTCCGCCGGTGCCCTAGATGCAATATTTCCTCCTACAAAACTGGTGATTCCCTGACCCTGACTTCTTTTGGCTGGCAAAGAAACCTGCACAGATACTGCCGGTGGTGCGGAAAATGGTGGCCTTACAGTGACAGAAGGGATGTTGCGTTGCTGACTAGCTTCATTGGCCAAGGGTGCTACAACCTTAAGGGACGTTTGGTAGTTAGTCCAGGCTTGAAAATGCATGGTGGTTAAATGTCTATGCATGCAACTTGTATTGAGACTTTTCAGATTCTGACCTCTGCTTAAGCTAGTTGAACATTTATGACAAATGACTTTGCGCTGATCAATTGGATGTTGTTTAAAAAAATGCCAGACTGCACTCTTCCTAGCATCGGATCCTTTTTCAGGGATTGCAGACTGAGCTTTAACCGGATGGCCACGCTGTCCTCCAACAGGTTTTGGCTTTGCCACGCGTTTTGGGCCAGATACGGGCCCGGCAGATGGAACCTGTTGCGATGTTGATGCCTGCTGCGGCCCCTCCTCCACCTCCGCTTCAGAACTACTGCTGCCTGCACCCTGTTCCCCCAATGGCTGCCGATCGGGGTCAACAACTGGGTCATCTATTACCTCCTCTTCTAGCTTGTGTGCAACTTCGTCTGTGTCACCGTGTCGGTCGGTGGTATAGCGTTCGTGACGGGGCAACATAGTCTCATCAGGGTCTGATTGTGGATCAGTACCCTGAGAGGGCAATGTTGTGGTCTGAGTCAAAGGACCAGCATAGTAGTCTGGCTGTGGCTGTGCATCAGTGCACTCCATGTCAGAATCTACTTTTAATGGGCATGGCCTGTTAACTGTTTCACTTTCTAAGCCAGGGACGGTATGTGCAAAGAGCTCCATGGAGTAACCCGTTGTGTCGCCTGCTGCATCCTTCTCTCTTGTTGTTGTTTTTGCTGAAGAGGACAAGGAAGCGACTTGTCCCTGACCGTGAACATCCACAAACGACGCGCTGCTTTTACATTTACCAGTTTCAGAATAGGAGGCAAAAGAGCTAGAGGCTGAGTCTGCAAGGTAAGCCAAAACTTGCTGTTGCTGCTCCGGCTTTAAAAGCGGTTTTCCTACTCCCAGAAAAGAGAGCGTTCGAGGCCTTGTGTAGCCAGACGACGAACCTGGCTCCACAGCTCCAGACTTAGCTGGAATATTTTTTTCCCACGACCACCTGATGCTCCACTACCACTACCATCATTACCAGCTGACAATGAACGCCCACGGCCACGACCTCTTGCACCAGACTTCCTCATTGTTTTAAAAACTTAACCACAGTAACTTTATTTGTTGCTGTCAAACAACTTACACGGTGAGCTATAACTTCAGTATGATTTCAATATCCCTTTACAGGTTGGTGAGACCACAAGGAAAATCAGGCACAATGTTACACACTCTGTTTTCTGTGGCACAAAATCACAGAGATGCCACACACGCAGGACTGTCACTCAAGCACAAATGTCAATATTAATCTCCCACTGATTTTTTTTTTTTTTTTTTTTCAGGGAGACTTTAGAAACAAAATAAAATAAAACATTTTTTCAGGAAGAATTTAGAAACCAAATAAAATAAAATGATTTTTTCAGGAAGAATTTAGAAACCAAATAAAATAAAATGATTTTTTCAGGGAGAATTTAGAAACCAAAAAAAAAAAAAAAATAGGCTTTCTATGGCCCACTGAGTGAGAGATGGCACACACAGGAGTCAAGAGTGGCACACAAGCCCAGAGGCCAATATTTATCTCCCACTGATTGATTTATTGATTTTTTCAGGTAGAATTTAGAACCCAAATCAAGCAAAAAAATAAATAGGCTTTCTATGGCCCACTATTTGAGAGACAGAGAGAGATGGCACACCCAGGAGTCAAGACTGGCACACAAGCAGAAAGGGCAATATTAATCTCCCATTTTTTTTTTTCAGGGAGACTTTAGAAACAAAATAAAATAAAATGATTTTTTCAGGAAGAATTTAGAAACCAAATAAAATAAAATGATTTTTTCAGGGAGAATTTAGAAACCCCCCCCCCCAAAAAAAAAATAGGCTTTCTATGGCCCACTGAGTGAGAGATGGCACACACAGGAGTCAGGAGTGGCACACAAGCCCAAAGGCCAATATTTATCTCCCACTGATTGATTTATTGATTTTTTTCAGGTAGAATTTAGAACCCAAATCAAGCAAAAAAATAAATAGGCTTTCTATGGCCCACTATTTGAGAGACAGAGAGAGATGGCACACCCAGGAGTCAAGACTGGCACACAAGCAGAAAGGGCAATATTAATCTCCCATTTTTTTTTTTTCAGGGAGACTTTAGAAACAAAATAAAATAAAATGATTTTTTCAGGGAGAATTTAGAAACCAAATTAAAAAAAAAATAGGCTTTCTATGGCCCACTGAGTGAGAGATGGCACACACAGGAGTCAGGAGTGGCACACAAGCCCAGAGGCCAATATTTATCTCCCACTGATTGATTTAGTGATTTTTTCAGGTAGAATTTAGAACCCAAATCAAGCAAAAAAATAAATTGGCTTTCTATGGCCCACTGAGTGAGAGATGGCACACACAGGGATGGCACTCTAGCAGAAATGCCAATCTTAATCTCCCACAAAAAAAAAAACAGGGACTGTCCTACAATTACTATCTCCCTGCAGTAATCTCAGCCAGGTATGGCAGGCAGCAATAAGGAGTGGACTGATGCACAAATTAAATAAAAAGTGTGGACAAACAAAAAAGATAGCTGTGCAGAAAGGAAGGAACAAGAGGATTTGTGCTTTGAAAAAAGCAGTTGGTTTGCACAGCGGCGTACACACAGCAATGCAGCTATCAGGGAGCCTTCTAGGGCAGCCCAATGAGCTACAGCGCTGAGAAAAAAAAAAAAAAGAAAAAAAAATGTAGCTTCCACTGTCCCTGCACACCGAAGGTGGTGTTGGACAGTGGAAATCACTACAGAACAAGCGGTTTGGTGGTTAATGGACCCTGCCTAACGCTATCCCTGCTTCTGACGAAGCGGCAGCTACCTCTCCCTAAGCTCAGATCAGCAGCAGTAAGATGGCGGTCGGCGGGAACGCCCCTTTATAGCCCCTGTGATGCCGCAGACATCAAGCCAATCACTGCAATGCCCTTCTCTAAGATGGTGGGGACCAGGACCTATGTCATCACGCTGCCCACACTCTGCGTTCACCTTCATTGGCTGAGAAATGGCGCTTTTCGCGTCATTGAAACGCGACTTTGGCGCGAAAGTCGCGTACCGCATGGCCGACCCCGCACAGGGGTCGGATTGGGTTTCATGAAACCCGACTTTGCCAAAAGTCGGCGACTTTTGAAAATGAACGACCCGTTTCGCTAAACCCTATTAATGACTACTGCAAATATTACTACTTTTAGTTGACCCATTTGTATACATAGATTAATTCATCCACCTTATTTATTATTACATGTAGTAGCCCACTTTGGGCATCCGAAGGTTCCTAGCGCAGCAGTCTTCATTCACACTAGCACCCACACACAACTACTTTCTACCAGCAGCTAATAATCTCCACCCCTTTGGGACAAGTGACAGTGTTTATTTGCACCTACTGATTGTTTGCTGGTTTACACGGGTGTTGTGCCATGCACAACCACATCAGGCGGGCATGCATCTCAATGCTTACCCCCTTTTCCCTAGACTTTATCACCTTTTGTGCATGTGTCTCTTTCTTTCCAGAAAGCAGTTTGTAGCTAAAGGGAATCTGTTAGGTCATTTTTCTGTAGTATACTAATAGTATCCTGAAATACGTTTATTTCTGTCCATGACCACATTGTGTTGCTGTCATCCCAGAAAAAGTTATAGTAGTGCACCAGCAGGTCAAACATGTGTAAATTGAAAATAAATATTTACCTCATCCCTATTCTTCTTCCCACCCCTCTGCTCTGTTGTCATTGATTCTGTGAGACTGCTGTACGTACGAGGATCGCATTGCAATCCTCGGACTGACCGTCTGCTCTCCTGACCTGAGAATGAGAGCTGCATAGAAATAAATGATGTCACGCTCATGTCAGGAGAGCACAGGGCAAGTCAAAGCGATCCTCTGGTGAGTACCACAGTAATAATCTGTGATATGTAAATGCAAATGAATATTCACTCATTCCCTGCCAAAATCTCACTCGTAATCCCACCCACCACTCTGCTCTGTTAGGTCACTTTTGCATAGTATACTAATAGCATCCTGAAATACTTTTATTTCTGTACGTGGCCCCCTTGTGTTGCTGTAATCCCCAAAAATGTTGTAGTAGGGTGCCAGAAGGTCAAGCATGTGTTAATGGAAAGTGAATATTCACCCCTTCCTCATTCTCCCTCCCATCCCTCTGCTCTGATGTCACTGATTCAATCAGATTGCCGAGTGCCCTAGGATCACATCGCAATCCTCGGACTGGCTGTCTTCTCTCCTGACCTGAGAGTGTTAGCTGCATAGAAATATATGCTGTCACGCTCATGTCAAGAGAGCAAACAGCCAGTCTGAGGATTGCGATGCAATACTCTCATCTTGAGTAATAATATGTGAAATGTAAATGCAAATTAATATTCATCCCTTCCCCGCCCATAATCCCGCCCACTCTGCTCTGGCATCAATAATTCAATCAGATGGCCAGTTAGAGGATTGCAAAGCGATCCTTGGCCGAGTAAGGGTGAATATTTATTTTGCATTTACATATGCTTGACTTGCTGGCACATATGTAAATGTGAAATGAATATTCACCTCTTCTCCCGCCCATAATCCACCCCTCAGCGTCAGGGATTCAGTCACACTGCTCTATCAACACAATGGGGCCAAGTACAGAAATGCAAGTTTCATATCCTGAAAGGGCTGCCCATCCCCCATTTCAAGATACTGTATTGATACTATACAAAATTGATCTGACAGAGTCCCTATAATAAGCTCCACAATAAAGGGTATGGCAATACAATATCTCTCATTTATTAAAATGGTTGCTGCACAACAAATAGAAAATTGAAACGTCCTCAACATTAACCCCTTTCTGACCTTGGACGGGATAGTACGTCCGAGGTCAGATCCCCTGCTTTGATGCAGGGCTCCGCGGTGAGCCCGCACCAAAGCCGGGACATGTCAGCTGTTTTGAACAACTGACATGTGCCCGTAATAGGCGTGGGCAGAATCGCGATCTGCCCGCACCTATTAACTAGTTACATGCCGCTGTCAAACGCAGACAGCGGCATTTAACTACCGCGTTCCGGCCGGGCGGCCGGAAATGACGTCATCGCCGACCCCCGTCACATGATCGGGGTCGGCGATGCGTCTCCATTGTAACCATAGAGGTCCTTGAGACCTCTATGGTTACTGATCGCCGGTGGCTGTGAGCGCCACCTTGTGGTCGGCGCTCACAGCACACCTGCATTTCTGCTACATAGCAGCGATCAGCAGATCGCTGCTATGTAGCAGAGGCGATCGAGTTGTGCCTGCTTATAGCCTCCCATGGAGGCTATTGAAGCACGGCAAAAGTAAAAAAAAAAAGTTGAAAAAAATGTTAAAAAAATAAAAAAAATATAAAAGTTTAAATCACCCCCCCTTTCGCCCCAATCAAAATAAATCAATAAAAAAATATCAAATCTACACATATTTGGTATCGCTGCAATCAGAATCGCCCGATCTATCAATTAAAAAAAGCATTAACCTGATCGCTAAACAGCGTAGCGGGAAAAAAATTCAAAACGCCAGAATTACTTTTTATGGTCGCCGTGACATTGCATTAAAATGCAATAACGGGTGATCAAAAGAACGTATCTGCACTGAAATGCTATCATTAAAAACGTCATCTCGGCACACAAAAAATAAGCCCTCAACCGACCCCAGATCACGAAAAATGGAGACACTACAAGTATCGGAAAATGGCGCAATTTTATTTTTTTTTTTTTGCAAAGTTTGGAATTTTTTCTCACCACTTAGATAAAAAATAACCTAGTCATGTTAGGTGTCTACGAACTCGTACTGACCTGGAGAATCATAATGTCAAGTCAGTTTTAGCATTTAGTGAACCTAGCAAAAAAGCCAAACAAAAAACAAGTGTGGGACTGCACTTTTTTTGCAATTTCACCGCACTTGGAATTTTTTTCCCGTTTTCTAGTACACGACATGCTAAAACCAATGATGTCGTTCAAAAGTACAACTCGTTCCGCAAAACATAAGCCCTCACATGGCCAAATTGACGGAAAAATACAAAAGTTATGGCTCTGGGAAGGAGGGGAGTGAAAAACGAACACTGAAAAACGAAAAATCCCACGGTCATGAAGGGGTTAATATTTCCTTTACTGTATATCTTCAAACCTTCCTCATGCAAACAACCTCAGTCCATATATACCCTATTAGTGCAAATGGATGTAAGAAAATATGTCCCCCTTTGCCAGAGCAAAGAGCATATTTCTTATATACTTGAGTTGTCTTTTTATTACATGGATCGTCATTCATCTAAACATTCATCATGTAAAACTACATTACTCTTGCAGCTACCACTGGAGGCCACAGGTTCCATTGACTAAGTCAGCTGTTTTCATTTTCATTTTTTGATTCCAAGAACCATAACTTTTTTATTTTTAATCGAGCAAAAGGAGGGTGATTTGAACTTTTTTTTTTAAATTATCTTCATATTTTTAAAAACCTTTTTTTTACCTTTCTACTGTATTTAATAGTCCCTTTAGTGGACTTGAAGTTGACATCATCTGATCGCTTGTGCTTTACATAGCAGTGCAGTGCAGTGCAAATCACAATCTGCAATGATGATGCATGTGATCACATCATGGGCGCACCAATAAATGCTTGGAATGAAGCGCCACCCTACCAACACATGATAAATGCCATGGTCAGAGATTGAGGGCCGCACTTAAAGGGACACTGTCACCTGAATTTGGAGGGAACAATCTTTAGCCATGGAGGCGGGGTTTTCAGGTGTTTGTTCACCCTTTCCTTACCCGCTGGCTGCATGCTGGCTGCAATATTGGATTGAAGTTCATTCTCTGTCCTCCGTAGTACACGCCTGCACAAAGCAATCTTGCCTTGCGCAGGTGTGTACTATGGAGGACAGAGAATGAACTTCAATCCAATATTGCAGCCAGCATGCAGCCAGCGGGTAAGGAAAGGGTGAATCAAACACCCGAAAACCCCGCCTCCATGGCTAAAGATTGTTCCCTCCAAATTCAGGTGACAGTGTCCCTTTAACAGGTTAACAGCCAAGGGTGCAGCTCAGTTTCAACTGCTGTTGGAAGCAGATGATGGCTGATTTCATCAGCCATCATCTGCCGGGAAAGATGTGGGCTCGGTGTTCAAGCCCACATGAAATTTTGTTAGACCTCTTTTTGTTTTTTTTGTGATATGATGTCCAATTTGTTTTTCTTTTCTCTGCTTGTTTGTATTGTTCCAATACACACAACGGAAATATACAGGTGTATAACAATACAATACTACAATACTTCATTTTCTAGAACAATTTTAAAGGTGCCAACACTTTTGGTCATGACTGTATACCAATGATAGAAAATGGACGCACGTCAAATCAGGCATCCGTGTAACTACTTTCTGAACAGTATGGTCCTTAGTCTGAGCCTGGAAAACACCATACTGCCGCCATACAGCCACATAACATATGCATTCAGGATTTCATTACAGGATATTAATTACAGCAGTTCAGTAGTTAGCATTGCAGCACTGCAATCCTGGGTTCAAATCCAACCAAGGGAAACATTTGCAAGGAGTCTGTATGTTCTCCCCGTGTTTGTGTGGGTTTCCTCCGGGTTCTCCGGTTTCCTCCCACACTCCAAGGACATACTTATAGGGAATTTAGATTGTGAGTCTCATCGGGGACAGTGATGATAATGTCTGTAAAGCACTGTGGAATTAGTAGCCCTATATAAGTGAGTAAAATAGATAAATAAATGTTAATCTGGTGTGTATGAATAACATTAACCCCTTAGTGACGGAGCCAATTTTGTACTTAATGACCAAGCCAATTTTTACAATTCTGACCACTGTCACTTTATGAGGTTATAGCTCTAGAACGCTTCAAAGAATCAAACTGATTCTGAGAATGTTTATTGTAACATACTGTACTTCATGATGGTGATAAAATTTCTTTGATATGTGTTTATATATGAAAAAAACTGAAATATGGCATAAAATTAAAAAATTTTGCAATTTTCAAACTTTTAATTTTTGTGCCCTTAAATCAGAGAGTCATAGCGCATAAAATAGTTAATAAATAACATTTCCCACATGTCTACTTTACACCAGCACAATTTTGGAAACATAATTTTTTTATGATGTTATAAGGGTTAAAATTTGACTACCAATTTCTAATTTTCCCAACAAAATTTACAAAACCATTTTTTTAGGGACCACCTCACATTTGAAGTGAGTTTGGAGAGTCAATATGAAAGAAAACACCAACAAATTAAACCATTCTAATACCTGCACCCCTCAAGGTGCACAAAACCACATTCAAGAAGTTTATTATTCCTTCAGGTGCTTCACGAGAACTAAAACATTGTGAAAGGAATCAATGAACATTTTACTTTTTTCACAAAAAAAATACTTTGGAACCAAACTTTGTTATATTCACAAGGGTAACAATAGACAATGGACCACGAAATTTGTTGTGCAATTTCCCCTGAGTACACCAATACCCCGTATGGGAAAGCCACTGCTTGAGCGCATGGCAAAGCTCAGAAGGCAGGGAGCACCGTTTGACTTTTTGAGCGCAAAATTGACTGGAATCAATAGTGGGTGCCATGTCGTGTTTGGAGACCCCCTGATGCACCTAAATAGTGGAAACCCCCCAATTCTAACTCCAACCCTAACACAGCCCTAACCCCAACCTTAACACACACCTAACCCTAATCCCTTACCATAATGCTAACCACAACACCACCCTAACGCCAACACCACAACCCTAACTCCAACACAACCGTAGCCCCAACCCTATTAATATCCCCAATCTTTACCCTAGCCCCAACCCTAACCTTAGCTCAACCCTAGCACTACCCTAACCCTATCTCTAACCCCAACCCTAAACCTAGCCCCAACCCTTACCCTAGCCCAGCTCTAATCCTAGCCCAACTTCCAACCCTTGCCCCAACCCTAACCCTAGCTCTAACCCTAACCCTAGCCCCAACCCTAACCCAAATGCCAGCCCCAATCCTAACCGTATCTCTAGCCCCAATCCTAGCCCTAGCTCTAACTCCAACCCAAACCCTAGCCCCAACCCTAATCCTAGCTGTATCCTCAATCCTAACCCTAGCCCCAACACTAACCCTATTGGATAAATGGAAAAAAATATATTGTTTTAATTTTATTATTTATATTTAACTAAGGGGCTGATAAAGGGAGGTTTTATTTACTATTTTCTTTATTTTGATCACTATGATAGGGTCTTTCACAGTGATCAAAATGAACCAATAGGAGAATCTATTGTTGCCGGCTGGCAGATCTCACCTGGCGTACTGCGCATGTGTCCACCCTTTTTTTCCCTGAAGAAGACACCAAGAGGTAGAAAACAGAGCTGGAGGTGCTAGGAAAAAACAGAGGTATTAGGGGGGTTCTTGGGACCTCATTTCTCTCTCCTCTGATGTGTTAGATCATATCAGAGTATCATACCATTGCTGCCACCTCCCCAGTCAACGTCTCTCTCTCCGTGCTCGCTCCCGGCCTCTGCTTCTTGTGCGCGCATGCATACCAGGTTCAGTGCTGCGCGTGTGCACTTCTGATCGGAGTACCTGGAGTACCCGGAGGTCGGTTCTCCTTATTGTCCTCTCTATGGTTCTGGAGGTCTGTTACCTGGAAGTGCTACCCTGCCTATAGGTATTTAAACTGCTTCCTGCCGTCCCTCTGTGCCTGGTTATCATTTGTTCCTTCAGGTGTTCCTGGCCGCTCTTAGTCTCTGTGAAGCTCGTTTTCCCTCTGACTTTGGGTTTATCCTGTGTTTCCTGTATCCTGCTAGCCTCTGCGCTTCCTCAGATCCTCCGCCAGTCCCGGTACTGCTGAAGTTTACCCATCAGTCCTGTGTCTCTGCAGTACTCTCTATAGGACTGCACTCGGGTGTCATCTGGGTGCAGCCTGATTCTTATAGCATAACTCTGTGGTCCTACTATCCCACCTCTTCTTGGTCTTCTCCCATCCTGGTCCTCCAGCTTCCGTGGCGATAGTCCCTCACGGGCCTGCCCCTAACTCTCCCTGTATAGGGGGCAGTCTATCTGGTCAGCTCGTCTGTGAGGGGTTCGTCATCGCGGTCTAGAGGGTCCACTTTCCGTTTTCCTTTTTTGAATCGTCACACTCACTATTGGACTGCACTCGGGTGACATCTGTGTGCAGCCTGATTCTTACAGCATAACACAAAGGAGAGAGACATAAATGGGAAATCTGACTTTTTTTGTGGTCGCCATTGTTCAGTGAATAATGATGATCACAACAATGGTGATGGTGAAAAACTAATCCGAATCATGTCCTCCGAGGTCTCAGCTACCCCTGGTAGCTGAGATCCCGGAGATTTTCTGACGCTGGGGGCCGCTATATCCTTATTTCTCAGTGCCATTAAAAGTACCTCTGTTAAAAGGCGTATTGGTGGTTGTTAAGGGGTTAAAGAGGTAAAAAAAAAACAATGCAAACATGAAAGTTTTGATAAATAGGTACACAAAGATACATAAATTTGATCCATAAATGAAGCAATGTTTTATTTGCCACTCATGCTTTTAATCTGAACAATAGACTTAATTTTTTACTACAAAATAACAGGAATTGTCTGTCTGCTGTCTATAAATCACTTTGTCCCTCTTTGTGAAACTGAATATGTTAAAAACTGAACTGCTCATGTTTCCCCTCTTTAATAACCTACCTAAACATGAAATTGTCATTTGCATGTGGGGTTCTTGGGGTTATATTGGACTCAGATCTTTCTTTTATCTTTATATCAGATCACTTACTCGCTCCTGTTATCAGTAACTCAAAACATTTCTGGATTTTGACCTTTTCCTGTCTTGATTTTGCAAAAACTCTTACTGTTGCTCTGATTCATTCTCGCCGATACTATGGCAATTCTCTGCTTATTGGAGTTTTTCTTACTAAACTCTCCCGGCTCCAATCTATCATGAATGTAACAGACAGGATCATAATTCTATCCAACAGCTACAATAACACCTCCACCATGTGCTAGTGTTGCAATGGTTGCCTTTCCGTCACATAATCCAATCTAAACGTATAACTCTTACACATAAATCTCTCTGTAGTTCTGCACAACCCTATATGTCCATCCTCATCTCTGTCTACTAGCCTACCCTTCCTCTCTTTATTGCTAATGACTTAAGACTGACATCCTCTAAAATCCTTACCTCTCACTCTCATCTCCAGGACTTCTCTTATGCTGCACCAATTTCCTGGAATGCGCTACCCCAAAGAATCCAGTTAATTTCCATTATCCACAATTTCAACTGTGCCCTAAAACAATATTTCTTTAATCTGGCTTATCATTTCACCTCACTAATCTAACTAGCTATCTTTTTTGTCTTCCCCACACTCCGTTGCACTTTGTACAGATACTATCTGGTGACTGGTTCATGCAGCGTCTTTTGAATGCCCCTATTTAAACTGATGATAAATTCACATGACAAGCACTTTATCTTTACCTTTTGTTTTACCTCTATTTTCTTAAAGATTGTAAGCTTGCAAGCAGGGCCCTCACTCCTCATGGTATGCGTTAAACTATGTGTTACTCTGTTATGTCTTATCTTGTTAGTACAAGTACTTTTCAAATTGTAAAGTGCTGCGGAATATGTTGGCACAATAGGAATAAAAATGATTAGTATTATTATCATCATAAACTGTGTGTGGGATTAGATAAAGACCTAGAAGGATTTGCACAATCCTACATATACAGAAGATCTGCGGTTAGCACTCCAAGATGTTTGGAAAAACCTCCCTGCAGAGTTCCTTCGATAATTATGTGTCAGTGTACCTAGAAGAATTAGTGCTTGATGCTGTTTTGAAGGCAAAGGGTGGTTATATCAAATATTGATTTGATTTAGATTTCTTTGCTGATCATTAACTTTGCATTTGCACTTGTTAATTTGTAAAAATAAGATATTAACACTTCAATTTTTGAAAGCATTCTTACTTTGCTGCATTGTTCTACATCTGCCTACAACATTTGCATAAAGCCAAATATTAGCACATCACAGGGCAGCTAAACGAGCGGATACAAGATCTAGGAACAGTTTGTAACTTAAGACTAATCGTGGTGATAATTATAATAATAAAAATGTGAGCAATAGTCCCACTTTTTCAACTGCGTACAGTTCAAATTGTAATGCTATTATCAAACTGTTACATAGACATCTGCCTATGTTACATCAAGATCCTATTTTATCTGAGATTTTATCAGCAGGATATAGATGTGTTCCAAAAAGAGCTAAGAATCTAGGACATTTCTTATCCACATCTTTGTATATGTCCAGTTCCCAAAAACCTACATGGTTAACATATACTGGGTGCTATAAATGTGGGGAGAGAACCTGTAGATTTTGTCAGTACATAGCTAGAGTAGATAAATATGATAATAATATCACTCATATGGAATACAGGATAAAAACTTATGTTAATTGCAATTCAACCCACGTCGTCTACATAGGCTGTACTACCAGAAGTCTAAAAAAAAGGTTAAGTGAACAAATTACCGTGGAAAATCCAGGGTCTGCTGGAGTCCTAAGAATGTCTCAGGATTATCCATATGCAAATTGCCTCTTCTGAGAAAAAGAGGACTTAAACTCTATAGCGCCACCTGTTGGAAGTAGCGATCCTACAAGTCACAATCAACCCTTTAACGAGTCGTGCATACGACTTAGGATAAAAGCCAAATCAGTATCTCAATTCGCATTCCAAACATTTTTTGGACATACATGGTGGAGATTTACGGAGTTTAAAGGTCAAAGGAATTGAAAGGGTAAACAGACCAACCAGGGGAGGTGATTGGGAGGTGCACTTCGTTGCCAGGAAGCCTTTTGGATATTGGCCGTGAATGCACGCTTCCCAGAAGGTCTTATTTATAAGACTGACCTTTTGTATTTTTATTAGATCGCTTTTTTTGAGAATGTTATAATAAAAATTGTTTTTTTTGTTTCAGTGATGTCTCTTGAATTTTGTTGTAAAGTTTTTTGTATAACTCATTGCTGTGGTGAGGTTGGTTTTTTCATTGAATATAATTTCAGCTTTGCCAGTTCATATTGATGAATTTACAAAGATTTCTTCATCTAACATGCACATGAGATTGGAACGCATATGCACAGTTAATGTGGTATTAGGATATCATCATGCGTTTTTTTTTTCTTTTTCTTAGGACTGCACTCCATGAACAATGTAATGGTTGATAAATAGTTAATAGGTGGCCATCTTTCTAATTAATCACATGTGCTGCAGTAGGATAAGAACACAAAAGGAATTGCTCAATTAATGCTTGTATGCCTTTGAGAAAAGACGTTATTAACGGGTCGGAAACGCGTCAGGTGTTGGGGGTCCCCCGTGTTGGACAAAATACCATCAGACAAACTCTAGGTTCTTCTAGAAGCTTTTTAATGCCTTTGAATTTGTAACGGGACATCCAAAAGTTCCTGTAGGTGTAACGTGTAGTTGTTCCAACATTTTGTCCATTTAGGGTATGTGTCCACGTTCAGGATTGCATCAGGATTTGGTCAGGATTTTATGTCAGTATTTGTAAGCCAAAACCAGGAGTGGGTGATAAATGCAAAAGTGGAGCATATGTTTATATTATACTTTTCCTCTAATTGTTCCACTCCTGGTTTTGGCTTACAAATACTGACATAAAATCCTGACCAAATCCTGATGCAATCCTGAACGTGGACACATACCCTAAGTGTACCTAGTGAGTTCAGTAATATGAGAATGGAAAGAAGCACTGTAATCAGGTCAGTAATAATGGTAATGGAAATAGCAAGGGTAAAACCATTTCTTGATATTTGATGCATGTCTTACCATCTACATTATTCTCCAGGCAATTTCTGTTGCTCCCCATAACATTTCCACAATTTAAACCTGCATAAAAGTATTAGGTTGTGAACTGTCAAACAGTCAATGTTATTTTCTGCTTAACAAATAAAGAAGAGATTGATGGCAGCATATGAACTTCCATGTTGAAAACCTTTTATGATTTCGTTGCTGGCAGAAGGACGTTTCAAATATTATAGAACATATGTTTGTAAATAAATTTTTAAAGAAGAAAGCTTCACCTTAGCACATCAACCTAACCTTGCATAGAGCACATTTTACTCGATAAAGAATAATTCTTAAAGAGGACCTGCCATTTAAAAAATTGAGTTAATAAAACGTAAAAATCCCTGAGTTTCTCTAATTCTGACATTTTTGTTGGTTTACACATTGTCACTCAAATGCAGAGATATTCACATTTGTTCCTTTTGGAGTGCAGTATGTGAAATCTCTTCTTGTAGTACAACTGGGCGTTTCTTCTGTTTTCACTAGACGTGCACACTTTCACCCCTCTGCAAACAGAAATTTCACATGCTTTGCTCCAAAAACAACAAATATTATATCTTTGCATTGAAGAAAAAGAGGTGGAATCTAGGACATTCAGTGATTTTTACAAGGTATTTGACTCAAATTTTTAGAGAAAGTGATTTATCTTCTTCAAGTGTCATTCTTTTTTATTATAAGGGTAAACTTGGACCCTAAGGGACCTTGTGGCATTACGAGAGGCAAAATATTTTTAGTTTTTTATCATTACATCTGTTTGGGGACTTACGTTTCTGAGATATGTGTTGTAAATCAAGTGGCACCCTAATATTTGTAACATATAATTTACTGATTAACTTTAAATTTGTTTCAACAAGGAAATGACAATAAATAAAATCTGCTATTGGCATCTTGGCATCGTCCAGGTTGAAAACTGCTTATCTATCTCCAGACATGGATTATGGTGTGAAACAGAACGACTGACAGTTGATGGATTTGGTGCTTTTTCATTTTGTTTTATTACTGGAGACCATGGCTTCCGTGGAATGAGCGTTAGGTGAGTATAACTGTGTTTGTTATTTTGAAATAAAAAAGGAAAAGTATGAGCTTTTTTATTTCAAATTAAATATTTTATTGTTGCGGTGTGTTTATTTACAATATAGCTATCGGATTAGTAATGAGTAGACATCTTGTAGACGTCTCTCCGTTACTAGGAAGTGGGCTTGATGTCACCGGACAATACAAAGGTGACATCAACCCTACAAATATGAACCCCACTTGCCACCACTACAGGGCAAGTGGGAAGAGACTGGCAAAGCACCAGAATTGGCGCATCTAAAAGATTTGCCTTTTCTTGATGGCTGTGGGCTGCTTTTTTTAGGCTTGGGGGCAATATCCATGGCCCCATACCAGTCTGAGAATAGCAGCCCCCAGTTGTCTTCTTTAGCTTGGCTGGTTGTCCAAAATGGGAGGGAACCTACGCCGCTTTTTAAAATGATTTATTTAAATAATTTAAGCAAAATAATGTGAGGACCCCTCTATTCTTCATAACCAACCTCGATTAAAGCTGACAGCTGAGGGTTGCAACCCGTAGCTGTCATTTTTGCCTGGATGTTATTAAAAATACAGGGGAACCGACACCTTTTGTTAAACTTTTTTTTATTTAGGATGCAGGCGCCAACTGGTTAATACTCCCATGAGCCACCACTGTTCTCGCTGTTGTTAGCGGCAGCAGGTGTAGGCTAATGGGAGAAGTAGTCCCACCATCTGACAACAGTGACCGGAGCTAAATGTTTTAACTCTAATCACAGATGTGGACTCACGCTATCATTTGACAGTGTGGGAGCGGCGGCTGTCTGACCTTTGTAAAGATCTTACTGCCGATCAGATACACTGTGGCAAACACTGAATGTTCGGGCCCCCATTCAAGGGAATAGGTTCCGTGTTCGTGTCTGGGTACTGTTCTGGTCCCCGAACCAGAACTTTTATTAACTGAACTAGCCAGACCTGTATATCTAGGTGTCTGCACATCTCTACTCATGACACAGGTCATAATTATCTCCACTGCCTTAGTCCTAAGCATTACATGAATCATGGCTATGGTCACTATCACTGTGAAATGCCAAGCTATTGTAGCCATGGTTGGTAGTAATGCAGGCAAGCTGGCAGATTCAGTCACTTTATGTCACTAAAGGTAGTCAATCTTTCTGCTTTCCCCTGAGGTCAGAATGAATGCCATGTCTCCCAACATTCTTCTCAGTTTTGCAGTCTAGAGCCAGTGTTAAACCCTCTCATTACATTTATGGACTAAGGCCGGTGTCACACTTGCGTGTGCAATGCGATAATCTCGCGTGAGTTTCTCGCATTAATTCCGGGCTCTACCGCTGGCACTCGGGACCGGAATGTGCGGCTGCATGTATTTCTATGCATGTATTTCTATACAGCTGCACACTCAGGTCCTGAGTGCTGGCGGCAGTGCCAGGTATTGATACGAGAGACCCAGCTAATACTATCATAAGGAATTGATGAGGGAATGGAGTTTTGCAAATTTTTCAGATCACTCTCCACGATACTGTAGTGACCAGTTTGAAAGGAACGCAGACAAGGACAAAAATTTTGTAGTCTAAGCACCATCATTTCTAAGAAGCGCACCTGGTATGCTGACCATGCATTTTAAATATACTGTATAGGCAAATTTATATTTTAGACGGGAAGGTTGCTTTAAAAGATTAGCATGTGACTTTGGACAAAGAATTGTATGTGATGTCGTTTACCTATGTGCAACTCACTTCTGATGTACCGAGTTCTTTTATATCCACATACTAGACTAAAGTGTGCTATATTTGTACATTGTTCGATCTTTTACAGCAGCAGAATGTTGGGTTTCATGATAAAATATAATGATATGTCAATCAGACATCTTCCAAAGGTCTCATGAGAGATGGACTGTTGGGAGACAAGATTCCACTGATGTGAAAACATATGAGTTTCAGCACTGATTATAACAAGATGGCTACACACATTCTGTAGGATGATGTAAATGGTTATATGGCTGTGTACATGCTGCCATACATCCATTATGAAACAGAGATGAGGATCGCCCAATCTTAACATGAGTGAGGTCTCATTTCTCTGGAAATGGGTCCTATTATGTCTATGAAATGTCTGATTGACATCTCATTACATTGGATAACAATCAACCATTTCAGGGCCACTAGACTGTAATGCACATTGTATGGGTGGTCCAAACAAAATATTTTTGCAGACATGGATATTAGGGTTGAGCGAAACGGATCGGACAAATTCAAAAATCGCCGACTTTTGGCAATGTCGGGTTTCATGAAACCCGACCCGATCCTAGTGTGGGATCGGCCATGAGGTCGGCGATCTGCGCGCAAAAGTTGCGTTTCGTATGACGCTTTCAGCGCCATTTTTCAGCCAATGAAGGAGGACACAGAGTGTGGGCAGCGTGATGACTTAGGTCTCGGTCCCCACCATCTTAGAGAAGGGCATGACAGTGATTGGCTAGCTTTCTGCGGTGTCACAGGGGCTATAAAGGGGTGTGAACGCCGGCTGCCATCTTACTTCTGCCGATCTTAGCATAGGGAGAGGTTGCTGCATCTTCATCAGAAGGGATATAGTTAGGGAAGGAAGATAAACCACGAAACTGCTGGTGCTGTAGCGATTTCCACTGTCCAACACCACCATTTTTTGCAGGGACAGTGGAGGCTATATTTTTGTGCATCAGCTCTGTAGCTTATTAGGCTGCCTTATAAGGCTCCCTGATAGCTGCATTGCTGTTTGCACGCTGCTCTGCAAACCAACTGCTTTTTTAAAAGCAAAAATCCTGTTGCTCCTTTCTGCACAGTTATCTTGTTTATTTGTCCACACTTTTGTGTGCAGCAGTCCTTTTTATTGCTGCCATACTTTTCCTGAGATCATTGTAGGGAGATTGAAATTGTACTACAGTCCTTGTATTTTTTCATATATATTCCAGCCACTTTCTGACACTTACATTGTGTTGTTTTATGCACTGGGCCTGAATTTTGGTTCAGTCTCCCCCCAAAAAAGTAAGATTCAAATTCTCAAAAAGTGGATATACTTCTGTCCTGTTAGTTTGTCGTATATCAGCCAGCCACTTTCTGCCACTTAGATTGCGTTGTTTTATACACTGGGCCTGAGTTTTGGTTCAGTCTCCCCAAAAAAAAGGGAGATTCAAATTCTCACAAAGTGGATATACTTCAGTCCTGTTAGTTTGTCGTATGTCAGCCAGCCACTTTCTACCACTTAGATGGCGTTGTTATATACACTGGGCCTGAGTTTTGGTTCAGTCTCCCCAAAAAAAGGGAGATTCTAATTCTCACAAAGTGGATATACTGCGGTCCTGTTAGTTTGTGGTATATCAGCCAGCCACTTTCTGCCACTTACATTGTGTTGTTTTATGCACATGGCCTGAGTTTTGGTTCAGTCTCCCCCCCCAAAAAAGGAAGATTTAATTTCTCAACAAGTTTATATACACCTTCTACCTTGTTTTACAGTACCATATAACGGTTATTATTTTGGTTAGATTTTCCAAAAAATGAGGAAGTCTGGTGGAAGAGCCCGTGGGCGGTGGTTGAGAGCTGGTACTGATGGTGGTGGTGGTGGTGGTGCATCTGGTGGTAGTGGCAAAAGCACAATAGCACCTAAGGCTGGAGGTCAAATTATTTTGCCCCACCTTCCCCTGCTGACACGTAGCTTGCCTGAAAAATGTCTTGCTTTTGGCCTCCTCTTACTGACTTCTCCAATTCTGCCATTTGCAGCTGCTGAATGTCCACCATAGGCCATTTTTATACCTCCCTAAATGGGCTGACTCTCCCCACAGGGCCGTGGTCACCACATGGCGCAAGCACCCGTGCGAATGCCGTTTGCCTGGACAGGTGGGTGGGCCCACTCTTGGGCGACGGCACTAGCACAGGGTCCCTCATAGTACAATTAAGTGTCTCTGACGGTGGCGGTGCACAACCAACATCAGACACACCATCGTAATGTGAGGGGCCCTGTGCCAGTACTGCCGCCCATGAGAGAGTGACCCCCCCAGCTCGAACAGTGCTCTACCACTTGCAATACTTACCTCTCCCTGCTCCACCACTGTGTAGTCTGTGCTGTTAAATCCTTCAATGTCACTGCCAATACAAATTTGTTAAAATGATAGATGATAGTTAAAATATACAGGGGCCCTGGCCTCCATTTAGACCAGTTAATACTTTGCGCCTACTACCACTGTCTGCTACTCAGCAGAGGAGCCCAACCCTGTACCTAGCTATGCCACCTGTTTAGTTATATTACCAATTTTGAACTGCATTTAGCCTACTTTGTTATTTGGACCTACTAACTGTGTCTGCACCACTCATTACAGTTGTCCTCCACTGAACAAAGCAATGCCGCCTGGTTAGTCCTGTTACCAATTTTGAACTGCATTTAGCCTTTTTTATTATTTGGGCCTATATCTGTGTTTCCTCCTCATCCTGCCCATTGCCCAGCCACTGCTAGATGAGTCTGCTGGTACATTTACCCAGACCACTACATTCCCCTTGCACTCTACACAGCCAGAATCTTACCCTGCTGAAAGTCAGGTTCCCCTTCCCGCATACTATACCACCTTACACGGGGACAAAGAGGAAGGTGCAGATGAAAGTGGAGGTTCCTTCATCAGGTGGGGGGCATACTCGTTGGCGACATCACTGGCACAGGGCCCCTCATAGTACGCAAAAGTGTCTCTGCCAGTGGGATGCTTCACCCGCCGTCAAACACACCGCCGTACTATGAGGGGCTCTGTGCCAGTGCCAACGAGTGGGCCCCCCTGCTTGCTCAGGATCACAGCACTTGCAAAGTTGAAATACTTACCTCTCCCTGCTCCACCTCCGTGACATATTCCGCGTTTCCTGGGCCCACGAAAATCTTGAGCCAGCCCTACCCACCCACAACTTTAGCCAAATGACCCCCAGTTTTCAATGCCTAACTATTATTATAAAGTAAATTAAGATTGACAAGCTTAAGTAATAAGAATTGATGTTTTTGGCATTAAAATGGGCACTGTAGTTGTTTTCCTGTCCTCCACTCACTGCTGACTTTGATTCCCCATTGACTTGCATTGGGTTTCGTGTTTCAGCCGGCCCTCGACTTTTCGCAATAATCGGCCGATTTCACCCGACCCGACTTTTGACAAAGTCGGGTTTCGCGAAACCCGACTTGATCCGAAAAAAGTAAAAGTCGCTCAACTCTAATGGATATGAATGCCACAGATTATTGTCAGTGAATTTGCTCATAAAAAAAGAAAAGTTGGAAGGCACTAGGTATGTACGCTTACATAGAAAATCTTCTTTCACGCTGGATTTCGTTTAGGACGCTAGGTGGCACAGTTCAGAATTAGCAGTTATCGGGAGGTGCATCACATGAGGTCAAATACTGCTATAGATGCGTAGAGAGATGAATGAAAGTGGCACTCACCCGAGAGTTGCTGCATGAAGATGTCCTTTATTCAATAAAATACATGGACACACAAGCGGTGGAGCAGCGGCTGGTGGTGATTAGGGTGCGGGAGGAAAGTGCAGGACGACGGCCGTTTCGCGCGATTGCGCTTCCACGGGTCCAGGTGAGGGAGTCGGAAAACGTCATATCCTTTTAAAGGGGCTTAATGACTAAACGTGAACAGGTGCATGTTAAAAACAATTACAAAGTCCCTCTTAACGTTACATTGATAAGTATATAAAATAGAATAGACAACATTCGCTTATTTCTTTTCTTAACATTGACTTTTTACGTTCCAAAAATGTGATTTCATAGGAAAACAGTCATATCAAGTTTATCACTTAAACCCAATGGCCCTTGTGCGTTTGTTTTGATAATCCACCTGGCTTCGCGCTGCAATAGCAGCTTACTGCGATCGCCTCCATTAGGTGGGTTATTGACTATTTCTAGTCCGGCAAAACGCAACACATTGGGGTTAGCATTATGTGTATCGTTTATATGTTGAATGAAACGAGGGCAGCCTTTGCCCGAACTTATGGAATTATAGTGTTCCCTAAACCTATGGAACATGGGACGTATGGTTTTACCTATGTAAAAGAACTGGCACGGGCAGATTATAATATAAACAACAAACTGGGATTTGCAGGTGATTAGTTGTCTAGTTACGTGATAAATAGGGCCAATGCGGATCGTTTTATCCAACAATCTTAGATGGCAGAATTTGCAGTTACCGCACTTGTAATTACCGCTGGGTTGTAATTTACTTAGCCAGTCACTATTATTTGTAACGGTAAGACGATTTTTAACAAGAAGATCTCCCAGATTTTTAGTACGCTTATATGCGAAAATAGGGTGTGATGTTATTGTAGGGGTCAGATCCCTATCGCTTTTTAATATATGCCAGTTTTTATTGATGGCTGCGTAAATTGCTTTGTCCATTGGGCTGTGTGTGAACGTAAATACAAATCTCTTGTTGTCTTCCTTTTTCCTTTTGTTGAATTCTATGGATTTATTGCGGTTTTTTAACAGACTCTGTTGTGTCAATTTTTTTACTCTATTCTCGGCTTTTGTTAGAATTTCGAGGGGGTATTTCCTTGTTATAAAGTCTGTCTTTAAATTCGCTATTTGTGTATTAAATGACTCATTATTATTGTTAATTTTTCTATAGCGAATCATTTGACTGTAAGGTATACTCTGTTTGGTATGGAGAGGGTGAGCACTATTAAAGTGCAACAAATTATTTACTGCTGTTAATTTTTTATGTACACTAGTATTGACTCTCCCTTCGGTGATTTCTAATTTTACATCTAGAAATTCTAGCGTTTTATCACCGAAGTTGGCAGTAAATTGCATGTTTTCCTTATTAGTAGTATTTAGATATTTGACAAAGTTATCAAAATCGTCTTTTAAACCGTCCCATACGATGAACACATCGTCGGCGAATCTTAGGTATGTACGGATGTATTTTAAATACGGATTAGATGTTGCGGTTATATATTTTTCCTCAAAGGCTGCAAGGAAGAGGTTTGCAAATACACATGCGACGGGCGTGCCCATCGCTGTGCCTGTATGTTGATTAAACCATTTATCGAGAAATTTAAAGGAATTATGTGAAAGCACAAATTTCAAGCTTTCGATAATAAAGTCGATAAAGTCCTGATCCTTGTCTGTATTAAATAGAATTGTCCGAATTGCTTCGATGCCCTTGTCTTGGGGGATTCGTGTGTATAAGCTCACGATGTCGATAGATGCTAGTGAAAAAGTCGGTTGCCAGTCCAGAGTTTGTAAAGCTGTGAGAAAGTCACCTGAGTCCTTGATAAATGATGGAATTTTTTGTAAAAGGGGTTTTAGCAACCAATCTAAAAACCGCAATAAATCCATAGAATTCAACAAAAGGAAAAAGGAAGACAACAAGAGATTTGCATTTACGTTCACACACAGCCCAATGGACAAAGCAATTTACGCAGCCATCAATAAAAACTGGCATATATTAAAAAGCGATAGGGATCTGACCCCTACAATAACATCACACCCTATTTTCGCATATAAGTGTACTAAAAATCTGGGAGATCTTCTTGTTAAAAATCGTCTTACCGTTACAAATAATAGTGACTGGCTAAGTAAATTACAACCCAGCGGTAATTACAAGTGCGGTAACTGCAAATTCTGCCATCTAAGATTGTTGGATAAAACGATCCGCATTGGCCCTATTTATCACGTAACTAGACAACTAATCACCTGCAAATCCCAGTTTGTTGTTTATATTATAATCTGCCCGTGCCAGTTCTTTTACATAGGTAAAACCATACGTCCCATGTTCCATAGGTTTAGGGAACACTATAATTCCATAAGTTCGGGCAAAGGCTGCCCTCGTTTCATTCAACATATAAACGATACACATAATGCTAACCCCAATGTGTTGCGTTTTGCCGGACTAGAAATAGTCAATAACCCACCTAATGGAGGCGATCGCAGTAAGCTGCTATTGCAGCGCGAAGCCAGGTGGATTATCAAAACAAACGCACAAGGGCCATTGGGTTTAAATGATAAACTTGATATGACTGTTTTCCTATGAAATCACATTTTTGGAACGTAAAAAGTCAATGTTAAGAAAAGAAATAAGCGAATGTTGTCTATTCTATTTTATATACTTATCAATGTAACGTTAAGAGGGACTTTGTAATTGTTTTTAACATGCACCTGTTCACGTTTAGTCATTAAGCCCCTTTAAAAGGATATGACGTTTTCCGACTCCCTCACCTGGACCCGTGGAAGCGCAATCGCGCGAAACGGCCGTCGTCCTGCACTTTCCTCCCGCACCCTAATCACCACCAGCCGCTGCTCCACCGCTTGTGTGTCCATGTATTTTATTGAATAAAGGACATCTTCATGCAGCAACTCTCGGGTGAGTGCCACTTTCATTCATCTCTCTACGCATCTATAGCAGAATTTGCTCATAAGGTTTCCTGCAAGAGTACCATATTTTCAGGCATATAAGACGACTTTTTAACCCCTAAAAATTGTCCCAAAAGTCGGGGGTCATCTTATACGCCGGGTACGGGTGCACGGAGCGAACTTGGATGGTTCCCAGGGTCTGAAGGAGAGGAGACTCTCCTTCAGGCCCTGGGATCCATATTCATGTAAAAAATAAAGAATAAAAACCCTGGCTGTCACCGCTGCAAGCGTCTGCCTCCGTTCCTAAGAATGCAGAGAGTGAAGGACCTTTGATGACGTCGTGGTCAGGTGACCGCTCACCTGACCGCTCACGTGACCGCGACATCATCGAAGGTCCTTCACTCACTGCATTCTTAGGAACGGAGGCAGACGCTTGCAGCGCTGAGAGCCAGGGTCCTTCGGAGGGGTGAGTATATCCATATTTTTTTATTTTTATTCTTTATTTTTTACATGAATATGGATCCCAGGGCCTGAAGGAGAGTCTCCTCTCCTCCAGACCCTGGGAACCACACGCCGTATAAGATGACTGGGCGTATAAGATGACCCCCGTCTTGTACGGCGGGTATATCCCAAATTCCATATTTTATATGGAAAAGTTGGGGGTCGTCTTATACGCCCAGTCGTCTTATACACCAGAAAATACGGTATATAATATGTATAATTTATTCTATTTATTCGCATTATATTGTAGGTATAAACATGAATGTATCCCATTTGCTAAAAGAGATAAGGGTTTTCCGGATAATGACTTCTAACGCTGCTAAATATTATTTTTATTTTTATTCACACATTTTTTGGTTTTATTTTTTTTCAGGCTGTTATTGGCCATTTGCCATTTTTTCTTATTAAACATATCATACTAACACATTCTATAAAAGTAATAATTTAGCACAAAGAGAAACCATATGCCAATATAAATTGTGGTAGAAAGTATAGTGCCTCTCCGGTTCCTATTTTATTCTGCTGAGATCTACTACTTACATTTAAATAACATAAAATGGATTTTCAAAACATAATGAATCTCTCCCATGGTGCTGAAATATTATGACTGCAAATGCTGCAAATATTAATGGACTGCATTTAGTATGAAAATGGAGCAGCGAGGGTGTTAGAAACATATGTATATTTTACAATAATTTTTCAGCTTTATAATGGTTTGATGTTCATTTATATAACAGTAATTTTCACAAAAACTGTGGAGTATCCTTTTTTTTTACAATGTCACCCAATATCAGAAGTTATAGGCTTTATGCTCAATTTAGAAATTATGCTAATGGGAAACTGTCAGCCGATTCATGGGGCCCAAATCATGAACAGCATGAATCCGAGCCTGGCTGCACAAATGCCACCAGGTATATTATTTTCTGAAAAGCTCTGTTATTTCTGAGAAAACATAGTTGGAAAGTCTTTTCCCTGTGGACTCCAGGTCTCTCACAGCAATGGGCAATGCCTGCATGGGGCGGCTGTCATGACTCAGCTGTCGGGTGACCCAGGACCTGGGGGTTCCTACCCTGTCCCAAACACTAGGGGGCACCCTAGCTTGCCCTATTCCCTGGGTTACTTCTGAAGGTGAAGATCCTGGGTCCACCAAATTGCCTTATCTCCTGTTTCCGCCCATCATCTGTACCCTTCAGCACTGGGAGGAGGGAAGCAACTGTGCACCTCAGTACACCAACCAGATGAACAAGGCAACACGAACAAGGGCAACTGAAAATACCAGGCATACAAATATTCACTCACATATTGTTAAGGACTGGCGGAACGCACCAAGAATCAGATGTTATGGTAGTAGGTGCGTTCGCAGTCCGAGGTCCACCGTGCAGGTGAAAACCCTGCTGCTAGTAGAGACAGACGATATGGCGGTACAATAAGTATACACACATGGCTTAACTTCACCCTGTGTGAAGGAAGCGAACCCTGTTGCGTCACAGGGCCGCGGTACCGCACAAAGAGCGCAAGCAAAGAGTCTCAGAATTCAATCCCAAGACATAGGATTTGAGTTCATAAAGACCTCATGCGCTCGACACCACTACTGGGGTGTCAGAGTGACAGAAATAATATGATTAAGTGGCACAAGAGTGCGTGCGGTGCCGCACAAACGGACGCCGCTAACCACCCAGGCGTGGGTCAGGTAAGCGCACGGCGCCGTACAGGCGGTCACAGCAACTAGACGCTGTTATGTGTGTAACGTGCTGTTGGATAAGTCGGGCGCTAGATAGCAAACATACACCTTCCGCGAACAGTCATCCAATAGGGAGGGTTATTTAAAGAGCGACTTTCACTCACAACACACACACATATTATCAAGAAAATACTAGCGCATGGCCGTGCGGTCATGCGCAGCTTATATAGTTGCAGCACAGGAAGCTGCTACCGAAGTTTTGCCCTTTCAGGACCTTCCTGGAGGACCAATGGGACGTGCTGCAGTACCTGAGCATGTGACCCTTGATCTCCAACGGGAGATCTTGCCCTGGGCATGCTCAGTGTGTGCAAATAAGGACTTAGTCCCAGAGAAGCCCGCTCGCCGCAGATCAGTGCAGGGTACAGCAGGAGAGCCAGAAAAGGCAGCAGTAACCCTCTGCACAGAATCAGTTGGAGTCAGCAGAGGACACAGGCATAGGCACAGGAACCCGCGGATGCTGGCCGTAATTAAGGAGGAAAGGAGTCTGACCGGTGGAGTCGGCTACAGCGTTATTAAGGGCGAACTCTGCCCATGGTAATAAAGATGCCCAGTCATCCTGCCTGGCAGAAACAAAATGTCGTAGATATGTGACCAGAGTCTGATTGGCCCTCTCTACCAACCCATTCGTCTCGGGATGATATGCGGAAGAGAGATTTAACTCAATGCTGAGAAGACGACAAAGCTCTCTCCAGAACCGAGACGCAAACTGGGGACCCCGGTCACTGACAATTTTGTCTGGCATGCCGTGTAGGCGGAAGATGTGTCTTATGAACAACGCTGCCAAGGCCCGTGCAGAAGGTAACCGTGGGAGCGGCACCAAATGCACCATTTTCGAGAAATGATCGGTAATAACCCAAATGACGGTACAGCCGCGAGACTTGGGCAAACCCACTACAAAGTCCATCCCGACCATCTCCCAGGGCTTGTCTGCCACCGGCAAGGGATAGAGTAACCCAGACGGCCATTGTCGAGGAGACTTATTTTTGGCGCATGAGACACATGCCAGAATGTAATCTCTGACATCTCGGAGCATATGCAGCCACCAGTACGTCCTCGCCAGCAGCTCAGATGTCCTTTTTGTCCCAAAGTGTCCACCCACCCTGGAGGAATGAGCCCAAGAGAGAACCTCCGGTCGCAAATTTATGGGCACAAAAGTCTTGCCCGGAGGCACAGACTCAAGCGACACCGGAGCCACGGTTCTCAAGCTCTCAGAAGGAACAATAAGCCGAGGCTCTCCCTCCTCCTCCTCAGATGACACAACAGAGCGAGAAAGAGCATCAGCTCGAATATTCTTCTCCCCAGCGAGATAATGGAGGGTGAAGTGGAATCGGGAAAGAATAAGGACCATCTGGCCTGGCGAGAATTTAGCCGCTGGGCTGTTTGCAAATATAGCAAATTTTTGTGGTCAGTAAAAACTTGAAAGGGAAAACGAGCCCCCTCCAAGAGATGTCTCCACTCTGAGAAAGCCAATTTCATCGCTAGCAACTCCCTGTCCCCGATGGAATAATTCCTCTCCGCTGGTGTGAAGGTCTTGGAGAAGAAGAAGCACGGATGCTTCCGACCTTGAGCATCCTTTTGGAAGAGGACTGCTCCAGCACCAACGGAAGAGGCATCCACCTCCATTATAAACGGCTTATCGACATCGGGACGATGTAGAATGGGAGCGCTAGCGAAATGAGACTTAGTAGAAGAAAAGGCCCTGGAGACCTCTTCAGACCACACTTTGGGATTTGCTCCCTTCTTGGTGAGGGCTACCAAGGGAGCTACCAAATTTGAGAAATGGGGAATGAACTGGCGGTAATAATTAATGAACCCCATAAAGCGCTGCACCGCTTTAAGTGAATGGGGTACTTGCCAGTCCATCACAGCCTGTAGTTTGGCAGGATCCATAGCCAATCCCTGGGCAGAGATGATATAGCTCAGGAACGGTAAAGACTCCTGCTCAAACACACACTTCTCCAACTTAGCGTAAAGAGAGTTTGCCCGTAAGAGGTCGAAGACTCTGCCAACATCTCTCCGGTGGGAGTCAATATCTGGAGAGAAGATGAGAATATCATCCAGATAGACTACGACCGAGGTGGAAAGCATATCCCGGAAGATGTCATTGACAAAGTCTTGGAAAACGGCTGGGGCATTACAGAGCCCGAAGGGCATCACCAGATACTCACCGAAGGGCATCACCAGATACTCATAGTGCCCATCTCTGGTGTTAAATGCCGTCTTCTATTCGTTCCCCTCACGGATGCGAATCAGGTTATAAGCTCCCGGCAGGTCTAATTTGGTAAATACCTTAGCTCCCCGTAGCCTATCAAAAAGCTCAGAAATCAGGGGCAGCGGGTACTTATTCTTAACGGTGATGGCGTTAAGTACCCTGTAGTGTATGCAAGGACGCAATTCTCTATTCTTCTTCTGTACGAAGAAGAACCCTGCCCCTGCTGGTGACACTGACTTCCTAATAAACCCTCTTGCCAAATTCTCCTGGATGTATTGGGACATAGCCTCCGTTTCCGGGAGAGAGAGGGGATAGACACTTTCCCGAGGAGGTTCTGCTCCAGGCAAGAGATCTATAGGACAGTCATAGGGACGGTGAGGCGGAAGGGTCTCCGGGGCCTTTTTGGAGAAGACGTCTGCATAAGACCAATAGTATTTGGGGAGAGTAGAGAGATCTGCGGGTATCTCAGTGGTGGAAACCTGAACGCACTCTTTCACACATCTGCCCTTACAGGATTCACTCCAACCCAATATCCTCTCAGAGGTCCACTCAATATGTGGGGAGTGGAAACGGAGCCAGGGTATTCCCAGCAGAATCTCATCCATTCCCTCGGGAAGGACAAGAAGGGAAATAATCTCCTGGTGGGATGGGGACATGGCTAACGTGAAAGGGACAGTCTGATGTGTGATCTGTAACGGAAGTGTCGACCCATTCACCACTCTAACGGTTACTGGTTTGGCAAGCATAACCAGAGGTACTGCGTGGCGCAGAGCAAAAGCAGAAGACATAAAATTTCCTTCTGCTCCTGAATCCACACAAAGCTCTACTGTAAGAGTGGATGTGCCTAACAGGATTGTCCCATTAAAGGACAATTTGGAGGAAAATGCCGCTGTGTCCAGTGAACCTCCTCCAATGGTCACTAGACGCGATCGTTTTCCCGACCGCCGTGGACATTTATTAGCGTAATGTCCCGGTTGCTGGCAATTTTTTCACACCACAGGTACTCGAGCGGTCTGAGACCTAGGTCCCGCTCGAGAAACCTCCATGGCCTCATGGGAGTCGGACACCATAACAGGAGATTCTAGAGGTTTGGCAAAGGTGGGAGCCAGCCGAAACCTCTGCCTACACTGAGTCCGCTCCAACCTCCGCTCTTTAAAATGGAGATCGATGCGGGTAGCTATAGTAATAAGCTCCTCTAGTGTGGCGGGAATCTCCCTGGTGGCCAAGGCGTCCTTTACATGATCTGCCAGTCCTCTCCAGAACACCGGAATAAGGACATTATCTGGCCATTCCAGCTCATAAGCTAGAGTCCGGAATAGGATGGCGAACTGGCTGACCATGGACGAAGCCTGAGTAATTGCCAACAATTGGAGCGCGGTATCGTGGGTGACACGGGGTCCCAAAAAGACCTGCCTCAGAGCGTCCAGGAAGATAGGAGCACTCTGTACCACACGATCACCACGTTCCCAAAGCGGCATTGCCCACTCCAACGCCCTGCCCGACAAAAGAGACAAAATGAATCCCACCCTCGCCCGTTCCGTAGGAAAACGTGTAGCCAGCAGCTCGAGATGTATGGAGCACTGGCTCACGAATCCCCGACATAGCTTACTGTCACCAGCAAACTTGTCTGGAAGCGGGAGACGGGATAAAGTCGGAGCAGGGGTGGCAGCGGACAAACTGGCTGCAGCTACACTTGCAGCCTGAACAGCGACAGCAGTAACATCCACAGCTGAGGTTGCACGCTCTAGAGCTGCCAACCTACCCTCCAGCTGCTGGATGTACCGCTGTGAACGCTGATAGTCCGTCATTACTAGCCAGACCTTGGCGCTAGTATTCTGTTAAGGACTGGCGGAACGCACCAAGAATCAGATGTTATGGTAGTAGGTGCGTTCGCAGTCCGAGGTCGACAGTGCAGGTGAAAACCTTGCTGCTAGTAGAGACAGACGATATGGCGGTACAATAAGTATACACACATGGGTTAACTTCACCCTGTGTGAAGGAAGCGAACCCTGTTGCGTCACAGGGCCGCGGTACCGCACAAAGAGCGCAAGCAAAGAGTCTCAGAATTCAATCCCAAGACTTAGGATTTGAGTTCATAAAGACCTCATGCGCTCGACACCACTACTGGGGTGTCAGAGTGACAGAAATAATATAATTAAGTGGCACAAGAGTGCGTGCGGTGCCGCACAAACGGACGCCGCTAACCACCCAGGCTTGGGTCAGGTAAGCGCACGGCGCCGTACAGGCGGTCACAGCAACTAGACGCTGTTATGTGTGTAACGTGCTGTTGGATAAGTCGGGCGCTAGATAGCAAACATACACCTTCCGCGAACAGTCATCCAATAGGGAGGGTTATTTAAAGAGCGACTTTCACTCACAACACACACATATTATCAAGACAATACTAGCGCATGGCCGTGCGGTCATGCGCAGCTTATATAGTTGCAGCACAGGAAGCTGCTACCGAAGTTTTGCCCTTTCAGGACCTTCCTGGAGGACCAATGGGACGTGCTGCAGTACCTGAGCATGTGACCCTCGATCTCCAACGGGAGATCTTGCCCTGGGCATGCTCAGTGTGTGCAAATAAGGACTTAGTCCCAGAGAAGCCCGCTCGCCGCAGATCAGTGCAGGGTACAACAGGAGAGCCAGAAAAGGCAGCAGTAACCCTCTGCACAGAATCAGTCCCAGCGAGACGCTTGGAGCGACGCCTCCGCTGAGCAGACCCCACTGCGGCCGATGCCGAATGGGAGACCGCAGCAGACATGGATCGAGATTCCCCCTGTGCAGCAGAGGAAACTCGACTCCTCACACATATATCAGAGGAATGCACTGGCGAGTGGAGGATGGGGAAAACCAAAGTAGGAGGAAGAAAGGGAATTATCACACTTACAAACCCATCCAACAGTCACAAATAAATCCACCAAACACCTTGTCATTATGCCACTAAAGAACTCTCCCCCAAGCCATGCAGCATAAGCTAACTCCGGCAATGTGTTTCAGACACGACCTAGATTATAAATTTGATAGGAGTGGCTAACCAAGTTCAGCTGAGAACTCAGACTCCCAGAGTTCCCAACATAGTGGATTAACCCCTGTTTTGTCAAAATAAACTAACACCATTTAAAAAGAATGTGAAGTGCTCCATTTCAGTGCAGCAGTAGGAGCAATTAGATGCTGCAGTCTTTTGGCTCCTCTCTGTTGCCGTAACCCAGTGACAGAGGCATTTTACCAATCTTGTGTTCAACTATAGCCCCGAGGAGACCTTCCAACCATATTTTCTCTGAAATGCTGGTTATGATTCATGCTGTTCATGGTTTTGGCAGCATGGATAATTTGACAGGTTCCCTTTATCAACTGATACTGGTGGCAAATTAGTGTGCTCAACATTCAAATTTTGAGTGGAATACATTTTAAAGAATGGGTAGTTGAAATATCTGAGTTTTACGATGGTATCACAGATAAAACATTCAACATACTGTCACTATTTAAAGCTTGTAGTCAACTAAACTTTAACTTTGCCTGTGTGCTGATTTAAAAGCCTGTGACAGCTAGTCATTTGACTAGCTGTTTGCAGGAGAATTTCCACTTTCGTCAGAGTTGAAGAACAGGACATTGGGTAGGTGAAGGTCCATTTACATGGACTGACAGGTGGCATGGTATGAACGTTGATTGATTAAATGCCTGATAACACAGGTAAACCAAAGTGAATGATGAACATACACACGTGGTCAAAATTGTTGCTACCCCTCGTTTGATGACCGAAAAACCCACAATGGTCACAGAAATAACTTGGATCTGACAAAAGTAATAACAAATAAAAGATCAAATTAACAAATGAAAGTCAGACATTGCTTTTCAACCATTCTTCCACAGAATTTAAAAAAACATAAAACTCATGAAATAGGCCTGGACAGAAATGATGTTACTCCTGAAAATAATGTAACAAAAGGGACATGGTAAATCAAGTTGTGTCCACTAATTAGCATCACGGGTGTCTACAATCTTGGAATCAGTGAATGGGCCTGTATATAGGGCTACAGATACTCACTATGCTGTTTGGTGACATGGTGTGTATAACACTCAACATGGACCAGAGGAAGCGAAGGAAAGAGTTTTCTCCGGGGATTAGAAAGAAAATTATAGAGAAACATGTTAAAGGTAAAAGTTATAAGACCATCTCCAAGCAGCTTGATGTTCCTGTGACTTCATTTGCACATATTATTCTGAAATTTAAGATCCATGGGTCTGTAGCCAACCTCCCTGGACGTGGTCCCATAAGGAAAATTGATGACAAATCAAAGAGACAGATAATATGAAAGGTAACAAAAGAGCCCAGAAAAACTTCTAAACAGATTAAAGGTGAACTTCAAGCTCAAGGAACATCAGTGTCATATCGCACCATCCGTCGTTGTATGAGCCAAAGTGGACTTCATGGGAGACGACCAAGGAGGACACGATTGTTGAAAAAAAATAATAAAAAAGCCATAATGGAATTTGCCAAACTACATGTTGACAAGCCACAAAGCTTCTGGGAAAGTGTCCTATGGACAGATGAGACAAAAATGAAACTTTTTGGCAAGGCACATCAGCTCTATGTTCGCAGATGGAAAAATTAAGCATATTAAGAAAATAACACTGTCCCTGTGAAACATGGAGGAGGCTCTGTTATGTTCTGGGGCCGCTTTGCTGCATTTGGCACAGGGTGTCTAGAATCTGTACAGGGTACATTGAAATCTCAAGCCTATCAAGGGATTCTACAGAGAAATGTGTTAATACGAATTGTTAATTACCTGTGGTATAGATGGAAATACAATGGTGCCTGACGAGGGTGGTAGAGAGCAGGTGCGGATCCCCGGTGCCCGACAAGCGCTGTTTCGCCGTAGCTTCTTCCAATGGGGCGAGGACAAGTTTGGAAGGTATTAGGGGTGTTTTAATAGAAGGTGCAGTGTGACGCCGGATCCGGGGGTGTCACAGAAAGCTTCATAGCTGCGCGCGCAGAAGTGCCGTCCCACCTTACTAAAGGGACTTCCGCGATTGCGCACCGTGACACACAGTGGAACGCACTGCAGTCACGTGAGTTGGCGCCTCCCGGAGGTCAGAGGGGGCATGCGGACACTGCGCGTGCGCAGTATAGCCTCTGGACAAGCGGAGCACGGCAGGGAAGCACGTGGATGGAGCAGGCGCACTGAGATAAATGTCACAGTGAGAAGAGGTACGCACGTCTGCGATAACTGGATGTGTCTGGTGATCCGGAGCATGGGGGAGGGTAAAACCCCTACAGGAGGGCGGGCGCCGTGATCAGAAAAAGGGAGAAATAATGAAAATAATAATAATAATGAATGGTAAGGGAAGAAGATGCATAAATATCCGGCGTCACACTGCACCTTCTATTAAAACACCCCTACAGGAGGGCGGGCGCCGTGATCAGAAAAAGGGAGAAATAATGAAAATAATAATAATAATGAATGGTAAGGGAAGAAGATGCATAAATATCCGGCGTCACACTGCACCTTCTATTAAAACACCCCTAATACCTTCCAAACTTGTCCTCGCCCCCATTGGAAGAAGCTACGGCGAAACAGCGCTTGTCGGGCGCCGGGGATCCGCTCCTGCTCTCTACCACCCACATCAGGCACCATTGTATTTCCATCTATACCACAGGTAATTAACAATTCGTATGAGTTTTTTCCCCCTTGGGTAGGAACTTTTCTTTTTCTGATTATCTGTAGTGGGTTTACCTTCCAGCCTGTTAGCAATAATTTTTGCACTACTGGATATATATATATATACTCGCTGCGTCAGTAAATACCATTTACATGGGATATTCTCCACACCGGTAATACATTGGTTAATTTTCAGTGGATAATTATATATGAGTATTGTGTGCCTTCTTGTGCCGCCTCTTACCTCTATATCACCATCAATCCAACCATATGTGATATTTTGGGGTTAATTCCACTATGTTAACCCTTGGTGGTATGGTGCAGGTCCTTCTCCCCTGACTTTGTCTGGTGGTTAAACCCACCCCCCCCTGCCTTCTTTTCCCCACTGTTTGGTGTACTTTAGTGTACTGTTTTAATCATTGTTAATAAACATATTACTTTTTAACACTACCCCACTCTCTTCACTTCGTTTTTCCTTTGTGATGTTTTCACAAATGAAAATGTGAGTTTTTCATGTCTCATATCATGTTGGGTATTGGCAGGAGAAATGAAAAGCCGGTAATTGAATTACCGACTTTAAAGCTATATCGCCCTTGAAGGAAATGTAAAGAAAAAAAAAAACCATAGACTTTCATTGGGTTTCGAGATTTGGCCGATCCCCGACCCCGACTTTTCAATAGGATCGGCCGATTTCACTCGACCCGACTTTTGAGAAAGTTGGGTTTCGTGAAACCCGACTCGACCCTAAAAAACTAAAAGTCGCTCAACCCTACTTAGTACTACTTTGATAAATGGTCAATAAAATTAAAAGGGATGTCCAGGTTATTTATATGGGTGCTTTGAATGGAACTATAATTTGGAAACTACAAATATTATTATATCCGGGCAGTTGTTTGGGCATTTTGTGAATCTATTAGTTGAGTACTGTTTGGCATTGCCATCCAGCCTCTGCCTCTATTTCTTTCTTTGACCACCCAGATTGCAATTGCCATTGACCAGAGTAAGACAGGGTTACAGAAGTGGTTATGATGTAAACTAGAACGAGTCTACTAACAATAAGTGGGTAGCAGTATCCAGAATATCAAACAATTTATGAAGCCTTTAATGTACTATTGGTGACAGTTTCTCATCAAAACATACTACTTGAACCTGGCAGTGCACTTCCTTCCTTGCGAGATTATTGAGCTCCCAGCCTTTAGTCAAGCTTCTTTCCACTTGCTGCTTATGCTCAAGATTATACTGCTACTTCTGTGTACCAACCCTTGGCTGTTCCTGACTACACTACCTACTGATCCTTTATCTATGCTGCTACTCCTGTGTACCAACTTCTGGCTATTCCTGACTAGGCTAAATGCCAGTCTTTCCCCTAGTGGTTGCATTACCTCTACTCCAATTCAGGTCAGTCCATAACAAGGGAGTCTGCAAAATGTAATAATGGAGAGCTTTACACTACAGATAATTGTCTATATTCAATACCATTGTAAACTTTGCTGCTCCTTGCACAAATAGGTCACATATTTTTGGACATCTTCATGGAAAAAAAACGTTGCCCCAGAGGACTGAGAAGTATGGTTCTTTGAAATGCGTAGACAATATTTAAAAAAGCGCATATTATCCTAGTGTGGACTGGGATCTACCAGCAGCGCAGAATTTTCCACTTTTTTCTTTCCACAAATTACTACTTGGTCTTTGGACCCATGAACCTGCTGCATCTGGGATTACATGCTTATTTAAATGCGTTGTGAATACAACATTATCAAGTTAGAGTAGTCTATAATTATTTTATCTATTTTAGCTGGATAAGACCGTATTGGGCTTTTCCCTCTTTCTTAGTTTTCCATAGAATTATGATGGCATTTAGAGGCCATGTAAATGAAGGAGCCAAGGAGTAAGGCTACTTTCACACTAGCGTCGTTTTGAATAAGTCGCAATGCGTCGTTTAGGGGAAAAAACGCATCCTGCAAAGTTGTCTACAGGATGCGTTTTTTCCCCATAGACTAACATTAGCGACGCATTGCGACGCATTGACACACGTCGCAACCGTCGTGTGACGGTTGCGTCGTGTTGTGGCGGACCGTCGGTAGCAAAAAACGTTACATGTAACGTTTTTTGCTGCGGTGTGTCCGCCATTTCCAACCGCGCATGTGCGGCCGGAACTCCGCCCCCACCTCCCCACAACTCATAATGGGGCAGCGGATTCGCTGGAAAAATGCATCCGCTTCCCCCGTTGTGTGGCGCTTGCACAAAATGCATCTGTACGTCGGGCCGATGCAAGTGTGAAAGTAGCCTAAGCCTTAGGGGCGCTGCAAACGAGCATATGAGAGATAGTCTGAGTTTCATCGAGAAAACTCAGATGATTTTTTTCAGATTTTTACCTGTGTGCTGTCCATGTGTCTGTTTTTTTTTTCATTCTTGTGACCTCGTTTTCATACATGAAACATGATCAAATACAGTTTTCTAAGGTGGCAATAGAAATGTACCTGTAAAAATCGGATGATACACAAAGTAGGATCAGCGTCATCGGAGACTTGGAAGAAAGCAGGGCGTGCTGCGATAACTTTTTCTCATGGATCTTCAGAACAAGGAAAAGATTGTTGATCTGAACAGCCTTATTGAATAACATGGATCAGTGTGCTGTCCATTCGCTGTCGGATTTAAAATCGAATAGCACTTTTCCTATTTACACGCTCATCTGCATGGACCCTTACCCTGAGAACAATATGGGCAATACTGATCTATTTAACCAAAAATGTCCCCTGACTAACTTCTATCAGCTTTACAATGAAGATGTTAAGTCATCCATAATAACTCATTAGCAGATGGAATTGCCATTCAATTAGATATTTTTCTTTGCTTTCTGTAACCTGATAGACCATGGTCACACGTTCAGTATTTGGTCAGTATTTTACCTCAGTATCTGGAAGCCAAAACCAGGAGTGGGACAGTCAGAGGTAAAGTCTAATAGAAACACATCACCCCTTCTGAATTTATCACCCACTCCTGGTTTTGGCTTACAGATACTGAGGTAAAATACTGACCAAATACTGAATGTGTGACAGTGGCCTTAGAATGGTATTATCAGGGCATCCTATGATATATAACACCTCAGAAATGCCTGACTATTGATAAATCATGTTTATGCTCGGAATAAAGCAATCATACACAGAATTACTGGTTATTTGAAGACTATGTGCACCACAAGTAGATCAAAGGCACAGCACAGAAGAAACCAGTAAAATGTAAGAATTCAATATTACGATCGGTAATTCTTCATCAATAATTAAGATGAAAGCGGATCAGTGACCGTATTTCACAAAAACAAGCTGCATACATTTTTAAACAGATCTTAGGCTTCGTGGTGTGCTTACTTTGATAATGTATTCTAAAATGGCTGTATAACCCTTTTTCAAAGTTTTGCTGCACTAGAAATAAAGTAATCTATCCGTATTCTAGCTGGAACATTGTTCAACCATTCTGACGTGTATTTTCAAAGTAAGTACAGCAGTCTCATCAGGTCTAAAAGATGTATTTAATAGTGTATGCAGTTTGAATTGTGAAGTCTGGTGACTTGAAAACATGTTTAGCTTTAATTTCAGGAGCCATTTTGTGGAAAAACTTTAGATAGTGATGCCATCATATCAAAAACAATATACAGCCTAAGCTCCCCAGGCACCAAACAACTGATGGATCTTACTGAAATAATAAAGTTGAAATAGTTTTACAGTATAGCAAATCAATTCCCTGCTGTTTAAAATCACTTCAAGCAGCCCGTCATGATGCTTTCAGAAAATTGATTTTTCTGTAAAAAAAAAAAAAGTAATACTCTAACGGGAGAGCATTCATTAATATAGTACGGTCCATATTGCTTATTAATATAAATAGTGTCAAGGTCCGAGTCCTGACTAATATAGTAAACTAGTATATTCTTCATGGCATTCAATGTTTTATTGGTTGGATGGCAAGAATGGAAGTGATGATGGTATGAATGCACAGTGTATTGAATTCTGTCTATACATATAGTGTTTTAACCTCTTAACGACTGGAGGTATGTTTACTTTTGCATTTTCTTTTTTTGCTCCCCTTCTTCCCAGAGCCATAACTTTTTTTTTATTTTTGGGTCAAAATGGCAATTTGAGGGCTTGTTTTTTACGGGACAAGCTGTACTTTTGAATGACACCATTGATTTCAGTGTATCATGTACTGGAAAATGGAAAAGAAAATCCAAGTGCGGTGAAATTGCAAAAAAGTTCAATCCCACTGTTGGTTTTTTTTATGTTCACTAAATGCTAAAACTGACCTGCCATTATGATTCTTCAGGTCATTACAAGTTCAAAGACACTAAACATGTATAGCCTATTTTTTATTTAAGTGGTGAAAAAGAACTCCAAAGTTTGTTAAAAAAAAATTGTGCCATTTTCCGATACCCGTAGCGTCTTATTTTTGGTGATCTTGGGTTGGGTGAGGGCTTATCTTTTGCGTGACAAGTGTGATCTTTTGATCACCCATTATTGCATTTTAATGCAATGTTGGGACCACCAAAAAAACCTGATTCTGGAGTTTTGACTTTTTTCTTGTTACGCCATTTAACAATCAGGTTAATTCTTTTTTTTATATTGTTAGCACAGGAAATTTTATTTTTTTATTTTTTTTATTTTGAATGGGGCGAAAGGGTGATTTGAACTGTTATATATTTTTTATTTCTTAAATATTTTAATTTATTTTTTTCTTACTTTTGGCATGCTTCAATAGTTTCCATGGGAGCCTAGAAGCTGCAGTTGTCTGATTGCCTCCGCTACACACAGGAGATGATCAGTTTGCATGTGTGTAGCAGAAATGCTCACTTGCTATGAGTGCCAACCACCAGGTGGCACTCACAGCAATCTGTTTATGACAATCATAGAGGTCTGCTGGAGACCTCTGGTTGTTATGCCCAAGGCTGCCACTAGAAATTTCAGGGCCCTATACTGGCACAACTTTCAGGGCCCCGTTGAAACTTCACCCAGGCTCCATGCCAGCCCCGCCTCCACCCCTTAAACTGTCCACAGTCCCACCGCTCTCTCTTGGAAAAACTCCACTTCTCACCCATCACACATTAACAGTTCCCATCACCAGATCACACATTTCACAGGCAGCTTTTGTTTTGGCCAAAAGATTTTTTAAGCCACCACCATAACCTGGTAGACACTTTTGGCCGGGCCCTACTCTACTGTATCCTACTAAATATTTGTTTAAATATGCAATACATTTTAGTTATATTTTTATATATTTTTCAATTTTTAAAATGATCAATAATAATATCACATACAACGAACAAATACTGCTACACCATGTCCAGACCACATATTACCACCACAGTGATCGAATAATATCACACACAAGTAACAAATACCACAACACCATGACTAGACCAGATATTACCACCACAGTGACCAAATAATAACACGTACAAGGAACAAATACCATCACACCATGACCAGGCCATATATTACCAGCAGTGACCGAATAATATCACATACAAGGAACAAATACCACCGCACTATGACCAGACCACATATTACCACCACAAAGAGACCAAATAGCACATACAATGGACAAATACCGAAACACCATGTCCAGACCACATATTACCACCACATAGTGACTGAATACTACAATACTGATCAGTAATAAAAAAATACAATACTATCACCATAAGTGCCATTATACACAGAAGATCTGTACTTACTATGCAGTGTCTGTGTACAGGTAATACAGTGATCACTGGTGACATTACACACAGGAGCTTTGCATATAGTATACAATGTATAGTGTCAGTGTATAGGTAACACACTGACTCACCAGTGATGTGATGCGCGCTGCCGCTGACATCAGCTGCCAGCCTCCGATTGTCTGGCGGCTGTTAACTATTGACGTGTGGGTGCGGGCCCGCACGTCAATAGCATAAAAACTGTTGCAGAGCTGCTAAGGGCCTGGTTTAGCCTGCCGGTAGAGGCCCGGTGAGCAGATGAGATGGGGCCCGATGCGGGCCCACTCTGCCCACCAGGCCCCATACGCCAGTCAGTAATGCCCTGATGGTGGCCCTGGTCATACCCACCCATCAGTGACCTGCGATCACGTGACAGGTTCACCGATGGGCGGGATTTCTGGCACGCATGCCAGAAGCGCAAGTTACTGTAAATGCCACCGTCAGAGATTGACAGCAGCATTTAACTAGTTACCAACCGCGGGTGGATCACTATTCCATCTGCAGCTGTTGTGGGTACATGTCAGCTGTATATATTAACTGTGATGCCGGAGCCCGCACCAAAAAGGGGAGTCCGACATAGGTGTACTATTACACCCGATGTCGGAAAGGGGTTAAATAAAGATACTGTACAAAGAGTCAATCTTGAACTTTTATAATTTCTTTCTGCTTTGAAAATGACATATGTTATGAAAGGCAATTCAGTACTACAATGGACATAGCGGTCAGAGCACATACAGTGATCTGACAATAACCCAAAATCATAGAACGAGCTCTGAGACGTGGGAACTCTGCAGACCGCAATCCCTAATCCTCTCCAAACAACACTAGAGGCAGCCGTGGATTGCGCCTAACTCTGCCTATGCAACTCGGCACAGCCTGAGAAACTAACTAGCCTGAAGATAGAAAATAAGCCTACCTTGCCTCAGAGAAATACCCCAAAGGAAAAGGCAGCCCCCCACATATAATGACTGTGAGTTAAGATGAAAAGACAAACGTAGAGATGAAATAGATTCAGCAAAGTGAGGCCCGACTTTCTTAACAGATCGAGGATAGAAAAGGTAACTTTGCGGTCTACACAAAACCCTAAAGAAAACCACGCAAAGGGGGCAAAAAGACCCTCCGTACCGAACTAACGGCACGGAGGTACACCCTTTGCATCCCAGAGCTTCCAGCAACAAATAAGACAAGCTGGACAGAAAAAATAGCAAACAAATAGCAAAGAAGAACTTAGCTATGCAGAGCAGCAGGCCACAGGAATGATCCAGGAAAAAGCAAGTCCAACACTGGAACATTGACAGGAAGCCAGGATCAAAGCATTAGGTGGAGTTAAGTAGAGAAGCACCTAACGACCTCACCAGATCACCTGAGGGAGGAAACTCAAAAGCCGCAGTACCACTTCCCTCCACCAACAGAAGCTCACAGAGAGAATCAGCCGAAGTACCACTTGTGACCACAGGAGGGAGCTGTGCCACAGAATTCACAACAGACATACAAATGTGTCAATGTTTGTTTATCCTCCTTAATGTTAGGCAGGATAGACAATCAGTCAAGCAGAATCTGCACAAAATGTATCACATGGGGGATGGGGCGTTGGATGGCTCCTATCAATTACAGAATAGTGGATTGATCTCTAGACATTTGAGTTCAAGTTGAATTTCCTGATATTTGTGGTTTCACACAAATTTGATCATTTTGAGATTCAATTTGC